>NC_089140.1:87311447-87633562 GCF_009819655.1 Sylvia atricapilla | reverse complement strand
ATTATATAAATTTTCAGAGTAATTTGTGTTATAACTAATGAAAATACTAGGTTTTCATGGGTGTTTTTACAAATCTTTGGCACTTGTTCAAGTACTGAAGTAAACAGATCTGGCTGATCTTACTCAGAAAAAATATCCACAAAGTGGTTTTAAAATCATGTAGCTATTGATCTTCCCTCTCTACACAGAAAAATAACAGTTAATTTCAAAGAAAACTGTTACCCAGGGGTTTCTGCTACATTTAGAAAGTTAAAGGCATTAGAGACTTCTGTCAGTAAGAGGAGTTATAGCTGTGTGTTAGAACAAACTGTACCAACAGGACACTTGCAGCACTGGATTTTGTGGATTTTAAGAGTCCTTCTGACTGTTTTGCTCTTTTGATTACATGCAGAGCCATAATACCACCTTTATTTGTAGCTACCAGTGTGCCAGGTGTGACACTGGACACCTTCTGGATGTTCACTTTGAAATGAGTAATGAGGGTCAACACCTCTCAGTCAGGGTGTGTGCTTCTCATAGGCTTTGCTCATCAAAGCATCTTTTCCTGCAGGAAGATGTTTTGTGGCCATTAAAGAGCCCTTGCTCTTCTAAAGCTGTTGTGCAAGGGAAACTCCAGGCATTCTGCTGAGCTGCCAGCTTGGCGGAGCTGGAGGGGGGATTTGTTTGGTGATGACTGACCATAACCCTTTGTAAGCAAATGGGTATTTCCACAGTGTGTCTCCAGTGAACTGGGCAGGGGAATAAGTGTAAGGGATTATAATGCTTCAATTCAGATGGCTGAGTATGAATGCCTAAGGAAAGTAATGCTTTCTAGTAGAAGGGGGGGATTTTTCCATTACATGCCCATGCCAAGTGGAACTTAGGATGTGCATTCTATCTAATAATTTATTTTGTCTCCAAAGAGCAAATAAACAACAGTCGGTTCAATGGGTAAGATCCTAATCACTCTTTTTCAAGCAGTGATGGAAAGAAGTTGGGTTCAGAATGAGTGCCTTTATTTACTTCCAAGTAAAATGGTCAGAAAATAAGTTCATGTGTATGTAACTACTGAGGATAAACAAGGCAGTGTGCAGCTATTTCACAGTTAGTGTGTGCTCTGACAAATTTACATGTGTGCATTGTCAGTATGAGAAAGGAATGGAAACAGAAAAAAGGACTGACTGAGGAAACTTTGAGAGAGAACTGTAAAAGATTATTTATCCCACTGCTCTTTCTCCTGTAGAAATTAATTAATCCTGTAGGTATTAATCTGTAGGCAAATCCTTCATTTTGGTGCATCTCTGCTGGATTAGCTGCCCAGGTTGCAGATGAGATGGTATATATTTCTGATGAACATAGCATTAAGAAAAAAATAAACAAATAAACCAAAAACCCCACCCCAAACCTAAAACTTTACAAGGGCTTTTTTTTTTTTTTTTTTCATTTAGTTATGTTTTGCTGAAGGGAGATAGGTTAGGTAAATTTTTTCTTGCTTGAATATATTTGATTCTTTAAAGCATTTATAGGTTTTAGTTTGCTTTTTTTTTGAATTGGGAATTGACAATGAGAATATAACTCGGTGCTGTGATATACTGGATTGAATAGATCTTATCTTTATCAAATAAGATATAAAATATTTCATACCCACAAAGCCTATCTTTTTAATTTGTAAACTGGAACATTCCCTTCATGGATATAGATGTAATCTGTCACTTCTCTCATCAACAGAAATTAAAGAAAATATGGGTTGTATGTTAAGTATATCCTTTCCTATGGTATCTTTCTGTGCTGGCTTGAATGAGGATAGCCAAAAGTCTTCTTTTCCATTTTTCTCTGTATATGTGGAGAGAAAAACACATATTGAAATGCTGCTGCACGTGAAATTAAGCCTGAAAGCAGCTGTGGGCTCTGCTCTGTAACAGCCACAGCAGTTTACAAGACCTTAGGAACTCTCACTAAAGTTGGTGGGAGTTTTTCCATTGGCTGCTTGGATAGCTGGATCTGACTCTTGATTAATAAATGGGGAATGTTAAAACACTCTTACCCAGAAATGTAGATTCAGCCACTGTCTTTACTTTGACTTGCACTTCTGTGCAGAAAGGATTAAAATGCCAGTTAGAGAATTTAATTTTTTTTAAAAAAATTACATTTAAACAAAATTAAACAAAAATAAAATATTTTCTGACTCTGAAGTAACTTTTTAATTTCATTCATACAAAACCTATTCATTAAAGAACAGCATGTTACATCTTTTCAGAATTTCAAAAAGCAATGTGATATTTCTAAGGCCCAAGGTAAGCATCTTTCAATACAAGACCAAACTGGATTTGTATATCTGAGTAGCATGACATTGAAAAAATGCTAAGATTAAAAAAAAATTTAGACGTAAACATGCAGCTGAAAAGTTTCCTTTATGAAGTGCTAGCTAAACTTGAATAGGTAACTATGCTTCTGTCTTTTAAAATTAATCTCCTGTAACAATGACCACTTAAATTTTTATAAGGGTTTTGGTTTTCTATTTAGATCTGCTACTAACTAGAGAATCATTGTACTCATGATGTTTATGAAAACTCTTACAATCTTAGTAAAATTGTAAATACAAATATAAAGCATATAAGCTACAGACTCCTTGACCATATTTTGATCTTGCCAACAAGAGATAGAAACATTTGCACCAATTGAAATTAAAGTATGGAGGGGAAAAAACCTAGCAATATAAGCTGCTTTTCAGCTTTTTACAGCTGTTTTCAAAAGGTATAGCAGCTAAGAGTAGAATAGAATATAATTGATTAGAAAGAAATTGATGTAAAACATATTTTAGAAATATTTTAAGCCTAGCAGCATGGAAGAAAAGCCATGTCAATCAGCTGAATTTTGGGAGGCTGTAAGGGAAATGGTGTAGTATGGGAGTAAGTTTGTTTGCTACTGATCTTCTGCTGAGACATGCAGAGAGTTGATGGAAAGGAGGAACATGGGGCTTCTTGCATGAGGAAAGAGCAGCCAGGCAGCAGCTTTAGAGAGCATCACTCTCCAAACTTTCTCTGGCTTTGGATGTCACAGTGTCCCTAAGGTAGCTGAACAAATAGTGTCCTTTACCTTTTGCAGAGTGGCACTGTAGAGTGATAGTTCTGTTTAAACTATTAGTTCAGGCTTTTAGATTGGATAAGTTAGATAATGTGACTATTCCCTCTAAATATATTACTTGAGTATAGAAATCTTTAAGTATAAAACTCATTACTAATTTTTGTGTTTTAAGGGTATAAAATGAGACAGCAGACCTGGTTGGGTTGAAAATTGACTTTCTTTGCCAATGTTAACTTTGAAATGGAAGGGCATTTTGGCTCAGCTCCTGGCAACTTTTAAAAAATGATAAAACACCAGCTAAAAGAGAGGTCTCAGAATACAAACATACACAGGGGAATGTGGCCAAGTGAGGGTATTTTCAGTGCCTTCTCTCTGAACAGGTTGCATGATCTATGTCACAATCTGTGCTCCTGGGGATGTTGAGAGGACAAGGAGAAGAGTTGGCCCCTCGTGGTGGGCCTTTAATGTCCTGCAAAGATGGAGCTTGCAGCTTCCTCCCTCACCTTGCCAGGGACTGGTTCCTCAGCCTTTCTGCCACATTGCAAGTGATGGCATAGTCGTATCCATATGTCTAATGAAACAATTACCCTCTGAGTCCTTTCTTCCAAAGAGTCCTTTGAAAAGTGGGAATTTGTAATACTATGAAATGCTACTGCTCTTTGTACCTGTCAGCTGTAGTAGATCAAGTTATCAGTTTGCTACTGCAAGTCTTTAGTCCTGCTGCCAATGGCGACCTTATATATGGCTATAAATCTTCCTGGAGTGTAATAAAGGTGTGCTGCATTTCACTGTAATGGGGTATGTCTTGCACAAAGACAGACAGCATTAGGAATTTTGTGTGTAATAGCCAGTGCTTTCGGAATGTCCATGTCAAAACAGAGGATGTAGGGCTGTGGGCTGCAGAAGTCACTGAGATGTATTGCAGTTTTTTATCCCCGAGTACTCTGATTTTTTCATGGCAGTGCTGCTCTAGTTCAGGAGTTTGTGATATTCCATCATAAATTTTATTCTGGAGAAGAAAATTCCCTGAACTCAGATGCTATTGCCTAATTTATTTATTTTCCTTTTCAAGGTTAGAAATAGTTCAATCAAAATGTAAGTCTGACCTTAAAAAGTCCACCTCTTTTGCAAGTACTGGAGTCATAGCAATTTTATAAGGCATTTGGAGACTCAAAATGTAATAGGTAGCTAATTTGACTCACAAAACAGTCTATTTCCTATCTAGGTAGATTAGAAATGTAAGTTGGTTGTTTTTCTAACTCTAGGAACTTCAATGGCTTAAAAAAAAACCCCTCTAATTTATTTGGAGTCTTTTGAAAATTAACCCTAAAGCTTGATTTTTTTTTCATGTGAAAGTCAATTTCTGGTACTGAACTGATTAGATAATACATCAGCGTTGTGTCAGATATTTTATTTCAGAACTGTTCTGCTAATTCTGAATTTGAATGAGTTAAAATTAAATACAGTTAAAATACCAATGAGCTTTGTCTCACTCATTTATGAATTAAACATGGAGCTGTCACTATTTGTAGCCTAAACAATCCAAAATACTATTTATTGTTTCGTAGAATTCTAAAAATGTTTAATAAAAGTACTCACTGGCTCTGATATTCATGGTTGGATGACAGCATCCCATTATTAAATCCCATTCCATCATTTTTACGTTTCAGCTGTAGTCATTTAACAGCGTCTTTTGGTCAAATTAAATACTGTGGTAAGCAAGTACAATTCCAATGGATATCCTTATGCAAAATTTTGTTTTTTACCCAGTGTGTCTCACCTTGCACCGAGCCTGTGTGGCACAAAGAGGCTGAGTGGGGAGGAGAACAGAGAAATTATAGAGAGTAAAAGAGGAGCAGAGTTGATAATAGCCTTCAGCTTGCTTTGTGTTGTTGCTCTTGTCAGCTCACTCTTTTGAAAAGATGTTATATATTAAGAATTTTCTCAAATCACCAATTTTTTTAGCTCAAAATGTATTCTGTGTGTACACATACGTGTGGATACATAACTTGTCCTACAGCTCACAGAGGTAAAAATAGAACAATTTGGATACTTTGTTGCTGTTGATTTTTCTTGGAATTGCACAACCTTTTTGCAATTTTGTTTATATCAGTTTGGTGATTCCAAAATCTATCCCATATGACTGTAGAGCATACAAAAATAAGCCACATCAGATAATACATATAAAAATTATGCCTATAGCCACAAAGACCCAGCCTCCTTTCTAATCCACTTTCCACCATTTCTTTCCCCTGGAAACAGAGGTATAATGCTTTCCTTCTCTGCCCCTGAAGACAAAATTAGGACTCCTGTTTTTTCTGCTTTCCACCTTTTCTCTATCTAGGTAAATGCAAGGGAAGAAGAATAAAGGCAGAATGATATCAGGACTGAAATTCAGGGCATGGTTCTGAGTGTTGACCCTGGAGCCAGCTGGGTTAAAGGTTTCAGGTTCCTTCACTCAGGTGTCCCATATGACACAAACACATGCTCCAGGCTGCAAAGCAGGTGATAGAGGGAAAGGCTGCACAGCTCCGTGCAGGGGAAAGAGGAGTGATTCAGTGACCAGAGAGAGCAGGTCACAGCAATGGATGAGGCAGGCTTTCAGCTCAATACCCAATACAAAAATATCTGTGATTGTTCCTGTCTTCAGCCCTAACAGGGTTTCTAAACTCTAATGGAAAAGTTTGGTTTCTGCGAAGATGATCTTTAAAAATTATGTCTGGAGCTGTGAATGCTTGCACCAACTGTCACCTGGAAAATCTGCTTCAGGAAGATTCTTATGAATTCTTTCAAATGGTTTCTTGGAATGTTTAAAGCCTAAATCTATGACCTGCTTCTTCATAAGAGTTGCAGTTCTTTCTTCATTTCCAGAAGACATAAAATACCTACCATTTGCATCAACTTTAAAAATTTTGAGTTCTGAAGAAAGTCAAGGCTCATTTGGGCCTCTGAATCCATCTGTTGCATCCTGTACTTCCCAGTACCATAAGAGTTTTCTTCAACTGAGAAAAATACTCATAATATCATTTCAGTGGACCTTTTTAGGGTAGGTTTTTAGTGCAAATCATCAAAGCCATTGCAATTGTTTCTTTTCCAGTGTTTAATATTTGACTGCTGCACCTACCACCCAACTCTAAAACCCTTTGCCTGTAGCCTTTGTGTTTCAGACTGGATGAATAAAATTTTAAAGGAATTTCACCACTGTTCTATATTTCAGGATTTTTACCTGGAATTTATCACATAATCTTTTGTGCAACTTACATTTAAATGCACCTCTATCTTCATTTTATGCCTCGTCTAGCAAGGGAATATCCTGTTGTAGAAAGCATGCATACTTTAATGATACACATTGGAAACCAGAGTTCATAGACTCTAAATGCTGATGTGTGTCTTGGAATTCCACAGATCAGAATGCCAGCTGGTTGGAGAGCATTTCTCAGCAGTAGCATGTATACTTTGATTCAATTTTCTTTGTTCTGCTGCATTCACTGAAGCTGATGTCTCCCAGATGTTTGTTACATTTTCTGTTTCTATTAGTAGGAGTTTTATAAAGTTAATTCAGATGAAGTTGATCAGGTGAAAAAGGTAAGAAAGGTGACTGAATTGAAGCTATTCCTCAGCCTCTGAAAAGACTCATCTTGCACATTGCAACACTGTGGTAGATTCACAACCTAGCATGGGTACCACAAGCTGTGTTAGATGGTGTTCACAAAAGGTAGTTTAGAGCCAACGAGGTGCTGTCAAGACATCAAAGAATGTGTAGCACAGACGTGCCACCAGAGACCAGTTTGCTTTTCATAGTCTGGCTCTTTGGAAAACATTAGATTTCTTCTGATTTGGGCTACCTGTGTGGAATACAGAGATTACAGCCTAATGTGCATGGAAACGTGTACTGCTTCTTGCTGCCTTCTGTTTCTATCGTTAATAACAAGTAAGGAGCAAAGCTGTTTGCTGAGGTTTCCCTGTTGAATACTGTGACCCTTAATTTGGATGCTCACTATTTAAGTAGATTATCTTAACTGAAACATATTCTGTCTGCTGTAAATATTTTGTAAACTGAAAACCCTCATAGTTTGCAAATAAAACTATCTCCTCTGAAGGACAGTGTAATTCTAATTATATGCAGGCTTGATTCTGATCCCACTGGGGGAACACACTGGCCACTCTATTTGGAGCCTGGCAAATTGGCTTCTTAAGAACACAGTTCACTTCAACACTGAAAAGAGTCTCTTGTGGGCAAAATGATTCAGATTCCCTTGTTAAAGTTTATTGTACTGTTTGGCAAAATTTGTCTACTTCTATTCATATCTGATGTCATGTAGAACTTATGATGAGGAAAACCAAAATATATCGCATGGCAATAAAAGAGAAAAATCAGAAAATAAATGGATATTTTTCTTTTTTTTGTTTTTCAGAATATTGCAACACTTTCACACTACTGCTGAGGATTACACCGTCATTTTTACATCTGGATGCACAGCTGCACTTAAACTGATAGCAGAGTCATTCCCTTGGATACCTGAAGGCACAAAGCAACCCAGCAGTCGATTTTGTTACCTAACTGACAGCCACACATCTGTGGTTGGCATGAGGGGCATAACTGCTTTGATGAATGTCTTGTCAGTTCCTATAAAACCAAAGGAAATTTTGTTAGCAAAAAGCAGGTTACCAGCTGAGGAACGAAACTGTACAACACCTCATCTATTCTCTTACCCAGCTCAGAGCAATTTTTCTGGTACCAAATATCCCCTTTCATGGATACAGGACATAAAATCTGGAAAACTCTGCCCCATCAAAATACCAGGGAAGTGGTTTGTTCTACTAGATGCAGCCTCGTATGTGAGCAGTTCTCCATTAGACCTGGGAGTTCACCAAGCTGACTTTATCCCTATCTCATTCTATAAAATCTTTGGATTCCCAACTGGTTTAGGAGCATTGCTGGTAAACAACAGGATTGCTCCCCTCTTGAGGAAGACCTATTTCGGAGGCGGAACTGCAGCTGCCTACCTTGCAGGAGAGGATTTTTATTTGCCAAGGAAATCCATAGCAGAAAGGTAAGGCGTTGTTTAACCACACAGGATTTTTTTGCTGATACTGTTTGCATCAGACAAATGTCTCAGCCTTGGCCTATGCACTAGGTTGTGATGCATGTGTTTTTTATGCAGTTGGAGGATAGGTATTTCACATCTAACTCAGTTTGTCGTGTTGTTCTTTTCTCCTATCTAAAAAACATAATCTGAAATAACTACTTTCCTTTTCTGATCTAGTTTGCTGAAACTGCTAAAAATATAAGGCTTCATTCAGTGACATGAAGATCAATCCATGCATTTTTAAATTTGTATTTAAGGTGTCTCAGTGGAAAGTTGATTTGTTTTTGAAACTCTGCACTCAAAGCAGCCAGAGCAAGGTTGATCACACAGTGTAACTACCCTCAGTGAAATTGCGGTTAGGTCTATGTATTTCACTAGAAATGTGCAATGCTTTGCCCTCAAGACAAGCTTTATCAGAATAACAAGTTTAGTAAAATACACTACCTGCAACAAGTACTTGAGGTGCTCTTATTCCTTGACTGATGTTTTGAAGTAGCTCTGAAGCTCTCCTGCAGAAAATAGAGGACACCTAAAGGAGGTCAGACATACACACATAAGAAAATGCAGGGCAATAAGGTAAGCTTCACCAGTTCCGGAACACACTGAAGTGTCACTCTTAGTGATGCTTGGTGTCTCTTTCACCAAGGACACCCTCTCTTACATGTCAGCAACAGCTTGCATACTGCAATAAAGGGTCCTTCCTCCTGTCTCACATCTGCACAAAGGAAATGCTAGAGATCAGCATTTCATCACAGGATCATAGAACAGTTTCGGTTGTAAGGAACCTTAAAGATTGCCTAGTTCCAAGCCCCGTGCTGTGGGCCCAGACACCTTCCACTAGACCAGATTACTCAGAGGCCCATCCAGCCTGGCCTTGAACACTTGCAGGGATGAGGCATTGAGGAACTTCTCTAGACAGCCTTTTCCAGTGCCTCACACCACCCTCACATTAAAAAAGTTCTTCCTCATATCTAATCTAAGCCTTCACCCTTTCCATTTGAATTTCCCTTTGTCCTGTCAATATACACCCTTGCAAAAAGTCTGTCTCCAGTTCTCCCCAGGGCTGATGTTTATTCTCCACCCAGCCTGTATTTGCATTTGGGATTTCCCTGACCCATTTTACTTGGCATTGTTGAGATTTATGATGTTCACACAGGTCCACCTCTCAAGCCTGCCTCTGGCATTCCTTCCCTCCAGTGTGTGAACTGCACCACACAGCTTGGTGGCACTGGTAAACTTGCTGAGGCTGCACTCAATTCCAGTGCCTGCATTGCTGACAAAGATGTTGAACAGCATCAGTCCCAATATCAGCCCCTGAAGAGCATCTCCTGTCACTGGTCTCCACTTGGACGTCGAGGCACTGGTGGCAGCTCTTTGGATGTCATCATCCAGCCAATTCTTCCAGTCATCCACTGGGTGGTCCATTTGTCAAACCCATGCCTGTTCAGTTCAGGAGCAAGGGTGTCATGCAAGACAGTGTCAAGTGCTTCCCACAAGTCCAGGTAGATTATGTCACTTGCTCATCTCTTCTCCACCAATGCTGTAGCTCCATCATAATAAGCCAGCAAATATGTCAGACATGATTTGCCCCTAGTGAAACCATGTTGGCTGGCAGAAATCACCATTTAACATGTGCCTTAGCATAATTTCCAGGATGATTGCTCTATGTTCAGGCTTGGCACCAAGGTGAGACTAATCAACATGTAGTTCCCCAGGTCTTTCTTTCCTCCCTTTTTAAAAGTTGGGGTTCCAGTCAGTGGGAACTTCACCTGACTGCCATGACTTCTCAAATATTATGGAAAGTGGCTTAGCCACTTCATCCACCAGTTCCCTCATCTCCCACACATGCATCTCCTCAGATCCCATGGACTTGGTCACCTTCAGGTTCCTTGGTTGCTCTTAAACCTGTTCTTTTCCTACAGTGGTCTGTTCCTCATTCTTCCAGTTCTTGTCTTGCAGTTCTGTGATTTGGGCAGTGTGGCTGGAGCACTTGCTGGTCAAGACAGAGGCAAAAAAGTCATTGAATACTTCATCGTTCTCCATATTCTGGGTAACCAGATGTCCTGATCCATTCTGGAGAGAGCCCACATTTTCCCTAGTCTTCTTTTACTACTGATGTACAGTTTTTCCAGTTTCCTGTGATGTCCCTGTCCAGATTTAACTCTATTGAGGTTCTACCTTTCCTAGCCTGATGCCCAGCAGCTCGGACAACCCCTCTGTGTTCCTCCCATACTACCTGTTTTTGTTTCCACCCCCTTCAGACTTCTTTTCTGTGTTTTGGTTTGTTCAGAGGCTCCTTGTTATCCATGCAGGCCTCCTGGCATTTTTGCCTGACTTCCTCTTTATTAAGATGCATCATTCCTAGGGTTGTAATAGATGACTCTTGAATCTTAACCAGCTCTCTTGCCTCACTCTTCTTTCCAGGGCTTTATTCCATAGTATTCTAACCAATATGAAATACTTACTGGTAAATAAATAAATATACAAATATATATTTAAAAAAATTATAGACCTTGGGCAAGGCTAGAGGTGAAAAGGGGAAATTGTAATAGCACTTCATTCCTTTCAATTGTTTATGGGTGCATATTCAGAAGCACTATGTCCTGCATCTCCCATGATGTGAATGTCTGACCTTTCACTGTATGCAAAATGATGCTTCCTGCATTTGCACCTCTTCTGGGTGTGTGCTCTGAATGTTGCTGGGGGGGTTCTGGACTGGTAAGTGCAGAGGCTGGCTGCATTCATCTGCCTTTTGCCATATGAGACCATGCATTATTTCTGAGTTGAATATTGGTACAGTAAATGTCCAGTTAATCTTTTAATATAGAAATAAAAAGAACAGGGAAACATTGTCATTCAGGCCTCTGTTTCTGATTTTTCAAACCAAAAAGGCTTTGAAGTGCAACTCTCACTGAAATTCAGGATGATAGGGCATAGAAATCATGGGATCCCAGGATGCTCCTTCATCATCTGCAAGCCAAGGATAAAACTCCTCTTAATTTCACTTGATCATCTCTAGTTTGCAAGGAGCTTTTCTAGAGGTAATTGATACATGATTCCTGAGATTCCATAGCAGATAAAAATATCTGAAATGTGTTTTAGGTCTCAGTTCTACTTTTATACTTTCTTTAATTAAGAAGATAAAGGTATGTGGGAACCTGGAGGGGTACTCTATTTCTGGTATCTTTTCCAAGAGTTTTCAGAAGCTGACTAATTATAAACCTTTCAGGTATCTGAGGCTCCCACTGTTTCAAGGAGTTTTTTTACTGCAGTCAGAAGAAGGGCCTGCTTTAACCCTCTTCCACTACAGAGTTAGAAACAAAGGAAATTGACTTTTAAGGCTGGGTACACAATGTGTAATCTTGGTATGAGGGATTAAAACTAAAATAATCAAAACTGACAGCTGGATACCAGTTCACATTAAACACCAAAGTGTCATGCAGACAGTCTAAGTTATTGTTCATAGGTCAATATTTACACTTGCCCTCATCTGATCCTTTAGTTGTTATTTGAAAAGCCAATATTTAAAAGTTCATGTTTAGAGCATTACTGATGTGGTCTGTAATTTCTCATGAACTATGGAGACTTAAAAGTTCTGCCTGGAGAGGCTTGAAGTTTTCAAAAATAGGTCAGGAATGAGAACAACTTTCTTGAAGAGTAAAAACAACATGTTACATTGACATTCTCAATCAATATGATTCAAGCTATATAAACTTTGCTTTTTCCTCAGCTTCTATGGGTTTTGCTTTGTTATGTTTTTAAAGTGTTTTCCCAAAAATAAAATACAGGCAGAGCAGTTAGGAACAGAACTACTACACTTCAAAGGAAATGCCAGGTCACCATGGCCAGAGTTAATACAATCACCTTATCTATGATTTCCATTTCTTTGCTAGTGGCTGAAACACCTGGGTCATTATTTGCCACATGAACAGCAGCTCTATTCAGGTTTTATCCCTGCCATATTGCAGGGAACGTCCATCCTTGTAGGCATCCAAACCCAACTGGCAAAGGCTCTGAGTAACCTGCTCCAGCTGGACATGCTTTATGCTGGAGGTTGGAATTGAGATTCCCAGGGGTCCTTTCCAGCCTCTGTGCTTCTGTGATTGATTTTGTGCACCTCTCCCAGGCTCCATCTGCATTGTCTCTTCAGACGTGTCTTTGTGATTTCAAAAGGTTTTCTTTTTAATTCTTTTTTAAAAGAATGCTTCTTTACAGTGTGGGATTAGTATTCGGCTTGAATACACTGAAACATGTCATTTCATGTGGTAATTCATAAGGAAATTTGAACCCTAGGAAATGTCATTGGAAAAGGGGATTTGAGTATATATGTCTGAGTACCACTAGCAGAAGGTATTCCCCATTCCCCCATAATCCAAGAGCAGTGTACTAAGAAAATAGCTTTTTCGGAGTCAAGGTGAAGCTTAAGTGGAAACATGTAACAAGATACAGTTTATCCATCTTTCCTTCCCAGGACTGTCAAAATGGTTTCCATTTTTCTTAATAGATAACAGCTTTTGCTAGTGTTTCTTTTACTTTATTTTGTTGTTCCTGCTATATAAATTAATGTACTGCAGTCTCTTTTACATTTCTTTAATACCCTTAAATCACTTCCACATTTTCCCATTTCATGTCAGTAGCCAATCTTACCATCTCAAGTTTTAAAATCATGTTTATTGTATTTTCACCCTTGTATCAAACAGCTTGACAAATTACTATTATCATTCACAAATCTAGCCTCATTTCCCATGTTTCTTTTTTCCTGCACAGCATGAGATAATAAAATAATATGATTATGGATACCAAGAATTCAGCGATAAAATATTCATCATCTGCCCTATTTTTCTTTTGTATCTAGGAGTGCTATTCAGAATCTGATCATCCTGGAATTTATGACTAAGGGAAAAGGAGTTGTTGTGTTATCTGTAAATTTGGTGTTTGCTGTTGTATGTTGTTCATTTCCAAATGCATTTTCAAAAGCTTTGGAAATCCAGAAGACATGACTTTGTCCCTGATGAGTTTTAGAGACTCTTGCCTCTACTGCTTGAATAATTTGACAATCTCAAAGCAGCACCCACACTTTTGTATTCTATTATGCATTGCAGTTAGCCACAGCAGGTTTCTTTATTCTTGATGCTGTGACTAGAGATCCCTGCAACAACTCTGCGCATGCTTATGCAGCATATACTGACATGGTTCGGGGCCTCAGTTGCTTTCTGAGTTTGTGCGTTGTTGAGGGGAAGGGAAGGAAGCAAGGAATGGAAAATAGAGGTAGAAAGCTAAGGATGAAAACTAGGATCCAAAGAGCTGAAGCTGAGACAAAATCCTGAGGCTGGTGGTGGGTATGCAGCAGCTTGAGAATCTTGTGGCAAAGAAACCTGATATGCTTGAAGCAATCTCTTTAGTGTGATTGTTTTTGTCAGCATAGAAAGAAGGAATATACTGACAGGTGGTGGCGTAATCTTCGTAGTGCTGACAAATCACCTAGGGCCTGGACTGTGCTGAGAAGAGCACAGTCTTTCTGTGCAAGCTCACCTTGTAGTCTGGCATATGCTCATTGGCTCCACACACGAGGACTCTGGCCATCTGCCCATGATTACTTTAATGTGGTAAGTGGACTTAAGTATCACCCTGTCAAAAAACGCATTCTGTTTAAGCATTTTGCTATGCTGCTTTCTGGCATTTTTGGGATGTTCAGAGAGCTCCAAACAGGGCCACTTATGGGAGAATTTTCAAATCTGTAAATTTCCTGAACAAGCACCCTTTAAAAAAGCAGTGATGGAATTCAGATTAGATAATTGGGAAGTGACAGGGGTCTTAATCTAATTTCTAACGGGTGTTTGCACCGTGAGAATAGCTCCTGCACCTGGCAGACCTGTTTACAGCCACTAACAGGGTTTTGTAAGCCTGAACAGGGAACAAGACAGTGAACGAGTCTCTTCCTTCCTCTCAGCTCCCAGTGCCACCCTGTCCTGCAGAGATGAGAGGTCAAAGGTCATTGAGAAAAACTGTGTAGGACTTTCACTCAGCTGTTCCTATGTCTGAAAGGCAAAGTCCTTTCATTTAAGTGATATAACTTAATCCTGAAAACTTTTGCTACTGTTTTTCAGGACTAGAGCTGTGGAAAATAAAAGGGTAAGTGTAAGAAGGTTCAAATATCCAGTTACTCTTTCCCTTCTCCGCTGAAGTGTTAAGTATCTGCTGGCAAGCTTCGTGCAGTCTGTTTTCCTACCTCTCAGGACATCCAAGGTGGCAGTTGACATTTGCTGTGTTTTTCTGCCAGCCGTCACTGCCATGAGCCAAATTCTTCAGTATTTGATGCAAAAGAGTTTTGCTCATTTTTTTTTGTTCTAAGTCCCACCATTAAGAAGGCATTAGTGTGTCACTTTTCAGTCTAATCCTCCAGGTGATTTTTTTTTCAATGTTGAAGCTATTTCATTTCCTGGCATAGTCAGAACAAACTGAAAACTGTATATCACTGACCCAAATAGTATCCTGAGAGGATCACTTTTGATCTTCATTTACCATGGGATTCACTTTAAATTGCTGAATCTGGGATAAACTGAAAGCAGTGCACCTGATTAATTCTTGTAGAGCACAACCAGACACTTGAAAACATGTTTGTTGACTTGGATTAGTGGATAGTCACCCAAAAGGAAGCAATAACATAGGTAAAACTTTGAAGAGGCAATACAGTTGGCAGAGATGGCTTCTGTTAGTCAGCCAGCTCCCCCTCTATTCATTTGCACACTCCTGGAGAGTCCAAATACCAGGATGTAATCTACAGTACAAATACAAATACAGAAAGGAGGTGTTTTCCTCAGGCAGGGAAGGTAGTGGATCTTGCACACTTTTTGTTCAGTATAATGAAATTAATTAAACCCAGAAATACTCAGGATTTTTTAATTGCACATGGATTCTCTTATGTGGAAGCAGGCTGATCCAACTAACCATGTTTCCTCTTTTGTTTTACAATGCCATTGAAAGCCAGTAGAAATCATGGGCCCAGTGTAGCTACACACCTAATGTAGGAGAAGGGAATGCAGGTGACTCTACCCCTGGTAAGTAACAGCTGTGTAATTATCATCTCTGATGAGTCACAGCTATATTCAATAAATGTAAGTGCGATAAAAAGGAGCGGGTTAGCTGGTGGGGAAGAATCATGAAGGAGGAGGAACCTTGAAGAGGAGGGTGGGAGAGGATCTTGAAGAAGGATCCTGGGGAAGAGAACATCACTGCTGTGAGGTTAGGCTGGGTCTGCAGTTAGAGCATGTTGGAACCTGCAATCATAGTCTAGCCAGGTAAAAGCCTGCCATCAGAGTCTGCAAACTAATATATGCAGTGATAGTTTTACAGAAAGTAACCAGCAGTCAGAGGCTGCAAGGGAAATCTACAGTAGGAGCTTGCTGCAGCCAGAGTCAGTGAATAGTTGGAGTCAGGATGGCTAAGCTGCAAAGAGGAATAAACCATGATCCTTTTCATCCTGTGATAAACAAGAAGTCTGTGTCTTGGCTCATTTCTACCCTCTAACGAGCTGCTGCAACAGCCCACCAAAGAGAGGCACATGTAAATCATATCTAGCATCAATCTGTATTGTTGGGAAACTCCATCCCACTATATGAATGGAACCAAATTACTGATTTATGAAATAAACTTTATAAACTGCTAGAGAGCTGCAGCACATTATTCTTTTATTGAATGTGGAGCTCATTGTAAAATGAACTTTTCTTAAAATATAAAGTGTTTTGAGATGATAGCAAGGAATGAGGGAATTCCGGTTTATACCAGGATTTGATTTTGTCTTTGATCCCATACACTAAAAATTTTGCTTGAACCAGGATGTATCTTTGCAGTCATTGTGGCTAACAGGGTAACATAACATAGTTTTATCCTATGGTTCTTGTACTCAAACTTAGAATCAAACATTTTCTCTAATGCTTCTCTAAAAGGCTTTGTGAATTTCTGGCACCAGCTATTCTGACTTTTCAGAATTGGTTTTCTGCTGATAAATGTATGGCATATTTTTAATTATGTCATGTAGATTTTATGTTTATGGTTGATTAATCTGTGTGATGTTTGAGGAAAAATAATGGTAATTTGTTTGGCATTAAAATTACTTTCTTTTTCTTCACCATTTGTACTGTATACCTAAAATGTCATGATATTGGATATAAAAGGGTGAGACTGGCTTTTTTGACCCAGACTGTATTTACAATATACAAGTTCTATTGAATTAATGTTAAGGGATTGATTTACTTCAAAGTGCAGGAATTAAAGCTTTTTCTCTCTCTTTTTACCTCAGGCAGTTCTTAGTAGCAGGAATTGCTGTAAATACTCCACGGTATAGTATATAATTAGTATAATGTTCTTTATTTGACTCCTGAAGTCTCAGAGACAAAAGCATAAGCTAAGGCAGACATATGGAAGAGCTGTAACTACTATCAGGGGGTCAATTTAGATATTTAACATTATTTTAACCTAGTTTTTTATGTGGTCTGAATCCTCTGGCGTGTGTGTGTGCTTAAATACTTTCTGAAGTGATACTGAAATTGTTCTGAGTTGGCTGCTGGCACAGATACTCTGTTTTGGTGATTAAATGAATCTGAACTGCAGGTTGCTGCTGTGCATGGCTGCTGTGCCACCCAGTCCTTCTGCTAGCTGAGTGGACTTTGCCCTGTGGAATAGGACACCCAGGTCCGCATGTGGATTCAAGACTCATACCTGTGCATGCTCACAGCTATGAAGATGTAATTTAATTTTCCATGTGTGGATGAATGCCACATGGCTCTCTCAGTGTCCAGACCGAGCAAAGTAACCAGGACTGTAAGCCCCACACCAATCCATTTGCTAGGGCTGATGGTGAGCTGGTGCCTTTGCAAGTGCAGCTCCTTGACAAGCCTCTCCAGAGACACAGCCAAGGAGCAAGGTTGTCTGGCTGCACAGACTCTGCCTTTTGAATGGTCTTGGTTTCAACCATTTTGTCACTCTTCTGTTGAAACAACTCAGACTTAGGAGATAGTACTGTGTTAGATTTTAAAAAGAGTAATGCATAGCAGTGAAAATTGTGGGGAGGGGAATCTGTTCTCCAATTCAGAAAAGGACTGAAGTATATGTATTTCACTCAGTCTCTAGTTAAGAAACTTCTCAAGCTTTAGCAGAAATGTCAACTTGTACTTTAAGTCAAATAAGTTTATGCTAATTTCATTGGTGTATTTCTGTATGTATCCATTAGGAAGGAAAATTTTTAGGAAGTACTTATGTTCTGCTTTCTCACAGCAGTTCCTGTCCCCATACTATAGATTTAGTTTATTCTTTTTCGTCACAGTGGGCAGACAAAGGCATGGTTAAGCGCCTGGCAATTCAAATCACTGGCTGAATGCCATCTAAATTTAGTTTCTCCTAAATGGGATGTGACTTGATAATTTCCTTTAACTTTTTGTTCTTGATAGGAAATAATCATTATACAATGGAGAAGCATCGCCTCTAATAAAAACTGCTGCTAAGGTTATATGTCAGGAAGTGCCTGACCACGAATGATGAAGTATCTCCTCTACTACAATGTACTAATATATTGTACTGTTATGAATTGATGTTAATCATTCTTGCTTACTTTTATTTGCCCATTTCTTGCTTGCCCCGCAAGAAGGGACTAAAAATCAGTGTGTTTCAGCATGATTGCATGGGTCCCTTGAGATCCTTGAACTCACTGTAGAGGCTCCAGTAAATGAGACTGAGACACCTCCATGTGGCAGTTGCAGATTTGATCTTTTGAAAGGGATCTTTACCTTCACCTTTTGTGTGTTTTTTGTTTTGTTTTGGTTGTGGTGGTTTTTTTTTTTTTTTTTTCCCCTAGGTTGGTGACTTCTTTCCACTCAGAATCATGCTTCTAAAATCTTTTTGGAAATGTATTCCTAATCAGACTTATACTTGTCAGTATCATCAGAGATGTCTTATTTAAGAAAAGGCTAGAAAAACATATCCTAAATGGCATCAGGATGCAAGGGAGCAAGCTGAAATGCCATAAAGGTTTGTCCGTTTATAGCAGAAGGCTTACAGAACTATCTTAAGTTTAGTGACTCAGAGTATGTGGCTTCTTATTTGATACCCATATTATTTTATATTTTTTATAGCTGAGCTAGAGGGAGCTACTTTTTTAAAAAAGCTTAGTGTTCTCTACCTTCCTAGTGGTAAAAGATATATATATATATATATATATATATATATATATATATATATAAAGGGTAGTTTACCTGTTTGGGTGACACCACTCAACCTAGTATTTGAAGATTACAAATACAAGCATGGGTTTGGTCTAGGCTCTTTTTTATCATCTTCTTACTAGTCTAATATATGCAAGAGTGCATCTGGCAGTTGTGCTCTTGGGAACCCGTGAAAGAAACATCTACAGGCTTCTCAAACAGATTTAATTTGGAAGAAGAAGGAAAATATTGATGCTCTTGAGAAAAAGGGGTTTTACAGTCTTTCTTAACTTTCACATATAAGCAATGGTTTCCAAAAATGGAAATGCACAGATTTGATTGAGCACTTGGCTGTCACATTTGTCTGTTCATGTTCAATTAAAAAATTCAGAGGGATTCTCTAGCATTATAATAATCTACTTTTTTAATATCTAGGCATTTATATTATCAAGTAACATCTGCTATGGCTTAATAACTGTGTCAAATGATTGTAACAGCTTTATTTTTAGTGAATTTAATGATAAAAAGTCTTAGAGTTACAGCAGGGAAAGTATGCTGAAAGGATTGCATCTCCTATTTCATACTTTATGGCAGACATTTTGCCATTATGTTTTCAGGTTGTACTCTAAAGTGGCCCTTTTTTTTTTTTTTTAATCATTGCTGATGCCAACAGTCTTAAGTTCAGCAATTTAGATTGCATGGATTTGCTCCATAATATTCAGCGCTAAAAAGCGGTTAGTAGGAATCTAATTCTTCTTATCACTCATTTTGGCTTTATATTAGAAGTGTCTTCATTGATCTTAAGTTAGCTACATTAATATATGACCAGTTTAAGTGGGGAAAATGGTGTGATGGTTTTCTCAATGACAGATCTGGCAAAGTCTTTCCTCTTCAGCAAGTCAATGAATTGATGCCAAGTAACAGGAACCCAGTTAACCCTTCCTAAAAAAGAAAGTATATTTTTTTGATTTTTCTGAATGAAGGCAACTGCTTTGAAGCCTTCATCAGAATTAAAAAAAAGGTGTTGTTCATTTCATTCCATAATTTTGTCTTATATTTTCTGTATATACATTTTTCTGTTTTTTGTCATGATGGGTTAATTTAGAAGGACAGTTTCAAAATAAATAGCCAGAGTTTTTGTTAGCCCTAGATTATTTGACTTTTTCTTAAGAAAGATAAAATATAAATCTTGCATGAGCCCTTATCCAATTAAGCAAAGCATGTGTGTACATATAAGTAATCACAGAATATACTGAGTTGGAAGTGACCAACAGGAATCATCAAGTCCATCTCCTGGTCCTGTCACACATGTCCTTGAGTGCGTTTTCCAAATGCTTCTTGAACTCAGGCAGCCTTGGTGCTGTGACTAAGCAGCTTTGCTGCTGAGGAGCCTGTTCCAGTGCCCAACCACCCTCTGGGTGAAGAACCTTTTACTAATATCCAACCTAAACCTCCCCTGACACAGCTTCAGGCCATTCCTTTGGGTCCTGTCACTGGTTACCACACAGAAGGGATCAGTGCCTGCCCCTCCTCTTCCCCTCATGAGGAATTTGTGTCTGTGATGAGGTCTCACCTCAGTCTCCTCCAGGCCGAACAGACCAAGTGACCTCAGCTGTTCTTCATTTGGCTTCCCCTCATGGCCCCTCACCATTTTTGTTACCCTCCTTTGGATGCTCTCTGACAGCTTAATATCTCTTTTTGTATTGTGGCATCCAAATCTGCACACAGAATTCAGTGTGAGGCTGCCCCGGTGCAGAGCAGAGCAGGACAGTCCCCTCCCTGTCCCCACTGGCACTGCTGTGCCTGATGTCCTCCAGGACGGGCTTGGCTGACTCATGGTCAACTTGCCACTGACCAGGACCCCCTGGTCCCTTTCCATGGCACTGCTTTCCAGCATCTCCTTCCCCAGTGTGTCCACACATCCATGATTGCCCCATGTCCAGAATAGCACCTTCCTGGATTTTTGAATTTCATACAGTTGGTGATTGCCCAGTCCTCTAATTTGCTGAGATTTTTCTGCCTTCATGGGAGTCAACAGCTCTTTCCAATTTTGTGTCATTTGTGAACTTGTGTAGTGTGCCTTCCAGTCCGTCTTCCAAGTAATTTATAAGGATATTGAAGAGCACAAGGCCTAAAATGGAGCCCTGCACTACCCATCCTTCCTGGCATCCTTTGCTGTCAAATACCAATATGTAGACACCAAATTATCTCTAGTAATTTTAATGATAACCATTAGTAACATTTTTCTTGTATAGTTCAAATCACATCTCTGTGTGACAGAAATCTTTTCAAAAAAAGGTTTTACACATCAGATACTTTAGTATGAGTCTCTTCTGAGGTTATATGTATTGTCCTAGCAGGGTTGTGCTAAAAGCCTAGGAAGAGCCTTTGCAGGCTCATTGCATTCAAAAACATGAAACGGTAAATGAGAATAGCATAAGCTCTCCAGCAGGAGAGTGGCAGGACTGCTGTGTAGAGGCCTGTTGACCCAATTCAACAGGAGACCTTTGGTTATGTTCCTTATCCCAAGTTTAATCAATTTTAATCAAGTGAATAAAATTTTTAGAAGTACATGCATCTCACTGATTCTGTATCTAGGCATTTCTAGATGGTTTTCCTAAGGCAGATTGCTGCAGAATTGGTGATGAACAGAAAGATCACCTTTCTAACTGTTCTTAAGAATTTCACTCTTGGCATTTAATGTGATGTATAAATTAGAACAAAAACAAACAGGACCATGCACCTGGTTTTTCTGAAGAATGTGTCATTTTATGTATATGAACATATATACATATATGAGCATACATAACCCAAAACCATAGTAGACTCACCAGTAGACAAATAACCATGCAAAATTCCTCCCTCCAAACTTTGCATGTGAGTTTACATTCTACATGTAACAAATTCAATCAGCTATAACTTTTCCTGTTCTCTGATACCAGTTTGAGGATTTACAAGGCGTTTTACATGCAGAAGTGCAAGGTGCAATTTTAAATTTTAGTGGGGACTAGATGCTCTGGTGTTGCTAAGCGAAACTTGGTAAGGGACATGGCATGCAAAATGTTGCAAACAATAAGATATAACGAAGCCTATTTTAGCTTAATAACATGACTGTGTTTTCAAGAAGGTTGAGTTCCTTTATCATTTTCTTGTTTGTATTCTTTATCTTGTGTTGCTTATGTAAGTCCATAGCCCAACCAAAAAAAAAACCATTATGAATGAAAGTGCTGCAAAATTTTACCTTCAGCCAAGAGGTCGTGTGTGTATGTGTTCACCTTCTATAAAAATGTTAATCAAATTGGATTTTTCCTCTCTTGATAATGTAGAATGTTCTCTGAAATTTTTAGTGGGCCAGCTTATAGCAGACATCCTAAATATTTTCTGTAAATCCTTCTATTATGGAATATAGTATATAAAGATTAATGTCGTCAGCATAAACATACCTGCGGTCTTCACTCATTTGAACTATGCATAGAAATGTAGATATATTAATTTTGTGTTCCTTAAAAATTTCTCTAACATCTTCACACTATTAACATTGTCACCAAATCCTTAATGTAATACTATGCACGCCTTAGTGGATGTGCACCTTTGAAGTTGAACTATATGGAATTTTCAGAAATTCAGATTATTTGATAAATCAAACTTAGAGTATAAGTAAGGTTAAAGTATAGCAAATATAGTTTATTTCAGTTTTCCATGTGCAAGAAAATTTAATACTTCTCTCATGCAGGGTGTATGGAATAAGTTCTCATTTAATATCCCTTCCTGTCTAATGAATACAAATGCTTAGCAATCAGAATTGTGAGTCAAAGATAAAGATTTTCTCACCTTAGCCTGGTTTATTTAAATTATGGTCTAAAGGTGTGACTGAAACTTGAAGACATTTTGTAGTTAATGAAGCAGTAATAACAACCAAGGAGATCTACCTTCAGCTGTTTAAACGGCTGCAGCAATGTTAGAACTTCATATAATCATAAGAATTCTCAGCAGAGCATCTTATTTAAGTAAACTTTTCTTATCTCTGCTGCTTTCCCAAGCTAACAATTAATAATTCATTAATTTAACATTCCTGATTTTTTTTCCTCAGGTACACAATGAATTTATCAAGGAAATCCCAACCATCATTACATATCATGTGAGGTTCATTCAGTCTTTTTAAATCTCTAGTGGCATATCACAAATATTCACTATATTTATGTCTGCAAATTGCACCATCAGCTCATTTTCCAGGTGCAAATGACAAGTATGGAAAGGAAAACTATATACAAACAAGCAAGGAGAGCATGCCACTAGCTTTTTCATGGAGTTACTTGCCAAAGAAAGTTTAAGCCAGAGGGATGGATGCAGCATTATTGCATGACAAATATTTCTTCCTCCACCTTACCTTCAGAACTTATTCTTCTTCCAAGACTGCCAGAGAGCTAAGACTGTAGCTAATACACAGAGTAATAGAGAAGAGGGACCCTCTGTCTCATGACAGGTTAATTTCCCAATTCCACATGGTACTGTGAGTAAGCTTTATCTTGCATCCTTTGCCTTTGAATTCTATCTGGCCAAACTGTGTCTGAGGCAGTGATCTGGCAAACAAGACTGATCAGTGTGCACCGTCAGAGGATGAGCAATAGCTACAATAGTCTCTCCCTAACTATTTCTAATCTTGCTGGATGATTTGCCCTGCCTTGCTGTTGGGCATGTCTGTAGGCTTAACTGTGCAGAAGGTAAAACCAGAAGCTAAGTCTCCTACTCACCTTTTCTCTGGGCTGTGCTGAGGTACTTGTTGATTATAGCTACAGAATAAAGGTTTTAAAATGTCAGAAGAATTTGATGTTACAGAAAGCATCGGCATATCAACTCTGTAAACTCGTAGTGGCTTGATGATTTTATGGCTCTTTGTGATCCAGAAGGTCTGAGTGATGCTACCCTGAAGAATAAATAATGTGATTCTTAACTATGTCTGTAATAATAGCTGATTAATCACTTCGTTTCAAACAGCTAACTTGCCAGGCCTACACTCTTATTTTTAAGCATTAATAAGAGATCATTTAAGCATTAATGCAGGATTGTTCTTGTATCTGTTCAGTTTCTATTCTAAAGCTAAATACGTGAAAAATCCTCTAATACAAAATTTTCATTTAATGAAGACGGAAAACTCAAACACTGAACATGTCTCTTTCCATTTCACAAGTGGAGGGGCAGGTCTTAAGCCTACTTCTGTGGTCCAGGTAGTGCCTAGTGCTGTAAGCAGAAGAGTTCAGCCAAATTCTTGCCCCTGAGACTCCAAGGATATGGAGTTGTAGTCACAGTTTCTAAAATGCAAGTGAGTCAAGGCTCATGAGTTGGAATAACCTTACTTATGGGACCAGCCACTACAGCTGGGAAATCTGTTTACCTCTTTTTATAAAACTTGTATTACAAGCTTTAGACACCATTAAATCAGTGTTTGCTGGTGCTCCACAGAAAATACTGACATCTAGGTGCTTCTCCTCTGTTCCTTGTCCATGTCTCTCTACGTCAAAACCAGAACTCTAACAGTGTTTAATTTCTAGGGAACAGCCTTATTGGAGGAGATGAAACCTGGTTCTTAAATTTGAAGGAAAGAACAGTGTAACTTCATTTGTACTGGAACATACAGTTATCAATTGCAACAGAGACTTTATGGCTTTATATACTGCAGTGGTTTGATAACCCATGGTGATATAATTGCTATATGCATTACTGATCTGCAGGAAAAAGGTAAAGCAATGACAGTACCATTTTTTTTCAGATTTCCACAGGAGAAAAGATCTTTAGCCTCTGTTTCAGTTTGCAGAAAAAAGAGGAAAATATCCTTTTAAACACTCTTTGCATGACTTAAGCTAAATTGCACAGTAAAAGAAAGACAATCTCTTTTATAAGATACTGCTGAAAAAACCTTAGTCCTAAAAGGAAATAAAATAGTTAGAAGTAGTATTTAGAGCTATGATTTTTGTTTTTTTAATTTTCCATATACTTTGATTTTTAGACACCATCTAACATTCAAAGATGAACTTGGCTCTGCAACCTCAGGCAACTAAAAATCAGTGAGGCATGGTGTCTATTGTGCTTTCTTTATTTGTTCAATGATGTATGTATCTACAGCCCCAATTAGATTTGCTAGCTGAGGTCCCTCCTGGGTTTCCTTGCAGTGTCTCAGCAGATCCAAGAAGACAGTGTTACCTTGTACTATTTCCAACATTCTGTCTTGATATTTTTATTTTAATTACTTCCCTGATTGAAGGAAAAAATATAGTCAATGGAGTGATAAACCCCTGAATCCTTTTGATCCTGGAAATTTGATTACCATTTAAAATGAGGATTTCTTTATGACTGAAAAGTTCAAAGTTTGTCTTCTCCCTTTCAGCATTGCCTTATAGCAGCATCCTAAGAGAATAAGACCTCCTTGGCATATATGAGATGCATCAGTAATAATCCTGTTTGCAGAAACCCTGCATGGGTAGAAAATGTCGACATTTCAGACTAAGTGTGACTGTTTTTCAGGGGGTTTTTATAAATTACATTTTTATTGTCTTGCTTGTAAGATTATTCTAAGGAACTATTGACTCATTATTCTGTTTTCACTCCATTGTTTTTCTCTGGTTTTGTTTTTCAATCCCCTGATTATACTTTACTCTTAAGAAAAGC
Organism: Sylvia atricapilla; assembly: GCF_009819655.1. NCBI lineage: Eukaryota > Metazoa > Chordata > Aves > Passeriformes > Sylviidae > Sylvia > Sylvia atricapilla. The sequence goes on along the minus strand of NC_089140.1, from coordinate 87,608,550 downwards.
TTTAGAGAACTCTCTGTATTTACAGTGTGAATTATGGTTCTGCCACTGTGCATAACAATTACATTATAAATATTTCCTCAGCCATTTGATAAAGACACAAATTAAGAAAAATAATTACCATCACAATTATATATAATTACACTATATTCAATTTAGTTTATCTCTAACCTTCTCCTGCCATAATGTATTCATTGTTGAAGAATGAGATTTTAGCTGACTGTGTTGGAAGTAAACATGGATTTTTCTGTCAATTACAATTTTTTTTTTCAAAGAAAAATTGTATCACCAAAATATAATACAGTTTAGGTGGTTCAATTTCAAAGTAGCCTCCTAGATGAAAACTGTGTGTGTGTAGTTTAGCCTTCATTAAGTTAGAGAGACTGTTTGCTCCTTTAAATGCTGCTTCCTTAAATATAAATTATTTATACCTGGCAAGCCTAGTTAATTTGTACTTGTTCAGTAAGAGAGATTTATAGTTGCTGGATTGACTAAACACAGCAGGTGCTTTTCCAGAGATGCACAGTCTTCCAGAACGTTGAGTGAGGACCCATTGTCTCTAAGAGGGAACAGTGCAGAGACTTACTTAGCCTTATGCCCTTATTTAGCATAAATATTAGCCTTAGGCTAATCAGTATGTACTGAGACACCTGAGGAGATAGAACAGCTAAGACGTGCCAGCTTGCTTTGTTTGCTAAGAGCAAGTATGTACATACCTGCTGTTCACAAGAGCTGTACCTACACTATCTTGCTTTGGAAGGATTAATTTCTGAAAAGAAAAAGAGGACAAGTGACTAGAAAAAAGAGGATTGTTTATTTTTTCATTTTATGTCAAGAAATGCCCTGTGGACCTCCACTGCTGCTGCTTCTGACTCAAAGTGCTCAAATTATATTAACAAGACCATGTTACCTGGTCACATGTCTCTTAAATGGTACCGCTTTGCTGGCAAAAGAGGCTGCATGCGGCAGAGTCTGTATGGTGCTGTTGTTATTTATACTGCATTTATTTTGTATCTCCTTCATGTTGCCTTCAAATAGTCCCTTGATACTTTAAGCATTCCTAACGTATGTTAGGCAGTCATGTTAATTTGTGCTTTTCAGAGGCTCTGAGACTAAATATTTTCATTTCTCTCCTCACTTTAGGGAGTTCTTGTCCTATTCCAGATGACATTCTGTTTTTAGACAGTCGCTCTGTGCAGCTTTGTGTTTTAGATGTACGCAATACTGATTGCTTGCTCTTCGTTATTCAGCCTGCAATCTGCCGATGTACTGTGACTCCTTAAAGGAGTAATAGTCTGTGATTCAGTCTCTTTCTCCCAGGTAACAAGTAACAGGATGAGAGGACATAGCCTCACGATGCTCCAAGGGAGGTTTAGATTAATAATTGGGAAAAATTTCTTCACTGAAATGTTGCTTAGGCGTTGAGATTGACTGCCCAGGAGAAGTGGTGGATCACCAACCCTGGCAGTGTTCAAAAGGCATGTGAATGTGACACTTGGGGGTATGTTTTAGGGGTGAACATGGCAGTGCTGGGTTAGCAGTTGGACGTGATGATCTTAGAGGTATTTTCCAACCTTTATTATTCTATCATTTTGTGACCAAAGGAAATCATTATGTTTATATTATGTTTTTTATATATCCTCATCTCTATTTTTCAATTTCCATAGTTTGTTTTTGTTGTAATTTAGGATATGTATCTTTGCTGGTTGACATAAATTTTGAAAGTGGACACAGATTTTATTTTTCCCAAACTGTTATGTGTTTAATGTATTTAACACTAATGCCTTTGTTAAATTCTGAAATTTAATATTGGTTAGATGGCAGAACAATAGCTATTCCCAGCACTTGAAAACAGAACCCAAATGCAGTTCCTGTTTTAGTATCTCAAAATCAGAACTGCAGCTCTTGTCTGCTTAAGCTCCAGTTCACCTTTGTAAAGCAGGAGAGCAGTATTTATTTTTGGTATGTGTATGCAAAAAGTAAAAAAAAAAGCTTCACAAAGATTTGGTTTTAAATAGTGGCTAAGGAAAACTTAAATGAAGATAAACTTAGAGTAGCATTTAGGTTAACGTTCATTGCTTGTATTTTGTTAGCATCTCTCTATGGGTATCTTGGTTGGGAAAGACAGGTGTCTGCTAAGGAAGGTGGAGCCTCCCTTGGAATGGGGAATGTAAACCCCCTCCCTCTGAATTATTATAATTTTGAAATTAGGGAGCTCTCAGGCAAAGATGTGGGAATAGGACTAACAGTTCTTTACTAGGAAAATTAAAATAAAAATGTTGTAGTACAATAAAAGCAAACAAAAAAAAGAAAACACTGACAGAGTCAAAATACAACCTGACACCCTGCTGGTCTGGGTGTTGGTAGCAGCCCAGTTAAAACCATGGCTGCAGTGCTCTTGGAGTGACAGATGTAGTTCTGTTGAAAGCAATGATCCTGTAGAAGGGTGTAGTTTTTCTCTGAAGATACAGTGGTGTGGTGAGATGGGTCTAGTCTTCCTCTGGGTGTCTGGTAGAAACTGGCTGTCCTGGTGTTCTGAATCTCAGATTTTTATCCAGGCAGGAATACTTGGCTTCTCCCCTTGGGTGGAGCCTTTCACAATGGGATGATATAATTTTATCATATGCAGTGGATGTAGTAAGCCTCAATGGCCCATTGACAGAAGATATCCCCCAGGAGGGCAGATGGGTTGTGGAAGAGATAAAGAACACTGCCCCACCTGGTTTTAACAGATGGCAATAGAATACATACTTTTGGTTACATCTTGCATTGCAGGCTAAGACAGTGGGAAATATGTCTGTGGAAGGACACAAGGTATTAATTTATAACCTGCTCGCAGTGGTTAGCACTGAGCTGACCCACCATGCAGAGTGGTGTGTGGTAGCTGGATGAGCTGAATGGTTGAATGTGTTCTTGAGCAGGTGCTTGTGAGCAATTGTTTGGAAAGTGCCTAGTTTATCCTAATCAGGATAAACATTGATGACTTACATCTCACAGGTACATAGGAAAGGAATCTGAAATTACTCAAATCACATTTCCTAATATAAATGGATGACTTGCATGATTTGGCTTGGTGGAAAACCGAGCTAAGTGCTATGTATCTGCCCAAATGCAGGGAAGTCAAGATGACTCCTGTACCTTTAATAAAAACCTTCATTTTTAATGTTACTTTTTTAAATTGAAAAAATAACTTCAATTTTTTGGAGGAAAAAATGCAAGTAAAGGCAGCATAGCAAATGGTACCTGTTAGACCAAGGGAAAGTGCAAGTTCTAAAGGACAGTGAACTTGGATATAGGCACCAGTACTCCATGAGAACATTTTGTGGTGGTAGCCAGCAATGTGTGTCTCTGCCAGTCTCTCCAGAAAATTCCCCAGGCACCTTCTTCCTCTGTGGACATGGATGTTATAAGCAGAATAAAACAGGATGATGCTCTTTCTCAACTTACCTGCACAAGCACTCTTCTTGGTGACATCTACCTGCATGCAGAAGGAGGAAGTGAAGGAAAAAGAGTCACAAATTCTGATTGGAGTCCATGATAAATTTGTCCATGGAACTTCTTGCTGCTAGTAGGAGTGTCAGAACAATTCAAAATCTCTGAGGCTCAACTTTAAATTAGTAGCCAGACTCTCCAGGCCTGTGGCCAAGTGCTCCTTGAGTTGAATTTTACCAAGATCTCTCTTGTTAATCAATATCCATCTCTAAGGGTAGTCAATGTTATCTTCAGTCATTGGTATTTGTTATTATGGTAACAGAAGCTGGTAAAAATGCTGATTCTTTCTGCATAGCCTAAAATTTCCCATGTTTTGTTTTGATGGTAAATGTGCCAATATCCAACTTTGCACCTCTCAAAAAAATCTTCTGCTTATCTCACTAATTTATTCTGGTTTCCTCAAAGGAGCCTTTGAAATGGCTCTGGTGAGTGTGAACACCAGAATTTTAATAGATGCTGTGTTGGTTAATTGAACAAATACATTAGCCAAGTTGTATTAAGCATCATATCTTCAGAGTTGAATTCCAATAACAAATGTAGCTTTAAAAACATTAGTGAATGCAAAATTGAGTACGGTATAATGTTCTTAACAGTGCATTATCAGATACATCCCTTCCCCCAAAAATATAAAGTACTAGCCAGAAAATAGCCTTAAGAGCACTAGTTTGCTAAATACCGTAAAAACTAGAGAATATGCTTGCCATGAAAACACAGCTATTTTCATAGGTTGCAAGTTAGATTTTTAGTTCATATATGTCAGCAATATATTACTAATATTTATAGTAAAGCAATGACAATTTAGATTTCTTTCCACAAGAATGGCAGTACTTTCAGCATTAGGTTTGTTTTCAGACGAATTTGTGGACAATTGTGCTTTTTAATCAGAGCCTAGAATTGTGTCCCTCAAGTGTGTTTGGGTTTAGGAGGATGAAATTTCAACACATTAGTAAATTTTATGTGTTGTCGTGTGTGCATATGCCATGTATGCACAGAATGCTATATGGCACAGTGAGAAACCACAAGAAAATAAACAAATTCTGTTGCGGAGTTTTGAAGTTTATATATGTTTTAAGCATGCTGCAACTTGAAAACAATATCTCCAAGTGAACTGATTTTCTGTGTAGGTAAAAGGTTTTCTTAAACTAAACTTTGCATTCAAATTTGGACTGAATGTTAAAACTTTTTCATTTTAGCTATGCTAAATACAAAAATAATTAACATACTCTTGTTTCCTGCCATGCCTGATATTTTCCTGGTAAAAACATGTAGCAAATAATTACCTTTATCTAGTCATCACAGGCAATATATGTAAAACTACTGCTTTCCTTTTCAATCTGAAGTCATGTACAGCAGCTCTGCTGTGCTGGGACACAGCTCCTCCAGACTTGCACGTTTACTGCAGAAAAAGGCCCCAGGCCAGTGACAGGATTCGCAAGCATTCAAGATAATACACAGTGGGGACCCTCTGACAGTAGAAAATTGTTAGGACCATGTCTGAGGTGAAAAGAAAATTACTTTAGTGGCTACAAAGAAAAAAACAACAAACCACAACCAAAAACAAACCAACAACAACAACAAAAAAAACACCCCAGTGCAACAAACTAGGACAGCTAAGACTTACCTTAAAATACCCTGAGATGTCTGTCTATGGTTTCCAAAATTATTAATTTTCTTCTCCCCCAGGATTTCAGGTTTCAATCTTGTGTGTATATGTGCACATTGAATAGGAAGATATCTCTTCAGAAATTGTACCAGAAAGAACAAAGGCTGTTTATTCCCTCATATGGTTAAGCTGCCCTATTAATGTCAATTTTTAATTTTATCCTTTGGATTTCTCATTAGCTTTACAACATGTCTAGATTATTTAATTATTATGTTTCAGCTCGTAGATGACATAAGATTTAAGAGCTTTTGCTGGGCTCTAGCAAGTTGTCGTTATATTTTGCCTGAAGCTGCTTTTGTATAAAATAATCTTTCCATAGTTAACATTCAGGATACTCTGCAGAGCATCTTAAGAAGAATTAAATGCTAAATAACTGTCACATAGCAAGCCTTAGTATTATTGCACTAAATTACATTGCAAGCAGTGTGATAAACAACATCATAATACTTTGACACATTCATCATTAATTATAACTGAAATCTAATCTCAACTGGATTTTTTTCAGTAATTATAACCAGTAAAGCAAACATTAGCATACACGGATGGGGAAGGGAGGGTGAAGGAAAAAGAGTCTTCTGAAAGCATAGCTGATATATCAAAATACTGAATGGGCTGACAGTCTTATTAGGTTTTTATATGGGGTTTTCTACATATATTAAGAGATTAAAAATCTGAAATACATTTTGAATTCATTATATGAATAATCATTTTGAAGGCAAAACTTTTCAGAGACCTACTGGTTATGTCATTTTAAGGGGAAATATGACATTCCAGATTTCTGTATAGAAAGAACATTCTTACGTAGAAGACTAGTATTGTGCTAAACTTAAAATCAAGGGTCCCTCTGATCACCAGAATGCTGTCTGGGTGATATTTCAGCCTTCCTCCTACTAACTTTACTATACTTCCCTAAAAATTGAATCGTGTCTTTTTGAAGGGCAGCTCTACATACCTTTTCTCTCCAAATTCACATTTATTTTCCACTGCGGAACTTTCTTCTTTTGGGAAGCTCTCATTCTGCTGGTGCAAACTTTTCCTTTTTGCTGGGGAATCTGGGGGTCTGGCTGCCAAGCTGAGGACAGCAATTCTTTGTGCTGCTTCCCTTTGTGAAGTGATGCACCATCACAACACCCTATTGGCCCAGTCAGAGCTCATGGCAACTCAAGAATGAATTATTTCTCTTTGCTGTCTTCTTAAGACTCTGTTTTAGCAAAGTACTTTATTGCTTGTGTAGTACTAAGCATACTTTCAAGTGTGGTTATGCTTTCTGCTGTATATTGTGAATTCCCTGCATACAAGCTACCTGTTTTCTACCATTTCCAGTGGTTAGCAAGTCTGAAGTGAAGGTATGTACATTTTGTCAACTCTATGTGCTCTATTTGGAGCAATGTCATCCAGTTCTCCTATTGGATATTTCTACTCACGCCAGATATCTTCACTGCCTATTACTTTACAAGCATCAGTAACCTGGCTGCATGTTCCTGGAATATCTATATGCTGTACCTGAAAAATCAAACTAGTGGAAGAGGAAGTAGGTTCATTTCAGCCCTGCATAGCCTTTGCTTGTAAATGAACTATGAGAAGGTTTTTTTTCTAGTGGTATTTTTACAGAAAACATACCTATTTTTCTCTGATGGAGGGTGCAATTTGGTGAAACTGGTGTGCAAACATTTTCTCTTATTCTTACTGCAACACTGTCTATGTCATTTACAAAGACTCAATATATTTTTGTCCAAGAGAATTACAGACTTATTGAGGGCTGAATTTTGAAAGTGCTTCTATTCATAAGAGGAAATAGATGACTTACTGTACTGGTGCATGTTGAGTTTTTGAAATGAGTGTTTTGTATTGCAATGTTACTGTACAATTTTTTCTTTTGTGTCTGGTGGGATTGAGGCAGAGAGATTTCCTGTACTCTTAGGAAAGGAAAAAAAAAAAAAAAAAAAAAAAAAAAGGAGGTGAGTATTTCCATGTTTATTGTGTTATTTATTGTGTTAACATCATCTTATAAAATTGTACAGCTGTCAGGATCACCTTTTATTTCTGTGACAATCTAAATAAAATTATCTATTTATTCCTCACCACCATCACCAAAGACCTTCCTTATGAAAGCATAGGGAACTAGTCAATACGCTATACTCTCAGGCTGGTAGAATCTGCACACAAATTTGTAAGAAAAAAACCCTGCCAGTACATGCATTTCTTTTGCTCGTCTCAATAGTCTCTTCTAAAACTGATGTTGAGCAAAATGGTATCACCCTAATTGCATGTCAAATGGAACTGACTTGGTCACAGGAAAATCATCAAGAGGGATGACTCCAAGGATTTCAGAGGTTCCCAAAGCAACAAAGCATTTGTATTATTTTCATATACAGTTTCAGAAAGTAAATGCTGCTGCTATTTTGGCATTTTCTTTTTTGGTGGTGTTGTTTGTTTGTTTGTTTTTGTTCTTGTTTTTGAAGAGGGGCAAAAACTTTTTGAGTCATGTGATTTACCTGGTTGTGGTCAAAGACACCCACACTGTATAATCTCCTCTTTACACTGAGCTGTTGTGCAGTATGAGAAGGATACCTTTGGGACAGGGAAAGGCTTTGGTTTGTTGCTGCTCCTTATGTTGGGAAATGATTCTATAATCTCATGTCTTGGATCTTCACGAAGTTTCAATTTGCATCTATAAAACCTTGTGGTCAGTTTGGTCATTTATTTGCATTTTGTCCTGTAGCTGTTTCTCCTTCATTGTTATTACCCTCCTTTTCAATCTTTTGATCTACCAAGCTTTGAATTTCTACTTAGCTTTGAATTTCCATACTAACACTTCTCTGAACACTTGTCTAAGATGCTCTTCCCTTTTTTCTGTTCATCATATGCAGCCTGCCACAGAAAATCTTATCAGGCCTTTATTAATGATGTTCTTATTTTTCTATCTGTAAGTCCTAGCATGTTTTCCTGTTAGTCATCCTGATGGCTGATAGTTGATCTGATAGACTGGCAAATCTAATATTTTGGATGACAGTCTTCCAGTTAATGGCAGAAGTTAATGTCAGTAATCCCTAAGTGCATAATAGGGTTTATGCATGGTGATGTACTTACCATACATTATAGCATATTATACATTTAATCTCGTTTCTCTTTTTAGGGTTTTCAACATTATCTGTTTCTTACTGCACACATTATACAGCTCCATCTCCTGCATTGACAGTCTCCAGATTTCACTTCAGCAGCCCATTTTATCTCCTTATTCCTACCTTAAATGCCAGGATCATTATTGAGACTACTAAAAGAGATACTTGTCCCAGTGCACAAGGAATTAAACGGGAAACCTTTTCCTAGCATAATAGTTCCCCTCTCAGCACAATTTCTTGGCCTGCTGTGACATTCTTCTAATATTCTTCGTTCTATAATAATTCTTCATATAACACTGGAGGTAATGTTTTACTGCAATTCAGATAAATTAGATCTGTGTTTCCTATGCCTAGAAAAATAATGTGCTTTTAAAATGGCAGCCTCTCTGGGATTGATTTTCCATTGGCACAATCCATGGTGCATTTGAACATGCTTTTATTTACTCATTTAATTGTGCTTTCGTTTAGAACTTGTTTTCAGAATGTACATAACACTGAGGTCAAGCTAACAGATGTGTTGTTCCCTGGATTGCACTGTTTCCCTTTCCTCAGTAGAAACACTGTTTTCTGCTTTCCATTCCTGATTTGAAAAATTTGCTTACTGGCCTATGTTATTTGGCTTAGGGAGTTTTTCATGCCAATTTCTTACAATTCTGGGACACAGTTCATCTGTCTGCTGGTGTTCAACTACATTAAAACCTTTGAAGTGAGTTTCCACACCAGTTGCAATAACTTCAGTTTTGATGCTTTCCACACACCTTCAGCAATGAGTCACCCTCTCCTGACCTATGTTTTTCATCAGTCCGTCTTAGAATCTGAGTCCAAGTACTCAGGTAGTTTTCAGACTTTTCCACCAGCTCTTTGCTTCTTGAATAACAATCATAATCCTTTTTATTTATATTCCTCTTTGTTGTAATATTTATATGTTGCTGTATATCCTTAGTATTTTCCATTGTTTGTATATAAAGAATAGTTTATTGTTCAGATTTGTTTTGTCAGGGCTTGGCTACTAGGATTTCTCACTTTGTCACTGTGCTTTCTGTCTTTCCATCAGTTGCTTCCTTCCCTGAGAGCACTTTTTCTAATTTCATGTCATCATTAATAAGAAATACTAAAATTTCTCATATGTGGGTGGGTTTTTTTAGTGCAGGGTATTGCTGGAGGCTTTCTCCAAAAGTTCATTTTCTTTATTTCTTTCATACTTTTGGGATGCAAATTCCACATATATTTTAATCTCAACTTCAAGTAACTATAAGTTTCCTCTTTTAGTTTCCTCTAAGTATGTGATTATTTCAGTTCAGTGTTCCTTGCCAAATAACTTCATTAATGTCTCATTTTGCCCCAGTCACATTCTAAATCTCATTTGAGGTTGCTTATCCATCTGTGGCACGTAAACTTGTATTTCCTCTGACCGGGATTTCAATCAATCAAAGTCTCCCATTGTGTATTGTATAACTGTTTGTAAAAGCTGTTTTTCAGGTAATTATTTTATTTGTAACAGTTGTTGTTTTTTTGGTGTTTTTTTGGCTCCAATATTAAGTAAAAATTGAACCCAGTTATTTCTGTTATCTCGGTTTTGCCTGAAGAAAAGTTAAAGTTATATTTATTTCTGTGAGAGTGATAGAAAAGTACCTGTTGGACCCAAAACCTTTTTCTTCCTACGTAGCCTATAGCAGAATCTTAGCAACTAGTCCTTCTTGTTTTGAACATCTCACCAAAGGCATTTCAATTCAAAACATTTCAGTTTTCTTCACCACTGTCTCTCCTATATTTGTGTTTTCTTTAGCATGATTTCTGTTTGTGATTGTTTTTCTACCACATACTAATAAGATAGTGTCCTAGAGTGGCTCTAATTCCTCCAATTTGTAGCCCACGTACTTTGTCATAGCATATAAACATCTCTGCTTTTTTCACCCACTATTATCTTGTTTTCTATTTGGGTGATAGCTGGGATGATATTGCTTACATAACAAATGATTCTATGAATATTAAGTTTTTTTATTTCTGTATTGATGCACACACTCCTAACCCTCTGCTGTTCCTTTACCCTGTTGTTTCCTCAGCTACATGACTCATGCTCTTTTCTGTCAAAGCCAGGGACAGGAGTCATCTCCCTGTGCTCCCTACTTCAAGCATCAGCAATGCTTGGTAACATGCCAGAATTTTGCTGGCTTGAAGAAATTTTAAATTCAGATGATCCTGTCTTCTGGATTTGGATGACTGGAGGTTTGCCGGAACTTCTTCCAGTTACTCACCTTATCAATGCGGGTCCAGGAAAACTTTGATTAAATAAGCACATGAAATTCCTGGGATCTGCATCACTGCACTCCTGTTGAAGAGGAGAGGCAGTTGCATGGAAAGGGTTCTTGGGTTTCTGCAGTGTAAGCTGCAAGCTACTTAAAACAGTGAGAAATTAGGAGTACTTGCTAATTCAGTATTGCTGCACTGAATTCAATTTTCTGGAAATTTGGTAGCTCCCAATAACCGGTCAGTGCTTGGAAAATCAGTTAGAGTTGGTCCTTGGAAAGAAAAGTTGTTTACTACTTCCCAGTCTTCATCACTGAGGTACTACCTGTTGACCTCACAACGCAGCATGAAGTATTAGCAAGCCTCACAACAATGCTGAAAAATAAAAAAAAGCATTAGAAGAAATCTGCATATTATAGTCCCAAGGTGGAAAAATTGGTTTTGGTAAAACAGGTAGTTACCAGGATGCACCTGGTTTGGTACTTGGATACTTTGGTACTTTGGACCTTACTGTACAGTTTTTAAATTTTTTTCAAGCATGAGAGAGATGCAGAAGCAGTAAGGAATTTTCCTTGTGCAAGTCTCAGTTGACTGTATCCCCTAGGCATAAAAAGGCTACTCATATGCTTTAGAATGTTTTATTAGCTGAAGTCTTCCTTGTATGTCTTATCCCATTCTTCTTTGATTTTATTGTTATCACAAAGGTGTCAACATGCAAAGTAGTTAGTAGGACCTTATTCTGAACCTAAGCTGTTTCATAGTGGTAATTTAATAATGCCAGTTCTGTCAAGCTGCCAGCCTTTCTGGATACACAGTGTTGTTTCTACATATATCATGCGTTAAACTGAATTTAGCTGCTTAGTGCTCATTTGTTACTACTTGCAGCTGGTATATGCCACCAACCATAATAGTTTCTCATACATGCACATTCACCTTAGAAGTAAAAGACAAAAACACTGATAGTATTATATTCTTGCTGACACCTATGAAATATTCAGCACATGCATGAAAGCTTTTGAAATCCACTTAACACTCATCCCATCTTTTAAAAATGAAAATTATTTCCTGCTTGTACTTTGTCTGAGTTAGTCCAGCACCTCCAAGTCCACCACTGAGACACATCACTCAGTGCCACATCTGCACAGCTTTTAAATACCAGGGATAGTGACTACACTACTTCCCTGAGCAGCCTGTGCCAAAGCTTGACAACACATTCCGTGAAGAGATTTTTCCTAATATCCAATTTAAACCTCCCATTGTGCAAGTTGAGGCTGTTTCTTCTTGTCCTATTGTTTATTACAGAAAAGAAGAGACTGACCCCCACCTGCCGACAACCTCCTTTCAGATCAGTGTAAACAGCAATAAGGTTCCCCTAAAACCTCCTTTTCTCCAGGCTAAACAATTCCAGCTCTTTCCCTTTTCCCCTGGGCAGCTTTCTAGCCACTCTGCCCCCGGCCTGTAGCACTGCCTGGGTTTATTGTGACCCAAGCACAGGACTCAGCGCTTCATCCTGTAAAATCTTATACAATTGGCCTGTCCAGTTGAGTTCATGAGCACACATTGGGCCTCTATCTTACAGACAGTAACAGCATTTGAAATTCTTTAAGTTAATTTTTGGGTTGCCATGAAAGAAAATCACATCTTTCCCAAATACTGGCTAAACGCAGAGTGGTTTAACATGATGGTCCTAATTCACAGCTCCTAATGCATTCTGCTAATCTTAGGTATACATTGCCTCTGAAAATTACCTCTGAAAAGAATTTTTTTTCTAGAAAAAGTAGCTTTTTGGATGACATCAGAGAAGTCTTTTCACATACACACACACCACCCCCCCTCCCCAACTGAGGAAATAAAATGCTCAGACGTTTTCCTGAATTCACTTTTATCTGTGGCGGAAATAAAGTTCATGAATTGCAGCAACCCCTTCTTTGAGGCACAGATCAGAGACCACCCGTTGGAAAGCACTCATAGGGATTTTTCTCCATTATCTGATGATAAGTTGTTGCTAACCTCATCCAAGGTCAGTGCTCTGGGTCTGCCTCACTGGCACACACGATTAGACAGTGGTATTTTTGGGGGTAGGTTTTTAAGGCTGAATTCATGTTCAAGAGGATCATTTTTTGTCTGCCAATTTCTAAACTGATATTTCAATTTAAATCTTTGTAATTAACTGCTAAAGTTATTCTTTGTCCCTAAATGTACCTGCTTAAGGATGAAAGATTACATCTCAATTTCATAGGAAATAAACAAATCTGTTTATACTGAACATAGAAAAATTATTACAGCTGGTCTGATTCTTGCCTATGAAAAATTTACTTCCAGAATGTCTTTCATCCTTTCCTTCCTCCTAAGGAGAAAATCAAAGAAAGGGCTTTGAATTTTTATAAATGATTTATTACTCATAGCTGATCAGTGAACAGTTTATGCAAATACACTTTGCAAATTGCTCACTTTAGCTATTACATAGGGTTATATGTGGATATTACTTTCCCATGGGAAGCAGAGGTGTGAACATTTGGATTATTGATATATCATCTTGGGAGTGTAATGCATATCAAATGTTAAATACTCAGACAGATACAGAAATCATTTGCAATACGCCTGCTCACACAGAATTGCACCTTAATGGGGTTCTTGTTGACATTAATAAGTTACAAGTTAAGATGAATGAGTATAAAGTGCTAGCTAACTGGCTGATAGTTGAACATATTATTCTTTGAGGGTAGTTAACCAGCAAGGCTCATGTTCCTAAAGACTTAAATTTAATATCCTCAAGGAAATATCCCTTTGTATAATGGAATTTCAAAGAGAAAGATTATTTTTGTTTCTCCTTCTCTGCCACAACAATGCAATGAAAATATATTGGCTTGTTTTGTGAACTTGGAAGGGAACTTTTGGCCTCTGACATGCAGTGCATTAGTTGTTTTGTGACCAATGACTTCTGGTGGGGGGAAAAAAAGTAGTTTTGTCATTATCTTACTTTGGAAGGTCCTTGTAGGGGTTGGCAGAGCGAGTACGTTATCCCTGAGATATAATTTATTCGCTGCTTCAGAGCTCTGAGGAGCTGATAATCTACAAAATCACATCTCATTCAGACTAATTTGAGTAACAAATTTAAGGTTTGCTAATCTTTTCAGTGCAAATGATGAAGATTTTTCCAGATATATATATATAGTGATCAAAGTTACCAGCTAGGAGTTAATCAAATTGTACATAAGGGAAAGATGCACAGAGACATTTGAGAAATAAAACTTGATTGATTTATTAATTCAATTTCCTTCTCCACAAGTGGCTGGTTTTAGGGCACTGGTTCCCTTTTCATTGTATGAGAAGTAATCACCGTTCGTGATTGTGTAATGTGCCACTAACACAGGTAAAAAGGACTTGAAGTGCTGAGAGTAGGTGTATTATTCAGAGGTCTAATATTTGTTACTGCCCTCCTACCATTTAAATTCTTGCCTTACTGTAGTATGCTCCTGTGCAGGCCATTACACAAATGTTAGATAATTATGAAAGAATGGTTTAATGGTAGCTTATGTGTCTGTTATAACACGCCATACGCCATCTCCTAATTTTATTTACTTGCTTCGATGGTATTCACTGTGTGAAAAAAAGTTAGTCAAAATGGGGTGTGTACCTGAGGTTAGTTGTCTGTGGATCATATCGTGTTCCAAAGATTTTTACTAGTAGAGGATCAAAAAGCCCACAGACAAATGCTTGGTCTTGGGACATGCTACCTTAAAGTTCAGCTCTTGGTGTTAATGTGACCAGGATTTCTCTCAGTTAAGAAAGTGACTAATATGGTCAACTAGCAAATTGCTAAAAATGAAGAGTATCACCTGTGGGAGACAAAGCCAGACAAAGGGAATCATGTCCTCTGGACACACAAATCTCCTGGAAGAATACCTGAGAACTTTGTCTCAGGAGGAGCTAATAAAAGTTATAAAGAGCAGAGCAGAGCCCTAAAGGTTTTGTAGCCTAGTAATGATATATTTTGAATTAAAGAAAAGCAAAACAAATATAACTCCTTGTGCAAATGTTGGGTTTTGATGTTGGAAAGCAGTGAGACCAATTAAAATCTATTCCCCTGCTAGTATCAGAGATGGCAATTACTAACCTAAGAACATGAATATGACTGAAAACAGTCTGTTCCTACAGCCATAATCTTTATACTGTATACCCTTGGTGTTATTATAATTCCAGAAAATGTCACTTTAGAATAAACACAAAAATTTATAAAAGATAAAAAACAAATTTGCCAGGACAGATGATTCATGTGCTGGTGATATGGAGTATCTCTAAGAGCTGGAAAATACTGAATGAACTACTTTTAAATGCATACCAAGAACCTCTCTGTATTGTTGTACTTTTTAATTAGATGAAAATAAATGAATTGAAAAGATGAAAGAAACTCATGTAACATCTCACTTCAAAGGGTAGCTCCACTCTGGAGGAGTGTTTAAAAAAAAAAAAAAAAAAGAAAATAGATAAGCAGTTTATTCATGAAATATGCACTCTCTGTGCATTTGCTTTCTTTTTTACCTGCTTTAGAAACTTGGGAATGACTTCCGTTCATTTGACCTAAATGGAGTCATTACCCTGGTGTAAGGGAGAGTGGCAGCTGGCTGACAGTGATGTTCTCCCTGCACTCCCATGTTGCCCTTTGCATTGACTCAGCAATGCTCTTGAATGAGCAGGATTATTTTTGACCTTGTGACAGGATTTTTATCAAAGTTTCAGTGCTGTGGCCTGTGTTCTGGATAGAAATCGCACATATGGAAGTGTTCCTTAGCTGCCTCCCAAGGTGAGAACTAGAACATCAGCTACCTTAAGCGTATACATATCAGTGTGTACAGCCTGGGAAACAGACAGGAGGAGCTGGAGCTCCTAATCAGAAACTTATATTGTAGAAATAACTTAAACATGAGGGACAGCTGGCATGAGTGGAGAATTGTAACAAATAGCTAAAGGCTTTTTTGTAAAGACGGGCAGAGAAGAAGAGGAGGAGGAGGAGTCACGCTAAGTCAGAGAGAGCCTTGGATGGACACAAGTCAAGTACAGGGATTTTGAAAGCCTTTTCTATGCCTCTGGCTCAAGATCACAGGGTTTATCTCCAAGGAGGACCTTATAGGAGGCATCTGCTACTGAGCTCCAAACCAAGACAGTAAGGCCAACAAAGCAATATTTGGGTTACCTCAGCAAGCTTCAAATCACCAAGAACCCTGTTCTTATGCATGACTTCAACCACCTAAACATTATTAGAAGAACAAACAGTAGCTAGGACATCATCTATCAAGTTTTGGAAATGTGTGGAGAACCGCTTCCTTATACACATGTTAGCTGTGCCAGCCAGGAATGAGGCACTGCTGGATTTGCTACATGCAAACCAAGAAAAACTTGTTTCATTTATATTTTGGTTAGCAATGGCTTTGTCTGCCGTGATCACAATATTGTGGAGCTTGGCATCCTGCTGAGCGTGCTGAAGGTGACTAGTAAGACAAAATGTCTTAGATTTTAGAAGACAAACCTTATCACCATATTCCAATATTTAAAGGGTAGCTACAAAGAAGATGGAAACTCCCTGTTTTTCAAGGAGTTACATGGGAAATATGGGAAGTAAGGGGTACAAGTAGCTCCTGAGGAGATTCTGACTGGACATTCCCAAAGAAAACAATTGGCCATTGGACTGATTTCCTCAGAGAAGTGGCAGATTCCCCAACTTTGCACACTTTTAAGATTAAGCTGCACAAGATCTTGTGCCATCTTGTCTAGACTGTGCCAAGAAAGGTTGGACCAGATGATTCTTAAGGTTCTCTTTGACACAGTAATCTATGAATCTGTGATACTAGGCACAGATAGAATATCTGTATATCTGGATTTACTTTATCTGGACAAATTAATTGAAAAAAAACCTAAAACGAAAAAACACCTCTCCAACAACTCAGTCACTCATCTGCCTGATAAACAAGTCAGCATTCCCAATGCAGCAGCAGATGCTTCCACCCAAAACACCTAAAACTCATGCCTTGGATACTTTTTATATGCAGAACAGCTTATATTATGAAAGGTATTTCACCACCTCAGCACGAGTTGATTGGTCTTGAGGGAATTTCTGGAGTCTTGACTTAAGTCGGTGCTCTCCAATTTCAGGGTAATATTTTTGCCTGCTGCCAAATTTCCTCTAAGTCCTATTTCCGAACATGAAGGGGTTTTTTTAGCTCTTCAGCACTTTGTTTCCAATCACATCTGTCAAGGCGAAAATTCTTGTCATCGTATTTCTGTGTAAAGGTGACCTGGCTAAGGGTAGGATGAATTGAAACTGCTCAAGATGTCACAGTTTCCTACTGTGTTTCTGTTGCCCTGAAGTATGGGATGGTGACTTTAGAAAATAGCATTTATATGCAGAGGTGTAACAGAGAAGTGTCATAACAACCAAGTGAATAAAGATTCAAAGAAAGACTATCCCATTTCCATCCCTAGGAAGATCCTAAAGGCAGGATTGTTCACTGTAAAGCATTAGTTTTCTCTTGTGACTCGAAAAATTTTGCTTCTAAAAGCAGAATTCGTGTGTGGCTTGGAAAGGGAGAGCAGCTCGTCAGCTTCATAACTCCTGGATAGATTTTAGGCATGCTGCTCTGTTCTTTGTTGTGCCATGAGTTGCTTTGCCAGTTTGTCAGATAGCAATTGGATGTGAAATGCTATTAGCACTTCACAAACACAATCAGCTAAGCAACTGAGCTCATCCCAGATGTGATTAAGTGAGATCAATTATAATAAGAACTAGATAAGAGAGGTAAGCTTCTTGTTTCTTGGGTTGGTATTCTGCAGTATTAGCCTTTGTAAGTATCATTTATACATCATCAGCTGCAAAATCTTGATTACTTCAGGAAGTGGCTTCTAGACCAGCATTCAAATGTTCTTCCTGAACTGATTACTCTAACACTGCAACTGCCACTGAGCGGGGAAACAGTTTATTTGAAGCATCAATTGCACCAAACAGAAAAAGAGTCATTGAAACCAATGTTTTGCTATTCAAGGAGCATGTTTCCTCTCAATCTTAAATACTGTTAAATATTCTGACGGAGAGCTCTTTGTGTCCCAAGAAAGGAATAGCTGCCCTTCCTAGCATCATGTTTTGCCGTGGACTACTGCTATAGCACTTAAGGCTTAGTGTGCTACATATCAGAATTTATACATTATTCCTGAAAATTTTGACATGAAGTTGCACGCCAGATGTTCACCGAATCTGAAGGATACATATGAGGGTCAAGTGCACCAGAAGTAGTGTAAATATGTATATTATAGGAATAACAAAATATTCTTGCTTTGTTAATCAGAACTGGAAAGCTGGTAATGTAGGAATAGAGGGGGGTCATATGAACAAACAAAATACAAGAGAGAAATGTTGCAAAATACTCCATGTCTAAATTGTAGAAAGAGAGACTTGCCCATATATTTGAGCAGATATTTTTAGCATTATTTTAATTTCTTTTGTGGCATCTGGTTCTTGCCATGGAGCTCCCAGGAGATTTTTTTTTTTTTGTGATAGAGAAAGACTAAATGCAGGATGCATATCTTGCCACAACATTTGTGCTGTTCTGATTTAAGAACATAAAGGTTCTTAACCATAAAAGCATAAGATTTGACCAAAACCCCACAACTCAATTTACTTGCCTTTTTTTTTTTCTTTCTCCTTTTTTTTTTTTTTTTTTTTTTTTTTTTTTTTTAATTTGAGTGAAGAGTCCTAAGCTCTGAACTATTTTCATAAAAATATTTAAGATCTTGGAAGAGTGACATGGTCCATGCATCTCTCCTATTGTGTAGCATTGGAGGTACTGCAGTTGTCTGCTTGGTTAATAATCATATCTGATAAGCAGAAATACAATTGTTGCATCCCCTTGTACTATGGGTAGGACTCATATGTCTTTGATGATCTAGGCTGGCACCTTTGTTGCCCTTTAAAGTGCTTTTCTACAATTTTATCGCTAAGATAGCGGTAAAACCATTGGGGATTGTGCAGTCTCCTGGATGGGCTCAGTGCCAGTGTCTCTGCTCTGGTCCAGTTCTCAGTGTTTTGTTTGCTTTGCTGGCCACTGTGAGTAACTGAGCAGAGCAGGTCAGTTCCCCCTCACAGATCCTCTCTCTAATCTCTCCTTGGCAGACATGTGGGACCACTGTGACCTTTTCTGCAACCAGTGCAAAAGGTTTCTGTATTCAATTCCATAACAACTGTTAGCCTCTGCCTTATCTTTTCTTCCTCATCCTCCCACATTTTTTATGGGTTTTGGACAGAGTAATGCTTCCCTCAGATACTGGTCCACAGGTCTCTGTGAAAATATTCCTGGTGTTAGGTCTCTTTCAAATCACAAATGACTCTTTTACATTTCATCACTGACAACCAGGAAGATCTCTCCTCTAAAGTTCAAGATCTTTAACTCTAAAGTTAAAGTTATTAATAATTAGTAGACAAGTTTCAGAATTTTCTAGGATGGATTCTTTGGCCTATGCTATGTAAAATATGTGAACATAAGTGGTTTCTTTTGGGCCATTCATCCTTGTATCAGTACACCACTTTTCTCTTATCACTTGGTTTATAATTATTTGCTGTCTCTATCTTCTTTCATTCCAGCTGAACATATTATCATAATTACATCGGGGAGTGAGGGAATGGACACAAGTCTCCACCTGCCTTCTCATCTATTCCCTAAATTCTCAGAAGCAACTTAGGACCTTGTGACATTAGCTCATGACACATTACTTTTAAAAGTACTTTAATGTAGGTTTGTACATGGTTACTCTATGTAGAAGAAAGTCATACCTTTCTGTGTGCAACTGTTTATGTGGACCTCTGTTGCTTTGAAGAACATGTTTTTCCTTCACAGGACACTACGAGACTGGGAAATGAATCCCTAAGGGAAGAGTTCCCACTCTGCAAATTAGATTCACTGAATATAAAAATAGTAACTCTTAAAATAGATTTAAAATTGGTACCACAGCTGCATGTTGTATTTACTGTGCTCATTTATTCTGTTCTTTAGGTTTGAAGATGGTACAGTCTCTTTTCTTGATATCATTGCTCTGAAACATGGATTTGATGTTCTGGAAAAACTCACAGGTCAGTTAATATAACTAATACTGAACATTGCAATTCTGGATTTATGCTCCAAGCACAGGTCTGATCATATTTATTATGGCTCTAGCTTAATTTTCCTTTCTAGTTTTACTATCTATATTCATCGTTTTGAAGATGAGACTTCAATGCAACTGGCTTATTGGATTATTCTGGCTTGATTTGAAAGAAAAAAATAAAGGGTCCAGACTGTTCTGGGTATGCAAGACTTGAGTACGTGGAGCATTTCTCATCTGCCTCACACTCAAAAAGATGCAATAGGAAGGTAACACTAGAAAGTAGATGAGTGACACACACAGGCCAGAACCTGTATGTGAAGGATGATACTCATGTGCCCTGATTACTCCAGGACAGATTGCTGCCTGTCTATCTCAGCACCCCAAAAGCACAATCTCTCTGTGTTTGCTGCCATGGGTCAGGGACTCTCCTGAAAAGGGCACATTACACCTGGCCAGGGAAGCTTGCGCCACGGGCTGTGCAGCAGGCTTGTGCCATGGCATGTTTCCACACGTGGAATGTGCCAGGTTAACAAAGGATATTCCTGAAATGGGTTTCTTGATCAGGTACGTGTATTACTTAATGTGTAATGTCTGACCCTCCCTTCTCCTGTGCACTCTTCGATTTCCTATATAAGGCCATAAAGTGCATCATGATGTAAAAGACGCCAGAGTCCAGAGAGACATTGGCTATGTACTTTTCAGGTTAGTGTAATTTCAGCTAGTGTCTGTGGAGGTTTATTGTCGTGATTTATCTGAAGGAGTCTGGTTCCTTCTTCCTCACAGTGCAAGGCTTCTGTGAGGAGTATTGTGTTAGATGCTTCAGGTCTTGTTCATGTGGAAATCAATAGCAGTTTTAATCTACATCAATAGTCTGACTAAGCCCAAAAAGTAAGGATGTTTTATTTTATGTTTCTCTACATGGAGACCAAGGATCAGTAACCAGCCTTTAGTATATGTTCTTATAGCACAGAATGCTTCTCAAAAACGCACAGTCTTAAACAAACATGTTCACTTGCAAAGAGGGCTTTGGTTTAATGTGTAGGAGCATTGCCTGTTGTGAATGTGAGAGTTGATGATAGCACCTCCTCTGTTGCATTTCTCATCGATCTAAACCTGTTATTGGTACTTGTTTTAGCTGAACAATTGAAAAATCTCTTAATACTGACTGAGGGGAACAGCCTAAATCTGAATGAAGTGAATATTAGAGGATGATAGAGTAGAAGAGAGGAATAAAAAATGGTGTGTTGAGGTCTTTCAGTTGTGAAAAATGTGATTTGGCTTCAAATTTTCATACTTAGAATTCTTTCATAAAAAATTAAAACAACAAATTTAGGAATATTTATAATCTAAAAATTTAAAAACTTTTTTTTCCCCAAAGTGCTAAAATGTAGAAAGATGGGAAAACATAGACTGAAAGAGCAAACAAGAAGAAACCTCTATGGAGGAGAACATCTAAAAAAAATTTAAAAAAGAGTTTTGACAAACACTGGAATTTTAAAACTTCAGCACTGCTAGTATAGTCTAGGTACTTTAGTAGTCTCTAGTCAGATTCTGGAGTCACACACTGAACAGCAGAAGTGCCAGCCCTGCCTCTTTACAGATATAAGAGACTGGAGAAAACCATACTGGAAGAAAAAATTGAATTCTGTAAAGGATTTTAATCATCACATGATGCAAGAATTTTCCACAAAATTAAGCTGGTCCTAGACCATTATCCATGACCAGAGATGAATTAAGCTTTTGTTCCAGATAAGTAGGAACTTTCAACATGTTCGTGTTAAAACTTTTGTGATTATATTTACATGTCTGTGCATGTAAGTAGACAAATTTCCATGTGATGTATTTTTTTAATTCGAATTTAATCATTTAGAAGGACAATGAAACAAGCCTCTCAATGATGATAGTAGAACATGACACAACTAGAGTCGTGTTTGGATTTTTTCCATCATAAAATGCATTTTTGTGTGTCAGTTTTTCAAAGCTGATGTGAAGGGTGGCTCATCCCTATCAGGTGTCCTGGGTCCTCTGTGCTCGCTGTGAGACAAAGGTTTTGGGGGCCCTGCTCTTCACTTTGTGTAGGCATTGAATATTCTGGGTACAACTGATGCAACAAGAGATTCAGGGATTTGCAGCAGCCATTTGCTTTTCTCCCACGAATATTATTTGCAACATGGAGTTTTGCAGGTGTTTTAATTTCTGTCAAATTTCTGCCAAGAGTGTTCTTTTTGAACAGAGATTATTAGCACTTGGATGTATAAAACAAAGCCTTGCATGCTGTAGAAGCGCTTCAATCCAGAAGGACTGCAGATTTGTTTTAAGCCTCTTTATGCATTTTTCTTTCACTTCAACTCTCAAACTTTTCAGTGGCAAAATGGACTGTCAAATGTGAATCACTTTTGAATCTCACTCTGCTGTAGCTGCTGGAGCATTTGCTTTGCACTCCCAAAACACAAACAATGATTCTCATTCTGCATTGGAAATAGCCTGGAGTAAAAAAAAGTAAATTAAACTATATGTTGTTGTGATTAATCATGTCCTAATGTGTTATAAAAGCACTGCTGAAGTTCTTTGGAGATGTGCTGTAGCTGGATTTTTCTTGTGTAATTATTGAAGATAGGGAGAGAAATCACTAACAGAAGGTAACAGAGTCTTGGTGTTAGTCATTGTTGTGAAACATAGAGATCAGTTTCTGACTCTGGTATCGTCTGAATACATCCTTGACCTGTCTCAACTTCCATGTAGAACAAGGTATATTTCTTGTCAGAATTGCATAATGATGTGCATGTGTACTTAAACCATTCCCAGAGGTCTTACATCTATATGATTTTTAAACTTGTGGTTTATGGTATGTATTAGTAAATTTTCAATTGCTTTAAAAATTAAACTAAGGCACATCATTTGTGCCTTATTGTTATAAGGTTTACAATGTCTATTAAGGAAACATTTATTCACTTCAGAAGAAAATATAATATGTATGGGAAGAAATTTTAAAATGCAGACTAAGTCTCCTAAGGATGATGAATTGAAAGTTGTTTTTAATTGCACCAGATGCTTGATTGGTTGTTGGACAGTAAAGGCTATTTTGACTTTGACAGAGATGATTGTACCACAAAACAGCCAAAGAAAAACGTGTAGTGCAGGATGTAAAATGGTATTGCTAACTTAGATTTTTAACTTGGTCTTTGGAACTTTTGTTGTTTTGCCCTGCTCCATCAAGGACTGACTGCAGTAAGCAATTGGATGTTTGGCAGCCTACGTTTAATGGTATTGTATAGATTCTCATGTGTGTTGTGTTTAAACACATAAGGTTATATAATCATCCAGTTTTTGAGGCTGGAGGGGAAAAAAAAGTTCTGCTAAGATTGTCAGGGATTACTGGGCTTTCTTTGGTGTAGAGTTTGTGGCTTCATCCTACTCTTGTCTAGTCACATCACCTAAACTTGGACGGTGAGTGGGGTGCTTGTGTATTTTACTGCTTTCATCCTTAGTGCTGCTTTCATTCATAATTTTAGTGGATCTGGGATTTCACTAATGTGAACATCAGCTGTACAGGCTAAATATTTTGCAGGTGTGCATATCTGTATTTCTACATATGGGATTATATAAGAAAGGTGGTTTTCCTGCATGACATCAGATGGTTGATGCAAAACTAAACCATGACCTACTGATGAGTCAGAACCTGTGCAGAGGAATTGCCCGTGCTTGTTCCCATTCAGATTTGCAATATTGTGTTTCACTGTGAGAACCTCATTTGTGTGGACTCTGCTGAATGCTTACATTGAAGTCAACAGGGCCATGAAAAGTCTAATATAATGGCCTTCGAGCTAGGCAAGGATACTTGAGTTCCTGTCCTTGGCCACAAAATTTACTTGACATTTATTAAATCACATAAATACTAATCTTAAGGGGAACAGGGCGTTAGATTAGCGAATATGTTTTCAGATCTGCATTTAACCTCTGGATGACATTTACCTTGCTGTTGACACTGATGTCAGAGGTACTATTTGGATTCCCACTGAAATCAGTGGAACAGACTTCACCAGCCTGATCTCTCTGAATTTTTTGAAATTTAGAATGAGAGGAATTGCAGCCAGCAACAGCAGCTTTTTTCTTTGTCTATTAAAGGAGCTTAGATGATTAGTGTAGTGTGGTATAGGGCATTTCTTTAAATTTATATAACTTTCCTGCTAATGATCCCTTTGGGACTAGAAAGCTGAACTGTCAGATTAGTTAAGGTGGAAATAGTGTTTTGAGATTTTTTTGCTTCCCTTAGATGTGCGGCTTCTTTTGAGCAGGGCAGATTCTACATTTCCTGTGGCAGAAATAAACCAGTAAAGCATAACAGGAAATGTTCTGGAAGAACCCTGAGGAGCATGAAGTGAGGTTTTCTATTTGTGAAACCTTTATCTGTCCATTACTCTGGGAGTGATTTCTGATTTCCAATATACATTTCATGCTTCAAATCCAGGTTTATTCAGGTAGATGTTGCTTTCTCTGAGAGGGAAAGGCTCACAGTCTGATAGCAAACCATCCTGCAGAGGCAAAAAAAAAAAAAAATTCAGTCTCCAAGGTGAAAATGTGCATGTTATGGTAAAAAAAAAAAAAAAAATCTTATATAAAGAATGTGTTTGTACAGCTGATTTCAGAAGTCCATGATGGTTTTCATTTTCAAATGACTGGTTTCAGCAGATTAGGAGGAAAGAAAGCTCAGTTGGTTCTTTTGCAACAAAAAAAGCCATTGTTGGGGCTGTGATTATTTATTGGGAAGAACATGCTCAACTAAGCACACATTTAATAATGACTATGGATGAAATTAAAACAATTACAGAGGCAGTATTACAAAGTGATCAACGAGGTGAGGCAGTCTTGTGAAACTGCCTGGAAGTGCAGCCAAGCACATAACAATGTTTTTGGAAGGCAAGTTTGGATTAATGAATGGGGGCTATTTTTTATACTGTAGATACAGAATCTGTTCCCAGTTCTGCCTAAGGTAACATGGTGAAATCCATCACTTCCAGGAAATAAAGTGGGAGAAATTGTTTTACCCCCCATTGAGAGACAATGACTGTAAGACCAAGTCTTCAGTAAAGGCCACAGGAATATTACCACCAGTCAAGTGTAATGAAACTGAGATCTACTCGTTTCTACAGCGATGCAGCATTGTCTACATTTGGCCAAAAAATATCTTGGAGAAAAAGCACTTTCTGTCTGTAATAACTTTTTCCCAAGATCATTTTCTGTGTCAGATATAGTTAGGACCTGAAGGACTTGTCATTTTCATTACAGGGTTGTCATTATCACTGCTAAGAGATAAAGTCCTATGAAACCATCTTTTTCAAAGGAGAACAGAAGTGACAGCTTTTAGGCTTGGGTGCAGACCTTCAATGACTTTTTGATGCCTCAAGTGATGGATTAGGTGAGGGACCTTGTTACTTAAAATACCCTTTTGAAATGGGGGGGGAAAAAAGGAATCTTGTTTAGCTGTGTTCTTAAAACATGCATATGAAATATTCAAGAATTGCCTCCATATAGTTCCAATTAAAACCTGGAAGAAAAATGGCAAATAAAATTAAAAATAATTAATCCCATTACATTTTAAACAGGGTAATGTATTGCTAATTATTTATTGCCAAATCTTGATATACTAACAAGAAAATAAAATGTTACATAATAAAGGAAATACTGATTGCCTTTACTGATAAGGTGAACAATTTTCTTAGTAACTTGCACCTGGAAAATGAACCTTGACATGGTGATGAAATAATTCGGTTTTATGAAAAACTAAAACACACTGGGACTAGAGAAGGATCAGTATTTTGGCATTTGTGGAAACGGTCTGGCTAGTGTTAAGGGTGCTCACTTCAGCCATCCCTCCGAGATCTCAGGGTCCCACTCTAGTGTGTGCTGGCTACCATGGCAAGGATTACCTTAGTTCATTTAGTACATTTTTAATTTCCTAGCTAACTGGATCCAGCTGTTTCAGCCCTTCATGCCACACAGAAATTTTATGCTAAATCCAAAGGGGCTAAATTAAAGCAAAATGAAATTTGCATATCATGTAAAACTTTTCTTGTTCAGCAGATCCAGATTATATGGTGCTAATCACAAACACTAGACAGAGTAAATCCTCTTGAAGTCACCCTGGGGTTAAGTCAAATGCTATACACTCTTTGACACATACCCATGAAATATGTAATCAAGTCTGTTTGACGTCCTCTCCTAATTATGTGTGTGTATTTTAAGCAGATGCTTTTCCAGCTGATCTGTGCCTTTTGAGATTTTTTTTCCACTATTAATCAGAAAATCATGCTGTATGTTAACGGCAAGTGCCAATTATGAGACACTAATATTAGTTTCTTTGCTTAGATGCTGTGCTTTTGCAAATAAGACCATTGCCAAATAACATATAGGTGTAAAAAAAATATCAGGACCTCTGAATGTTCTCTATCAGAGGCATAATTATTCTACCATGCATTGCACTATTTCAGCCTAAAGCTAATTTTTTTTTTTTTTTGGCATATAATGTTTTTTTAGTTTGAGGTAAAAAAAAATTAATAAAGAAGCTCTCTGTTGAAAGGAGGAAGGACTGCTTGTTTTCACAAAAGTTAGGATTTAAATGATAAGAGTATTTTTCCCGAAGACTCTACACTCATCATTTCCATCAAGAATTTTAATGTATAACCTTAGCCTTTCTTAAGTCTCCTTACTCAGTGAAATTATATCAGGAGACAAATTTAATATTTAACTAAGTTGGGAGTCACCGAGTTTTAGGTAAATGCCTATTTTATTGTGACTATGTAAAAGTAGCCTTCAGAAAGGACTAGTGGCCTAGTTGGTTCTACCTTACTCTTCAGCTGAAGTATGCAAACTTCCACTTGCATTTCACTGAAGTTTCAAACTGAGTGTTTTCCCTTCAGTGCATTTAGCAGAGACATCTACTGGCAAATTGTTAACTGGCATTCTTCTCCTCAGATACTGCAATGCCATCTCCTGAAGGAGAGACTTGCTAATATGGAAATGACTGCTTTGAAGCTTTTAGATGTGCTGCAGCATTAAATTTATTTTTTGGGAAAAAGCATTAAGTAGTATAGCAACAGATACAAAATCAATAAAGGCAAAATAAAATTTTCCTATTTTCTCGCTAATGTTACTTCCTGTTGAACTGCCAAGCTACTTTTAGCAGAAATGTGCATATCAGAGAAAAGGAGTTTATGATCCATTATAGATGAACTGGACTAATTGCAAATCACGTAATAATTGTCGTCAGTCTCCATTGATTTTGATTCAGTCAATATAAAATGGAAAGAAGGAAACCACAGGATATAATTGGAAGAGCTGTTTTGCCTACAGGGACTGGTTTCATGTCTAATGCTTGCTCCACACTCGCAGTTTATTTTTTCAATAAAGATCTGCCTCAGCTGTCACCTTTGCCCAGTTGTTAATGGCTCCCAATAGAGCCATTCTAGAGATGGGTTCAGCTCTTGTGCGCTACCTGCTCTAGCTGTGGTTTAAACACTTAGAGGCTGTCAGGGTGGAACAAGACTCACACAAACAGAGCTACCAGCAAGTCCTGCTTGGGCTTAGACCCTGAAGGAACCCCTGGAAATACACCTGGCAGCTTTGACTCTTCTGCAGCCCAGCCTTGCTACCCCTCAGCAGACACTCACATACCTTAGGGTGGGCATAGCCTTGCAGAGGTGCAAAGGCAGAACAGAAAAGACAGAGATGATTGATTACATGGCCCCAACAAAAGATCTTTATTATTTCAAAATTAGCCTTTGCATTTTTGGGTAACCTGTGGATTCAAGACACTAAGTAGCATCTCATCTATCCAGCTGGAGTGGGTACATTTTCTCACAATTACTACTGGTGAAATATATTTAAAGGTCTTCTCTGAGGTGTTCAGATGAGTGAATTTTTTCAGATTGGCCTAATTCAAATAAAAGGTTCCTATTCTCTGAACCTACTTATCCTACTTTGAGCATTTATATGCTGCATTCCTACAAACATTCATTTTATATTACTCTAGGTTAATATGCATTTGTAATGCCATTTCAGGTCTGTTGTGCTTTCAGGACTCTGTGTGTACCTTGCCTAATTCCAGATTTGAGATCCACACATCTGCTCATCCGTATGACTCCCCCTATTCTTCCATTTTCATTCACATCCTATTTTCCATGAAAGGAAGACTTTACTGGACAATGAACCTCCATTTGCAAGATGCTTTAATTGCAATTGTTGCAGTTCTGTAATAGCTGGGAAAATATTTTTTTATGTTTTTCCCCTCCTTTCTCTTTTCCTTGGTTGTTTCTGCAAGCAAACTAGGTTGAGTATTGTCACAGATGCTGGTGTGAACCAACTTTATGTTAGAAGGACTTTGCTACCATAACTACATTGGCAAAACCTTTAAAGGAAAAAAGCTATTTGCTTCTGACTGTCCAGCAGCACAACTCAGTAGTTCAGTCATGATGTACAAGTGTTTAAACAGGCTGCTTAGGGAAGTTTTGGAATCACTGACCCTGGAGTATTCAAAAAGGGCTTAGGTGTGGTGCTTAGGGTCATGGTTTGGTGGTGGATTTGGAAGTGATGGGTTAATGGTTGGACTCTATCTTGGAGACCTTTTCCAATCTTAATGATTCTATAATATAAACTTCCATAGTTTATTGATTTCAGTGGACACATGGTAGTTTATGCCACCTACCCCTAAATCTTTGGCAAAGATGGAGATGTTGCTTGAAAAGCTGTCATTTACAGATGGGTTTGACAGATATCTTCAGAGTACAGACCTGTAACAGTTGAGTTAGTTTCACTCCTTGGACATGGCTAGTTCGCACCTTAAAAGAACTTCATACCAGAAATTAGAGAGTGAGGCTGGGGATCAGAATTACTGAGCTGTTTTTTATTTATGTAAATAAGTTTTCATAAATTTTGGTAACATGCTACAGTGGTATGATCTTCCTTCTATACTAAGAAAAATTGGAGCAGATTGATTCTAGGTAAATGAGTAGACAACAGGGTAGGCTGGGTACTCACACATTTGTGTTTGAGACTCTTTTGGGAGGGAGGTGGAAGTTTGCCTTGAAAGGAGGGGGTTTTTTCCAGTATAGTTCACGTAATTACAAAAATGGTTTTTCCTTCTTGTGGCTATATGTTAAGCTGTGAAACTCAGCTTCTAATTAGTAGAGAGCCAGGGCCCAAGGATGAGTAATTTATTTCCAAAGTATGCCAAAAATTGTTATGTGGGCAACTGAAAACAACAGGCCAGTGCCTTTTCAGGGTGCTTCCAGGCACTTGTTTTTTAATTTTTTTTTCATTTATTTTACCTCTTGAAAAGTGGAAGTTTTGTTGTTGCCATTTTTATAAGGTTTAGGAAATGCCTGTTAATGGAAACGTCTTCAACTATTTTTTCAACCAAATTTCAATTGGAACAAGTATCATTAGAACTTTTTATTGTAGTTGCTTTCTTGTCCACTGTTTTTATTGTCCTGTGTGAGAATATCTACTTCTTATTTTTATTACCTACTTTTTATTACTTGTATTATCTACTTTTTATTATCTTCTTATTTTCAGATAAATAAGGTCTTCTAGAGAGACATGAGACTCAGATTTTACTTAGGCTCTGGTTTGCATGATCTGCTAATTCACTATCATCACTGCTGATAAAGTGATTAAGAGATTTCTGTTTCCAGACACCCCCCACCAAATCTTGGCCAGAGTCGATGCCTAGAGGCTGAGTAGTCAGAGTACCTACTTCTCAGCTCAGGCAGGTGGCAGCCCAACCTACTACCTGAAGTTTTATCCACCTCTGTCTCCACAAATAAAAATCATGAAACCCTCCAGCAGAATTCACAATCCTAGTTAGGGCTGTGAGTGCCAGAGTTTGCCATTTCTGTCTCCTTTTCTGTAGCCAGAATGCTGCGTAAGCTGAAAGAGGCTGCTAAGCAGAAACTTGAATTATATGTCAATAGAAGCTAAAAAATATGAGTAAAGTCCAAAGGCAGTAGAGACATAAAACCTCTATTAATTTTATATTAACATGAGTGGAGAACAGACGCTCCAGGTACAATCTTGGAGAATAATGTGGAAGATAATTAAGTGCCACCCTATAAATTAGATGTTTCTTATAATCTAAAATGTGTAATGAAGTCCTGATGGCCTCACCACACAGAATTGGAGGGTGCTCAGCAATGAGTAGCATGAGTAGCAGCACAAATGAGTGCTCACATAAACAGAGACTAAAATAATCAGTGGCATCCTTTAGGGACCTGCCTCTGATTATCAAAAAAAAAAAAAAAAAAAAAAAAAAAAAAAAGGAAGCCTGTACAGACTTAAAACCCTGTTTAGCAGAACACAAATCTTTGTTTTCCCAAATATCTTTGGTTTCACAGCATTTGCCATATTTGAAGCATTCCCATAATGCTTCCTGTTCCTGCTGTTCCACAGGGCATTTGCTATTCTTAGAAGAAATTCACCAGCAGAATTAAACCAGTGTTCAAGAAGCAGGGGGTGGAAACAGGAAGAGAAACTGTGAGGACAATCCAATTGTTCCAATGCCACTTGATTCAATAAGAACAATAACATTAAAAGGATTTGGGGTCTGCAAGCTGCTGTTGTCTGAATAATTTACCATATGTGCAAAAGATCGATGAGGAGGCCTTGAGCTAGCCAAAAGGCACTGTTGATCTGGGCAGTCAAACTGCTAGGTACATCCAATTATTAGGGAAAACAATGAAGTTCAAACTCCAGAATATCTTTCCCTTGATGTGGGTAATGCATGTGGATGTTTGGATTGTGCAAGTTTAATTGTGAGAAACATAATGCAAAGATAATGATTACCCAGTTAAGTGGGTTGATATGTTTTTATTAATCACTTTCATTACATTAGTAGGCCACCTGCTAATGTCTTTGGCATTAATACACACTACATAACTAGTAGGCATTACACTGGTGAGAAGCCTGGAAGGAATTCTTACCCTTTTCAACAAGTATCACCTAAGCAAACCAGATAGCTCTGTGCATCCATGACATACTGACAGTGCAAAACGTTGAACCAGCCTCACTGTAACTTGAACAACCCCATTAACGGGTTCACAGTTTGACCCAACATCATGAGAAGAAACCGTAACTTTTTCATTATGTTCTGGGATTTTTGCTCCTATAAAATAGCAGTTCTGTAGGTAATTTTGTGTGTCTATATTGTATGTGATTTGCAACTGTGTTTTATCTTTTATATTGCAACAAGCTAAAATATAACTGGCAATTCTCAAAGCCCTGGCTTTGACAGGCCTCCAAATTATTTCACTGTCCAACATGACAAGTCATGCTATATGTTTAGCAGAAGGTATTGTGAGAAGGGTGTGTGGTTGGAGAGAGCTGAGAAGGAGCATCTCTTGTCATCTAATCAGGGATAAAAGGATCAGGCCAATGGCTGCATCCAGCACAAAAAGTTATCAAACTGATAAAAGGATACGATTATTATTTGTGTTATGTTTCTCCCTCACTATTTTATGTGTAATAATATAAACCCCTAAATTTTCCCTTTATTTCTGTACCAGTATGTGAGACACTAGTGGGAAGTGATGTCTTACAAGGACCTATGCCTGCCACATGCTCTCCTGTGGTAGGGCTGAGCCTGAGGTGCTGGGTCACCGCTTGAAAAGGTGCCCATGGTGTTGTGCACTTCCTTCCTCTTCACCATGAGCACAGGCACCATTGGTTCAGCAGAGCAGCTGTGCTTGAGTCGAGAGGCTGTGTGTTCTCCTGGGTCTTCATTCCACCACAACTTATATTCCTGTTTTATCCAAGTACAGAAGATGAGGTTTGCTGCTAGGTAGTTGGTGGAAGCACAGGCAGTAGGAGTTTCAAGGCAGTATAATAGAACAAAGGAGATTCTCCTGCTACCAAATGGTTAGGGGCAGGAAGTACATCAGACATTCCAAATAGAAAATTGATGTTAAAAATGGTAAGAGTAGAGTTTTGTTTGTTCTAATTTTTGTTGGGGTTTTTTTTTCATCACTTTCCAGAGGAAAAAAAACTTGTGATTTGATGCTCATAAAATCTAAAGGCAATGTGGGACACAATTAACAGATTGCTGAGATTTGTGAGGTGAAACAAGAAATAAATTTGGCTCATGGGTTTTAGTAGCCCAAAGATGTTTTCATGTCATCTTTTCTTGTACTTGTGATGTTTGATAATGACTAGACAGAATGAGATAAAGTGTGGTAAATTTTTGCCAGTGTGGGAGTTGCTGGACGTTTCTGGGAGAGAAGAGCATATGTAAGTAATACCACAGTAACAAAGGACAAACAACATCAAGGACGAATAAGTCCATTAGACAACACAGACATGTGGTCTTTAGTATAAAGCATTGTAGGTAGAGCAGCTGATGGAGAGAATGAGAAATATCAGGATGGATCTGAATAAAGCCCAGGAATTAGATCTGTTACTGTTTCTCTGAAGCATTGTTTGCAACCTAAAGTCAGATCACCAACTGATGCAAGGTGATTTATGGCCTAAAAATATTAATAGGATTAGTGCAGCTGAGCACCATTAGGAATCTCTCCACTAAAGTCTCCACCCACCCTGTAAAAACAGGACCAAATTCCCATTGTTGCATTAAGCTTGCCTAAGCACCATGCATCATCCAAATGGTGAGCAGTGACTAAGCAATGTCGTATTTTAATGAATATTCAAACACGGATACATTATTTTATTTCTGTTGGCTTTTTAATTTTCTAATGCCTTTCAAGGTCTGTGCATCTGGAAGGGGGAGTGAGACGTTTGCTCTTAGAGGGGAAAAAAAAGGCACATTGCCATTTCATTTCTTTGTAGAGGTTCGTAATGCGATTACCAAAATGTGAATAACAATCAAATAATGCAGAGGCTTATTCCCTATGGATAGCAAAAATAAATTTCAGTCAAACGTTTCCGGCAGAAATCTCAAATTTGTCATGCAAAGTACTTCTCTGCATTCAAACATAATGTATTTATGTGACTCAGAAACATCAAACATTAGGATAAATAGCCAGATTATAAGTACAGTCCGCTTATGAAATGATTGGAATAGAAGTTCAATTAATGAAACTGGCGGAATGGCTATGAAGCAGTGTTAATGCCTGGAGATTTAAAGAAAGCGTCCAGATCTGCTTTACAGCACGGGGTT
Source organism: Sylvia atricapilla (assembly GCF_009819655.1). NCBI lineage: Eukaryota > Metazoa > Chordata > Aves > Passeriformes > Sylviidae > Sylvia > Sylvia atricapilla. The sequence goes on along the minus strand of NC_089140.1, from coordinate 87,575,738 downwards.
GAAGAGACACTTGGAGATTCTTGCCATTCTCTCTGTTAACAATCTTTGACTACCTTTTTGTGTTTGTGACTTATAAGCACATCAAAAGGAAGTTAGAAGCAATTTTTGCATGATTCTCCTACTCAAATTTTAAAGGGAGCTGAGGCCTGAGGGGCCAAGGGGAAGAAAATTTAAAGATTGGCTACATCATCAATGCTTTCCTTCTACCTAAAAGCCAGTGTAACATTACACAGTTAAAAAAAAAAAACCAAAACAAAACCAAAAACAAACAGAAAAATCCAAACAACACAACACCAAAAAAAAACTCTCAACAAGCAAACCAGAAATAGGGAAGAATAGTAAGTTCATATATCTGTCAAGAGGGCTGCTTTGAACTCTTTATCCAAACTTTTCCAAAACCACTTAGCTGGCAGAAGTGTTCTCTTAAGTTGCTGCAGGTTTTCCTTCGCCCAGATGAGCTGTTGAGTTTCTGTCTCATCACTTGCTTTCTCTGCATCCTTGAAAAGGAATGGATATAGTCTGAGATACTGGATTGGATCTACTGATGTTTGTGAGAGGTTAGGTAGGAGTGGCATAAAGCATATGAAATGGCAGGTTTTAATAATTGTGTGGGTCCTGTGTTTCTGGGGCTGAAAGGGTGCATGTTTGGGAAAACCAGCAGGAATAAGCATTGCCTGCTCTGGGTTAGTCTGTGTGGGTGTGGTTCTTCACTGGGCAGATATTTTGGAAATGTGCATCAACAGTCACAATCAGTGACATCAGTGGATTGATATTTCAGCAGATTTTGTTAGTTTTCTGTGTCCATCAGCTAGTGGTGATGAAATAAACATTTAAATTTTGTAAAGACCTTGGAGAGAATGTTCAAGCAGAGGCTGCTGAGGGCAACACTAGACTCAATTACCATTGCCTGATGGCAGAGGCTGACATTACTTTTAAGCAGTGAGAAGTGCTGAGATTCATCTTCCTATTGCTGGAACCTCTGACATTACCTTTGTGGCTGTTCTTACAGGGTTTTTTCCCCTCTGGTCTTATTAATTATTGATGTATCAACGTCGCTTGATTAGCAGTTGCCGAAAGTTTTGAATTTACCATACTGAACTATTGCAAATAAATGTTAAATTAATTGGGTATTCAAATCTTAACTAAGCCTGCTCAACACCAAGGTTTCATGATACTTTGAAAACATTTACCTATTTGAGTAAATGAATGTATAAATAACAAACCTCAGGATAGATTTCATGAACTGATGCAAGTCTGAGTGACTTGTGCTTAATTTTGAGCTTATGAAAGTAAAAATAAAAAGGGATAGGACACCTATATTTTGAGGCTGTACAGGATTTATTGCAACTTATATAGCCTTGGAGCTAGCATAGTTTATATCCACTTATCTATAGCTTACAGATCTTTATGAGAAGGTTTTACCAGGAAGTAGACATGTTACTTTGTAATTAATCATAGGGGAGGACTCCTCTGTAAAGGAAGAAGTTTTATTAATCTCAGATTTTTCTTTACCTGGCTCTAACAGGACCTGCAAATGTTTTCCTCCACAAAACCCTTTTAAAAACCTTGTCCTTTAAGTCAGCAATAATGATTTCTGGTGTCCAAGCAACCTCTGTGCACTGGAGCTATACTTCCAGTAAATGTGCAAAATTCACAAGGGCCACATGAAATGCCATGAGCTGGTATCTTACACTGGTGATTCCCTTCTCCCAGAAAGTTCATATGATGTCCTTATGTGCTCACATACCAGCTTTGTTTCTATCTCATGAGCCTCATAGACTACAGCTAGAAGTAAAAGTTGGCAGTAGTTTTCCTTGTCACTCAAGCAGTGCCCATGATGGTTTGTGATAAGGCACATTCCCAAGGAATTGTAAGACCTTCACTTCAACTGTTAAATCCTGAAACTGATTTTCCATTTGCTTCTGTGTTGAGGCCAACTAAGAATCTACTAAATCTCAGGTAACTCTAGAAGGAGCTGAGTCTTCTGCAAAGCTCCCTTGATACAGCCTTTGCTTGCTGATTGTACAGCAATGTATTTACTAACCAAATTATTCTCTGACATTCAATTTTTATGAAATTTAAACCCTTTTTGGAAATATGCCATTTCTGAGCTTTTGGGTTTGTTTTTCTTTTCAAAGAAATGTCATTTGTCTTGTACCTAGAAAATGTAGAAATATTTTATTTTGTTATAAGCTTTCTTATATTTTAAAATTTACTAGTTTTTATAAGTCTTGTTAAATGCTATGAAATAATAATGAGATGTGGAGTTTTTTAACTTTAGAAGCTTTCAGAAGCCAGAACCAACCAATATGGTGCGTTTTTCAGTTACATCACTCAGAAGGTACTTGGTGGAAAGACACTTCTCTAGGACAATGAGTTCTACATCTCCAGCAACTACTTCCTTAAAACCTCTTTATAAGATACTGAGAAGATGTTTGTTCATGGGCATTAACTCTGGTGATTTTTGAAAATTTTCACTTTACAGGAATTCCATCACTTTATATTTGCAATTCAAATCAGAATTATTTTTAATATGTTAGAATTTCATATATAACAGGAATTCCATTTCTCGACCAGTTGTGTAGAAACCCTGTTTTCCCTTCAAAGAGACTGAATATTATAATAAAATGAAGGGAATAGTAATCAAGTCTGGCTGCTCAGAGGTTATTAAAACTGTTAGTCACTGTGTCCATATAAGAGAAGAATGAATATATCATTGAAAAACTAAGCTAGCAGCATAAATAGGCAGGCCTTTTTGCTTGAATGACTCCATATGTCTCTTCTATGCTCACAGAGGGACTAAATGTTTTACTCAATAGAATGAAGAAAAAGAGCTCTCCCAGTTCAAGGTTGAAGGCTTTCTAGCAAGTTTTTTTCTGATGTTTATGTGGAATTGCCTCTTTTTCAGTTTGTGCCATTGCCTTTTGTCCTGTCACTGGGCATCCCTGAGAAGACCCTGACTTTATCTTCTTTACAATCTTCCCTTTGGGTATTTATGCACTTCAAGAAGATACCCACCCGAAATATCTATTCTCCAGACTGAACAGTTTCATCTCTCAGCTTCTCCTCATATTAGAGATGGTCTAGTCCCTTATTCATAATTGTAGTCCTTCACTAGACTCACTCCACTATTTCTTGGACTGTGGAGCTCAGGGCTGGGCATGGCACTGCAGATGTGAGTTCACCAGCGCTGAATAGAAGGGAGGGATAGCCTCAATTAATGCAGCCCAGGATATCATTTGCCTCCTTTGCCACGAGGTGATCAGCTCGTCCACTAGGGCACGCCAACCCTTTTCTAACAAAGCTGCTTTCCAGCCAGTCAGGCCATGACCAGTGCTGGTGCCTGGCTTTGTTCCTACCCAAATGCAGGACTTAGCATTTCTCCTTGTTGATCTCCATGAGTTCCTCTTTATAATTCCCCAGCTTGTTGAGATCTCTCTGGTTGGCAGTGCAATCATTAATTGTAGCATCTGGAAATTTGTTGAGTGTGCATACTGCCCCATTGTCCAAGTCATTAATGAAGTTTTTCAATGGCAAAGGACACAGTATCAACACTTGGGCTACATCACCAGTGCCTAGCTTCCAGCTGGACTTGGTGGCATTGATCATTGCTCTCTAACCCTGGCAGTTAAGCCATTTTTCAGTTCCACTTCATTGTCCACTTATCTAATCTATACTTCATCAGATTGTCTGTGAGGATTTTATGGGAGAGTGAGTCAAAAAGCAATAAAGTCAAGATAAACAGCATGCACTGTTCTTCTGTCATTTGCCAAACTGGTCATCTCATTGAAGGAGGCTATGAGGTTGGTTAAGCATGTTTTGCTCTTTGTAAATCCATGATGACTATTCCTGATCACCTTCTTGTCCTTTGTGTATGAAAACAGTTTCCTGACTCATTTGCTTTATCACCTTCCCTGAGACTGAGGTGAGGCTGACCACCTGTAATTCCCTGAATCTTCCTTCTTTCCCCTTCCTGAGAATAGGAATGGCATTTGCTCTCCCCCAGACCCAGTCTTTGGAAAATTCTCACAACCACCATGATCCTTCAAAGATTATCAGGATTAGCCTTGCAAGCAACAGCAACTAGCTCCATTGGCACTTGGGAGAGGATCCCATCATGGCCCATGAAGTTGTCCTTGGACTAGGCTCTTCCTCTGAGCTGAGGGCCTGGGATTCCCAAAGGCAAGGTTCACCAGTGAAAAATGAGTCACAGAAGACATAAAGACCTCTACCTTTTTTGTGTCCTTCCTCAACAGGGCTTCTGCTTTTAGAAATCCTTCTTACCAGTTACATTCCTTACCAAATTCCTGTTTGCATCCATGCATGTTTGGACCACAGCTCTGTGTTCCTCCCAGGTCACCTGGTCCTGTTTCCACCTTTCTACTTCTTGTATTTTAGTTTAGTGGGGAGCTCCTTGTTCATCCATGAAAGTCTGCTGCCTTAACTATGTTTCCTGCTTGCTGGGATGAACCACCCCTGAGCTTGAAGAAGGTGATCCTTGACACCTGCTTTTTTGTTACCTGAAATTGAACTTTTCTTGTCAGGTTAAAAGCAAATTTTGGCAGTCACTTATCCTGACTGTGCTGGGGAGCATTTCTGAAAATCTGGACAAGGACATCAGCACGTGGGGTAATAACGGGCATTTGGGCATGTAGACAATGTATCTGCTTCAGGAATAATTTAAATCACTACCAAATTTCTCATTTATTTCCATGAGCACAGAACCAGGAAGTGGGCTATTCTTGTGTTTCATGAGATCATTGTACCATTCAGAGAAGAATCCATCTATGCTACACCTATGGGAATGGTAGCAAGGGAAGAAGATAGAGCCTGTAAGCTCCTTATGTGGAATAGTAAAAAGTGGTTATTGAAACTCATCTTAAATATTTAGGGTTTAGCCCTTCCTGAAAAAGCTACCAAGGATTTAATAGAAAATAAAAGCTTTTCTATTACATTTGTAACCATACGCTAGCAATTAGAAGAGAATTATGAACTGGATATAGAATCCCATATGAAAGCATGAAATGCCTCCAACCTCTAAAAAGGAAAAATTCTCTCTTAAACTATCTGGGCTTTCACAGTAATTTCAAGACAGCCCAATAGATTTGATTTTACTAGGTTTTTCTATAAGTAGTCTCTTACAGGCAGGTAGCTATTAATGATAATATTTAATTAATTACTGCCAGGATTGAGATCTTAATCAAGTTTTTATTCTCAAGCAATTTAAGAGGCTAATGCTGATGCAGTAATTTCTTTAAGCAGAATATCTTAATTTTAGAGAAAACTTATTAAACCTTTATCTGCAATACACACCTGTTTATTCATCAAACTTAAAATTTCTTATGTACATCTACATAAATATGCTTATGTGCCTTTCACAAATTCTTTTATAGAAAAGTGTTCTTGCTAAAGGAAGTCCAACAGATCTTCACAAGTGCTTTCATCTCAGTTACTGGATTTTAGTGTTTCCCTCAGCAAACAATATTTACACAGATATGTTTTATGTATAGATTCTTAGCAAGAAGTGGTTTAGATCAATGCTAATTCTGAATTGTCAAAAGTACTAAAAAAATGCATAGCTGTAACATGTTAGTAGTCAATAGCTTTTCTGTGTTCTACTAACATTAGGAAGTGGACTTTATGTTGGGGTTTTTTTGTGTGTGTGTGCGTGTGGTTTTTTGGGTGGTTTTTTGTTTGTTTGTTTTGTTTTTTGGTTTTTGTTTTTGTTTTGGTTTTTTGGTTTTTTGGTTTTTTTGTTTTTTGGGCTTTTTTGATGGAACGGCAGTTCCTAGCAAACAGAAACAAAAAAGTTCAGCAGTGTATATTATGTTCTCTCTCTGTATTATGTGTGTGGCATTCTAGTTGTGCTTACCACTTTTTCATATTTAGTAAGCTACACATAAACTAAAAGAACATTCAGTAATTTAAAAAAAAAAAAAAACATAAATCATTTATCTCTGAAGTTGTAAGCAGAATCCTTTTTCATCTCCAAAAACATCATGCTTTAAATTTAGTTAAAGTTTTGGGCTGAAAACTCAAATACCTGGTTTCACATTAATGAATACAATTGTCATTTACATAGTGTCAAATTTCAGCAGTTCTAGTTACAAAGACAAATTTTGAAGGGGATTAATAAAATGAGGGAAAGGTTGTTGAAGTTTACAGAGCAGAGGGAATTTTCTGCAAGGCTCGAGCCAGGAGTTCCTATAGTTTGTATAGTTCTGCCTCACAGTAGAAGTGGGAGCTGAGTAATTGAGTCATTCACCCAAAGCTAGAAGATGGGATCAATGCCATCCAAGGGAGACCCCCTCTGGGGGCTGCAATAGCATCAGGAAGACAGCTGTTCAGCCATTTCACATGTGGAGGAGGTGAGGTACTTCCCCTCATCGCTGCCCACCACGTGGCATGGCATTCATGTTGAGCTGTGGATGGGAAGACTGGAGCCTAATTAAGCAGTAGCTGTTGACCTGGCATGTTCTGTAAATAGGCATGACACCACTTGGTACTTAGCTGTAGTCTAGCATCAAACAGCTCCCTTGAACTGTAGATCCAAGCACAGCTCAAAGAATAATTCCTTTTGCCTGCGACAAGCCAGGGACTGGCTGACAGAACAAGTAGCATTAGTGAGGGTTGGAGACTGCCAGCATCAATAATGATTATATGTGCTGCTTCTGTCTGTGATGAGCTGCCAGCTTGTAAATGCTGAACAATTGAGTGACCTTGGACAAACCGGTCCCAATAATGACACAGCGTTTGTTTTAATATGAAAGTGACAAGAAGGAAAAGATCACAGTGTGTCTCTTTCATGCAATCCCTCATCTCCAAAATGGATGCATCTCATGTGAGTTTAATAATTCGTTTCATATGCAAAGCCTCTTTCTCTGGTATTAAGAACATCTTCATTTCAAAGCTTAGAAAAGTTAAAGACTGAAGGCTGGAGTCAAGAAAGGAAGCTAGTTCTTATACCTGCAGTGGCTGTCACCTGCTTAGAGATAATAAAAATACTTTCTGAAATTTAAAACTCTGCTTTGTCTCAGCTTAGGTACCTGCAAGTATTTTGTATTTGGGAGCACTGGCAGCCTGTCCTCCTGGGAGGACAAGGCCTGGCCGTGGCTGTCCTGAAGCACTGCATGTTGCTGGCCATGGCCCACATGCAGGAAGAGGAGGAGGAAGAGGTGTGGGATGAAAGTGGCTTCCTTGGCCCAGCATGTCCCCCCGTGCTGGCAAGCCTGGCCTCAACATCCAGGGAGCTCAGTGTGGCCCCATCCCACCACCATCCCACCACTGGGCTCTTCCTCCTGCCCCGTCCCTCTCCTGGCATCTCCTCTGAAGGCTTGGCAGCCCCCAGCAGGCTGGCAGTTGGTGTTCTCCTAAAGGATCCCTGTGCCTGTCTTTGGCATCCTCTGCCAAATGCTGCCTCCTGAGAGAGGGAGCTGCTCTCCTGGGAGCTGGGCACCCCAGGCCTCTGGGCTCCTTCAATCCCTGGGCTCAGGGCCAGGATGCCAGCCCTGCAGTGTCATGATGGTCTCTGGGCATCTCCAAGCCCTGGCAGCAGATCCCAGGCCCTGCTCCTAGCACGGGCGTCCTGTGGCACAGGAGTCCTGTCCATGGTTCTGGTGAAATTCATGATTTTCTTTAATAATTTAGGAAATCTGGAGGTGAGTAAAATGAGGAGCATGGGGATAAGAAGGGTATAAAATATAATCTGAGATTCTTATAAATTGGAAATTTTAAATTGAGGGTAGTGATACTAATCCATTAATTGAATAACATCACAGGCATTTAAAGCCAATATATTTTTATGGCTGTGTTAAGTGGTTTTAAAGATACATTTTTTCTTCTTTTCATAAATTAGTCTTGATAATATCTTCCTGTTCATGGAAGCAGAAATTCTCAAATTCTGTCTCCTGGCATTTTGCCATTTTGTGGCAGCAACAGATCATTCTCTTCTGACAGGAAGAGTTTTAAATAAATGTCAGCTCAACAGGCAACTTCTTGAAACAGGCTGATCCAGCCTCTGTCTTTGGGTCAAATATTCACTGCCTCTGCTGCAAACAAAATGCAAAAACTAAAGAGATGAAGTCCAATGGAGTGCAGACAGTTAGCATGGAAGAATTTCAAAACACTTTGAAGGATGGACCTGCATCTCAGCATCACACACGATATGGAAAAATGTTCTTGCTGGTTACTGCAGGAGAGTTTTAGAGCTGTAGAGGATCCTGTTGGCTTTAATAGGCTCTGAATACATTACTGACTAACCTGGCTTACAAGTAGCTGACATTACAGTGCCTGATGCCCCTGACATACTCCTTCATCTCTTCCCTGCCTATAGATGAAGAGACAAAGTTGTCAGGAAATTATTACCAGCATAGCCAAAAAGCCAAAAAATCTGAGCAGTATAGTGATGTGTTTAAATTCTGTCTTACAGAATTTATATTTTCAGATAAAATTACAAACATATCACACATACCCAAGTTCAGTGGATATTATCCATAAATAGCTGTAGAAATGAGGGAAAAGAAAGAGCTGTATGAGATGTGAGAAACAAATTAATCCTTTGTAACAGAGCTCATCATACATTACAAGAAAATGTTGTATGAGTTAAGTCAAAGCTTGGGACTTGCAGAAGAAAATAAAGACTGCAGTTGCTGTCTCTGGCTGTTGAACAAAGTGAGCCTTCAAGGTTCAGCTTTTAGTCAAAAATAATCAACATGCTGTCTTGTTACCAACACTTCTTGTTATCTCCTCTGATAAAGAGGGATCTAAGCTTTTGTATCAGATCACATTTGGAACTTGACAGCATCATTCCGATAAAGAAAGAAAAAAGGGAAAAGCTGTAATGAGTACGTTTGGCAGGACTCACATTGTCAAGGCCTCAATAAGAGAGATTTTTATTATTTTTGATTGACTGATTGGTCTGACCTTACAGGTGAGACAAGTCTCTGCAGGACTGTAAAACAAATATTTCTGACCCTTCAATTTATAGTACCTTCCTTTTTCCTTTTTTGTTCTGTGGATAAGACGGGTGAAATGTTTCGACCCAGCTTCTACTGATCCTAAAAATTCTGTGATACATCATAACTTCAGGGTGGTAATCAATTTATTTCTTGCATGTTCAGAGATAGAGAAGGAAATAAGCACTCGAGCCAGCATTTCTTTACTTATCAATTTATTTTTTTTTTCTCCAGCTGTACAAGGGATGTTTTAATCCTGTGAAACATCTATCTTTATGTGGCATGTGAAAGAGTAGAACTCTCTGGGACATTAGAGAGTGTCTCTTTAGATCAAAATGTGGGGTTTTTTATCACTTCTCAACACTATGTGGAAGTTTTGATATCGGAATAGCTAGGAAGAAATTAAGAAAAACAGAACACAATGTTATTAAAAAGACTTGAGAGCAAGAGGTATGTCACATAAGGCTCATACTCTGGAGAGCATGGTTGTCAAAGTATGTGAGAAGGCAAGAAAAAGGAAAACTGTTAACCAGTGTTAAATACCTCCCAGGCCAGTTCCAAACTGCTGAAGTTTCAGCAGCTTGCTGAAGAGGGACTTGCTGTGTAGCTGTCACTACTGCTTTATATCTCCTGGGGAGTTCAAGTTGACTGCCTGCCATTGCCATGAAAGACCAGCTCATCCTGTGTCTTCTGAGTTCCCTTCACAGCGTGTACTGATGCCTGCTCCTTCGAGAAGCTCTCTGCTGAGGGTTATAACTGGTATTATAATGAAGGGGAAAAGGGTTGAGGAGCCATATCACAGTCCAAGCTAATATCATCTGATAAAAGCTTCATTTGATCACCCTAGAATAGAAAAACACACTAAGGTTGATATCCTTGTAGTTGCCTTTTGGTCTCACCAATTTAGTAAAATGTCGCTGTTGAAAACTGCTCAGTAAATTCAAACCATTTATAATAAACATTGAAGGTGTTCTTGAACTGTTAAAAATTATTGAGGAGTTTAATGGAAAAATGCCACTGAGTACTAGTAAAAGATTATGCAGATGGGAACCCACAAAGTTGTGGGACAGTTACTGTTTTTGTAAAAGGAAACAGGGCTGATAGTTTGCATATTGTTTACCCTTTATCCTACAATATCCAAGAGGGCAGAAGGGTTTTGGAGAGGTAACTGAATATACCAGTTCTGCATGAATGCAGTCACACTGATGTTTGATATGTGAAGCCTTTAAATGCATTGCCATGCATTTTAATTCACGCTTCTAAATTATACAAGTTTTCTTGTTGGGTTTGCAGTCAAATGTTTGAATAGTTTGATGAATCATTCCACTTCTAATTGATCTGAAGTTTGCTGTTGCTTTGAATTAGGTGTCTTCTCTCTCCTGTGAAGTACCTCAGCAGGGTGATATAATTCCTCTAGGATCCTCACCTAGGTATGTAAGACCACCCAGATGGTGATGGTGAGGTTTGGTGAGGCCAGAAAGGTAGAGTCAAAGAAATATTAGAATCTTGGGCAGCCTGAGACAGCCACTCTGGTTAGTTCAATTCAGACAAGAATATCTGTTGCACTTAATAAATGAAACAGACTAAATAATGATCTTAATAGGCCTAAGTCATTTCAACTGCAAACCAGGGCTCCTGACTGGTCAACTAGAAACTCCAAACCAAGACAATGTTATCTACAAGGGTGTCTTGTGTGCCATTGCAGTCATCCAAATTATCTCGTGTATTGAGTTAAGCATCTTTCAAGAAGGAAAAAAAAAAAAAAAAAAGAAAGAGATGAACATATTTCATCAACAATTTTTTTAATTCAAGGCTAAGGTATGAAAACAGATTCTTTGCTTTGAGTATGGCATTTGCATGTCTTGTGTTGTGCAGCACCTCTGTAGCCAAAGGTCATGGACTTAAGTGTGTGCCAACTTTCTTTGCCAACAGTGGTAACACTCAGTGGTTGTTTGGCATAATGGCCATGTACAATGTGAGTCATTTTCTGAGGGTTTTCTTTTCATGATTCTTCAAATAAGAAGCTCTTTTCATGGTCATACAATAGTAAAACTGCACTTGGTGGGACAAGAATGAAAAGGAAAGTAAGAGGGATTGTCTGTGTATTTATTTCCTTAAATTGCTTCTTCCCTGAATGTTTCCATTTACAAATAAAGGCGTTTTAGATATCTTCAGAAAATATGCTGCATAAAGAGAAAAAAAGAAATGCCTGTTAGATAATACCAGATAACCAAAAAGAAAAAAAAAAATCTACAAGAAGAGCTGTTGTTTCTGATTTTTTCCTTCATTAACCCTGATAGTGCTCTTTAACATCTTAAAATCTCTCAGTACAGTCTGAAGAGCAGTATCCACTATTACCACTTCAATGGATCTAAGAAAAAACATTCCAAAAACTGAGAGCTCCAAAGAAACCAGGGAACTAAAATATATTGGTTTATAGTTATGTGTGGTGACAAACTGGAGTGTGAAGCCCCCTCAAGGGAAGGCATAAACGAATCTTGGCCCTTCCACATCTCATGTGTGTTCTAGATCTATCCCTACCTTGCAGGAAGGGAACCTTTGCTGTTTCCTTGTTACCTATAGATGGAATTTTGTGATCAGTGCCTTCAGCTGGACCTTCATTTCTACAGCCTTGCTGTTGTACAAAAATACCTGAAATAGAAACGAATAGAAATGATGAGGAAAACTGGGGGGGAAAGGTTTAAGCCATTTGTTTACACCTTAACTGCAAAGTCCCTCATTGGACAGAGCTGCAGCAGCCCCTACTCTTTTACCTTCCTTCTGCAGAGCTCACAATGTAATGGGTTGCCATGAGAGAAGGCCAGGGCTTCCTCAGGGCATGCTGCCTTACTTCTTTTCCCTGTCAGTGGCTCCCTCTGTGCTGGCAGCACTCATCCTTCAGCAGTGCCTTGCTCACATCAGTGCTTTCTTTTAAACGTGCCCAAGCCTGTCTTCAGAGGCAGTTCCTGAGCTCACCATAGAGCTTGATTTACAGCATGAGACAGCAATTGGTGCACGTAAGAATTGTTCATGTCTCCAATACTTCAACTCTTCTGCACTGAATCTGAAGTACAGATTTTGACTGATTTATGGTGTTATATTTATTGAAACTGATATAAGACCTAGAGTGGTTATTTTTTTCAGAAGCACACTACCTACAGTCTTCAGAAGGGAGCAAAAACTGCAAGAAATGACTTTAAAATATTAACATTTTCTACCTTAGATTTTTCTTCTAGTCTTCTGCTTAGTAGATACGCACATTGGACTTAGAGTTGAGAAAAATACCTATTCCATGCTTAAAAAATTACAAATGTTCAGTCTTAATCCAGCATACTTTCTTATTGCTCATCAGCCCCTTGACATGGAGAGCACACAATCTTCTAGATGCAGTGAGTTTCAGAAGCTCAGAGGAATGAGCAGTGTAATAGAAACCTCCCAAAAGTTAATTTATATCAGCCAACACTGCAGGACATTCTGCTTATAAAAAAACCTGATGCTGTCTTACAGGAGTGACTGCTGAGCATCCCACAGCAATGGCTATATTTTAAGAACCACTGGCATCTCACTTTCATTGCATGAGCTCTTGAGAAGTGAGGCTGGAACTATAACATCATTGCTGAAAGCTGTGTGTCAAGAGTGTGTAACACTGTGCCAAAGTAGCCATTTTTTGCTCTCAGTTTTTCCTTTCCCTGTCTGTGAAATGTTTTCTGTGTTTACACATCTCACAAACTTAGCAATGAACTTCAAAAGGTCTGAGCCTGCTATGTCCAACCAGAAAAGACAGCCACAGGATGGAGGGTGTGTCAGTGGGTCACGTTTTGGTCCTCACAGAAACAGTGACTGATGTAAAGCAGGCTTAATGCTGTGACCTCAGGGCAGATTATGTATTAGCTATAGGTCTCTCTTGTGGTGTTAGTGTAGATAATTATTAAAACAACATTAACATGGTGAAAAAGCCTGGGAGAAGCCCTGGCATGGTTCAGTTTAGCATGAGGTTCCAGAATTCAGAACACTTTTTATTGTTGACTCACACTGCCTAATGATTAAGACATCAAATTAGAGACATTTCAAAGCAGTTTTTGTAATTCATTGTATGTGCTTTATTACCACTGTTTCATTAATGACACTATTCCTTCCATGGTAGGTATTGTTGTTGTTATTATTATTATTATTATTATTACTATTGTTATTATAGTAACAGTTCCAGCAGACACCTAGTCTGAGGATGCAAAACAAATGGCAAAACATCCTTTAGGCTATTAAAAAATTATGACTATCAATAAATCCAAAATTTCTCTAAGAAAAATATTGTTCTTTTCATAAAAATGGATAGAAACTATTTTACGAACTTCCTGTATTCCTGAAAGTTACAAATGAAGAATGGGGAAATTGAATTTTTTTTTTTTCTTATTCCATTACTATTCAGCATCAGGCTTTAAGACTTGTCCTCTGGAAACTTTTCTTTTAGTGTACTCTGATTCTTGGTTTAATTAATGAACTTGTGGTATTTTCTGCATTGCTGTGATGGGAAAGTTCTGTGGAGCCTTAGATATAGCAGGATACAAAGGCTGCACAAGAGCAGAGATGGAGCATCTCACTACTTCATACACTGTCAGGAAAAGCCTTGGTTCAGAGATTGTCAGAGAAAAAGAGGAAAGCTGTCCAAGCAAAATTATGAGTAAGGGAAAAAGCTGTACTGGAAATCAATATGCTGCCTTGGACACCAAAGTATTTCACTAATAGAGAGATTCCAAAAACATTATGCTAACTGTTTTGCTAATACAAAACTTATAGGAAGGTAGAGTCAAACCAATGGATACTGAGGTGTGAGTTCTGGGCACAGCATCAGCCATTCTTCTGCACTGAATGCAGGCAGGGTGAGCTTTGAAGCAGAATGGATTTATATCCTATCAAGGCTTTAGATTGGGATCTGTCATCTTAGGAAGGAAAAGAAGGAAGCTGTCAGGGTTTTCAGAATATTTCAAACGGTTCTCTTGATGCTGAGGGAAAAATTTCCTCCCACAAACCCCCCAGAACATTTGGATTTCTCTTTATATTCAGTCTATTTCTGGTGTGAGCTTTTTGTATACACTGGTCTGTGCCTCCCCTCAGGGGAAAATGAAAACAACCCACAAAACTGTGGAGATCTTACAAAATCATGATACTGTCAAGTAGCACTGGTGGCTGAGTCTTATAGAAAAGTTATTTTTTGGAAGAGCTCAACTTAAATGCACATCTGATGATAATATCAATTTAGCTGAGCAGATGACAAAGGTTTAGATGACTCCAGCTATGTTACAGTGATTAAAAATTGCTCCTGATTTGAATAAGTAAATTAAAAATTAATAAATAAGTGTTCATGCAAAATGAGGGTCAAATTAGTCTTATTGGCTTGAAAATGTAAGACTTGCTGCCTCATCTTACATTTTCTAAATTCCCATGATATAGCTGTGAGAAAAAGAAAGAGCTTTATGCTCTGCCTTATATTAGCAAACTAGTTGTGGAGAGTTAAAATTACAGGGAACAAGAAACAGTGAAGTTTCCACATGCTGACTTCAAGGAATTGTGCATAGCAGGCTCCATTAAACAAAGGACAGAGACATTTCATAATAAAGCAGAAAAGAGGCCTATATGTAACATTCAGGTTTCTAACAGCTGCCAGGAGAATTCATGTGCTTTTATAGTACGAACTTCTCTTGCATTTCGTCCTTAAGATGACAGAATCATAAGCAGAAGTTGTTCTGCTGGACTGAGAAAAACTTTGGGACATAAAGCCTTTAGAGATAAAATATCAGTATCAAATAAATACATACTTTTAGGGATGATTCTGTTGTTCTCACAGAAATCTCTTTGGGCTCATGTCATCCAGCACTCTGAAGTAAAGCCTGAATGCTGCTTCCATGAGGTGTGAAAGGCACTCTGCCTTTTTGAGAAAGACTCCCCAGTCTTCTTTTATGTTGCTGGTTTTATGGTTTGAGAAGTCATCCTGAAATTATTACCTCTGCTAAGAGTATAGCATGGGCACCTGGAAGAAAATAATAAAGCATGGACAGAAATACATACTGGCTCAAAAAAGAAATCTTCTAATAGCAAACAGTAAATGAAATGTACCTTACCTGGAGCTTATTTGAATTTTTAGATAGCTATTAATCTAAGAAGCAGATAACTGAAACTGAATTGTACCTGTAATTAAAATATTTATACTAAATGTGAGTCAGACAGGTGGCATGTACAACTTCCCCGCTTTCATGCAACTCCCAAGAAACTTTATAAAAGGCAAAGTATTCCTCATTATGATATTTGAAAATTAGGAGCTGCTTCTTTCAGAATATGCTGCTCGTTTTATTTAGAACAGAGACTTCAAACTCCCCTCACTGTGTGAAAATGGAGCTTGAATTAGCTGCTCTAAAGGAGTGGGAGATGGGGCATCAAAGAGCCTTCTGTTCATTAAGATAAACACTGAATATATGTTTCATGTTTGGTTTCAGTATAACATTCTGAATAGAGGATTAAGCAGTTGCTTCCCACAGTCTTAAACTATTGAGATGGTGTGGGAGAAGGAGGAGAATAAAAGGATTTAAGCTATTATGCAAAGAATTAGTGTTGAGAGAGTAAAAGGTCCCCCTATGACCCATTGAATTCTGCATGGATTTAGTTGTGTTGAGGGTGTAACATGGCTCTCTGTTTTGGACACACAGAAACTACATAATTAGGTCGCGAGAGTCCATCTAAAATTTGAATCTGGACAATGATCTTGTGAAATGGATTCTTGACAGTTGATTATGTACTGTCAAACCAAATTATGTACTTTTCAGGGGAAAAAAAAACCCATGGTTTCATAACCAAAATTTTCTTTTTATATAATTCTTTTTTTTTCATCTTAACCTTACAAAGAAGCCTGTATTATTTTTCTAGAAGTACCAATGACAATTGGAGACACATATTTTACCCTTCTTGCTCTCAAATGCAGTCACCTTAGCTGCAGAAACAGTCACAGTCCACCCCACTTTCTGTTTCCCAAACCAGTTTTTATTATGTGTGTTTTATAGATCAAGCTGATTGAACTGGTCATGTGAATCACAGTGAAAGAAGGGTTTGCAATATGTCCATGCCTTATGCCTTTTCTGTGACTGTGGATGATAGACTTTTTAATGAATTGGCTGGTAAGCCATTTACAGTGGTTTATTTTGAATTAAATGAATGAGATTTTGGTAACAATTAGGACCAACATTGCAGTTCTCTTAAGTCAGAGGAGCTCTTTTCTGTTGACACCAAGGAAATGTTAATGTATTAATTGTAATGTTCAAGTTCTGTGAGTGGCTTTTATACCCTTAGTTCTATTAGCCAGCCCACAAGGACATTTTCATATTTGGGGTTTATATATATATATATTGTTTACTTCATTGTAGTTCATTGCAAATCACATACCTTTTTTCATGTATTTTTTCCTCTAGGCATCTGTTACTCCTCACTCTGGGAAACAGGCAGTAGCTAGATTTGGTCTTAGGGCAGCTATTCTCATAATTTTGGGAGGGAAAGCTCACCAGGAATGGGTATATTTAATTTTTTTTTTTTATAAGTGTAGAAGCTCTACCAAGGGATGAGTGATCAGGTTGATGATATTTTCTTCTCTTTATTTTATTTTCTTTTCTTGTACTTTATTCATAACATTTCAGGGTTGCACTTTGGGGGCAGGGAGTTGGATCATCTTAAGGATATTTCATTTTCATGTTTGCAGCATTCTGTTTAAAACAGGAATGCTAAAGAATAGCAGTGGCTAGAATACATTGTTTAATATGGTTTAAAGCTAAAGCACTCAAATTCACAAAAAAATTGCTGTTACTAAGTTCATCCTCAAGAGATTTTTAGTGGGAAGAATAACACTAAATAGATGACAGATCTCAGTCAGAGACATCCAGTTCTATGCAAAAAAGAACACCAAAAAAGCTCAAAAATTTATCTCAATGTACCCTTCTTGGAGGAAGTGAAGGAAGGACTCCAAATGTTTGACAGGATTTTCAGGTTCTATGGCTTCATTAGCACATTGACTCACCGGTCCTGCGCGGTGATCTGTCTCATTTGGGATTCAGTAGAAGGTGGCTACCTCTTGGTTTCACTCCCTGCTGATTGGTTTGCTGAGATTTCAGCTCATTATTTCTCTGCCTCGTTGCTATCTGTTAGGTGATGCTGACGAACAGTGAATCACATTGCTCTTTCTCTTATCCAAAGATAAACGTGAGATTGGACTTACTGGAGTGATAGAGAATTTGTCGAGCTTAAACCTCAATTTCTGTAGCTTTTTCACACTGAGTTAGAACAATAACTATATTTGTTTTATGTCTCTCTTCTTCCTTATCTCCAGTATTTAGCTTCTCATAATAAGAAAGATAAAAAATGTATTTGAATGCAGATCACACAGGTTTCTGAGTACAGCTTGAAAACCTTAAGCACCAGAGCTTTCATTCTAGAGACTCTTTTCCAGTCTCTGCTTTATCTTAATCTCTTTATTCAAAATCTTTTATAGGTGTTGACATATGCCTGTTTGTCTACAGCTCTTTCAGGAAGAACTAACATTTGAACATTTGGGCTGCTGAAATCTTGGTTCTTTCAGAGAGGAGACTATAGGCTATTACATGTGTGCCATTGTGTAATGCAAAACCAGGTCCCTGCTAACTCAGAATCATTCTTCACTGAATACTTATTGGGCATGTGTATATCTCAGACCTCTCTGATTAGATAAAATTCCACTGGTAAAACAAAATCTCATTCTATTTTGCATAGAACAAGACAGAATTAATGCAAATACTTGGTGTTATCACCAGGCAAGACAAGCAGTGGATTTACGATACCATGATGACAATTGTGAATAGTTTGAATGCACATAGGTTTTACCCTCTTGTAATTGTGACATAACTTCTCTTTCTCTTCCAGATGACTTAACCATCTCACAGTCTCTGTGGAGAGGCATATGCACACGTGCAATTCCTATGGAAGAGCTGACATTATAAATTTATCTATGGGTTATGCAGTGCAGTGGCACTCTGAATTTTCCATGCTTGAACAGTATTAATTTCCATAACAATACCCAGACTGAGGCCTAGGATGGGATGGCAGGTCTGAGGTGGTGGTGACCTATCAGAATGATGTAGTGTGCAAACATACATCAGCAATAGGAGATGTAACAGCATCTCCACAGCTTTGCTAGAATACTTAGGCAAGGAAGTTTGTGTGCAAAAGTACAAGCTTGCTTTGCAATCTCTTCTGCTCAAAAAGTTTACCACTGCAGAAGTATATGGCATTCATTGGGGCAACAATTTGTGTGAAAAATCTAGTGCTACTGGGAAGGGAATTCACTAAATGATCATGTCTGGCTTAATGTAATGTCAAAAAATGCACATGGAGACAAAGTAAGAGGCATATTAATCCACAGAGATGCAGAAGTTTTCTTTTTAACAGAGAAATCCTTACAGTTCTGCTATAGAAAGAAGCTACTGATGAGTGCAGATTGTGGGTTGTGAGCATTCTTTGTGCTGAAGGTATTTATGTATTATACACATAAATACAGTGGATGGTAGTAGATAGACTTCATCGGATGTAATTTAGACATGGGATTAATTCTGAACCAAATTACAGAATGCATAAATTGTTCCTATTTTATAATAACTTCTAGGAGCAACCAGATGCAGTTCACCTTAATGAAATAATGCAATAGTAAGGAATAAAATCCCTAAACTGAGAAGGAGTTAGGGCACTTGAGTCCTACCTAGCACCTTCTTAAAGTGAAGTATCAATGACCTTTTCAGAATTGTAAGTCTTACAAAAGGCTTATGATGTGTTACTACTTTTATTCTCAAACAGAGATTTGTTCTGGTTTTTATTTTCTCTTGCTCACATTCTTGTCCCTAGAAGGGAGATGAGGTAAGCACTGGATTTACGTAATACACAGTATAGATAATTTTGTTGAACAAAATAGAAATAAATCACAGCTATTTTCTGAATATATATCCTTTTTTCTGTCAGAATAAATTTCAGATTGTTGGCATTTTTACCACAAGGTTTTCTGTGACATCAGACCTAATTACCACCTATTCTGCTACTTAAAAATATGCGATCCTGGCAACAGCTTCCTTTCTCCAATCACAGGGCAAGAAAGCAACTGCAGGCTATTGCTTTTGGATTTGTCAGAATAAATAATTAAAAGGCTCATCAGCTACTCACTAATGAACAAGGAAATGTGATTAAGAAACTTTAAAGGAGAATAGCTGAAAACAATATAGAAATGATAGCAGGATGATTGCTGTGAATGAGTGACTGAAATTTCTGAATAGGAGATTTCTTCAACCAGGCACAAGGACAGTAGTTTAATCTTCTATTAAAAGATTCCTGACAGTTTGGAAAAGCTCTGAATCAGGAGATTAGACACATCTCAGAAGCTGACAAGGCAGTCACTTCTCTTAAGACAGCTACTTTCTGGCAAATACTCAGAAATAACTTTTTTTTGTGTGCGGTTTTGGTTTTCTTTTTTGCTATTTCAAGACTTTTAACTTCTACCCAACGACTAGGACATTTCTGACTACTCAATCTTTTATTCTTGGAGACTCTGAAAATACAAATCATCTTTCAGACCAAAATGTTCTAGAGATGCTTGCCAAGTTTACTGTGGCTAACATCTAGAAATTGCACTGATTAGCTGCTGGCATGCTTCCTTGCAAGTGCTTTGCATGTTAGTATCTCATTAAATATCTTATTCCTCTTTATTATTCTTCAGCACCAAAAAAAATGTACTTCCACCTTATATCTAATCTGTTACTATGCTTTTAATGTATGCTCTCCCAGCTTATCTAAAGGAGATAGCACATAATAAAGAAACTCGAAGTGAAATAATAGATGCTGCTGCAGTTCTGCTGCATGTCAGGAGAAATATATCTCTTTTATTTCCTTTATATACATTCATAAATGACACAGTCTTTTTATGAATAAAGGCACAGAAGTCAACAAGATTACAAAATTTCAAGTGTGGAAGTTTCCAGATGCTCAGATATAAAAGTAATATGCACAGAAATGTGAGATTCATAGTTACAAAGGTTAATATAAAAAGGTAAAATAAAAGGTGAAACATGCTCATGAGCCTCAAATAGGATCCTCAGCATTACAGAAAATACTTCGGGTCTAAAACCCAGGAAGAAAAATGCTCTTCTACTTCAAGAGGTCTTTGGTGATTCTTTACTTGTTTTTGTTCTTTCCACATGATGTAGACCCCATGGAGCAGTGCACAGTGTGCATAATGGAAGCTCCTTCAATAGGGACATCTGGCAAAGACACAACCTCTCCTCAAAGAGCAGAGATGTTGAAGGTATTTTCATCTGTCAGGAATTCTCTGCAGTTCTCTTTTCCAAACTGCACAGTGTAGAAAAAAAAAAAAAATCTCTTTATGCTTTTTCCAGGCCATGTTTTGTGAAAACTTGTCTGTAAAGTTCTCTTGAGCCCTGAGATTGCATGGGTGTAGTCAATGAAGCATTCACAATGTCCTTTATTCTTCTACAGAAAGAAGTCGTGGAAGAATAATTCCTCATTATTCAAGTAAATTCCTTGTAAAATGACATTTTTATTCTGTCATTACATTTAGAATTTAATTATTTTTATTTTATCTCAGACATAACAGTTTGTTTTCTGTGCTGTGTTCCCATGATCTCCAGAGTCAGATCTGGAGAGAAATTTGTTTTTCTATTTATTTGTACCAGAACATCTTAGTTTAATGTATAGACTGGAAGTATAAATCTTGTAATTCCTGTAAATCGTTTCAGTGAAACTTTAGCTTTCTACAGTAGATTAACTATAGATAAATCCTTGGTGCAACAGTACTTCTGAAACTTCTACATGAGGAAAGAAACATTTGAAAATTGCATATGCATTTAAAGAAACACAAAACTACCAATTTTGTGCCAATTGCCCCACACTATGCCATTCTGAAAAAATTCCTTTTTTTACGTTGCCATAAAAATTATTCACCTGACATGTATGTGCACTTTTCTTTTGTAGGTGGAATGGAGAAAATTAAACAGCATACTTTTGCATTAGCTCACTACACCTACACTGTGCTGTCTAACTTAAAATATGCCAATGGGGCTCCTGTAGTACGTATTTACAGTGATACAGACTTCAGCAATCCCGATGTCCAAGGTCCAATCATTAATTTTAATGTGCTCGATGAAAATGGAGAAGTGCTCGGGTTTTCACAGGTATGTTTTTCTCTTGTCTTAACTTGAGTTTATGTTTCTGTTGTAGCATATTCGCAATTCATTCTTTATCCTAAAAGAAACATTTTATTCACAGTAGTCCTTTCTGAGGTTTTGGGTTTGATTCTTCACAGCTCTGTACCATATATAAAAGCAGTAGAGAGAGAATCCAATAAATAGTGCTAGCACATTACAAAACGCATAGTAGCCAGAGGCAATATCTTACAGATTTATTACTCCAAAATAGGAAGTTTGGAAGTGGACTGTTTTAACAGGATACATTGACTAGGCAGTTAGATCTTTTGCTGGCTTCCTTCCCTAGAGTACTCAAAATTGGGAAATGAAGAGCAAGTCTGGAAAAGCTGATAAAGAGACTGCCTTGGAGCTTTGACATACAAGTAAAATTAGATCTCAGAATATTGCAGTCACCAATGAAAGAGGAGTTCTCTTTTCCCTTCAGTTGTAACAATTACATTCTTGTAATATTCCTGAGGAACCATGGAATAAGGTTGAATGATCAGTCTAAAGAGTGAGATTCAAGCTCAAGAAATCTTTAGATGCTGTCTTTCTCGGCAGCTTTTTGTAGCCTTTATCTGTCAAGTATACCAAGTATCTTTAAGATAAAGTTTCATTGGGCTTTTCTCCCTTCAGCAAAGAGTGACCATAACTGTGTGTGTGTGGCTGTGCACCACATAGGGAGTGGGCCACACAGGGGAGAGTAGCTCACTTGCTCATCAGCAGAAGCTCATTTTACTCACTGCTTCTTTTTTTTCCCTTGGCTTCCTGAGAGAATAGGATAATGAGGGGAACATGGAAATATGTCTACAAGAGTAGAAAAGATCCATTTCTCACAAGGGAGAGAAGAAGAGAAGCACTTGTTGTGCAGCCTGCAAATGTGGAGTTTTACATTTTTTTTTAAGGCTGATGAACACTGGATGGCTAAATGTAGTGTACTTAGTAAACACTTTTTCACATACATTTTTTTTAGACAATGCTAACAAATAGTGGCAAATGTTCACCACATTTCATTTCAAAGCAGTCCACATTTTAGGAATTATTTATGTAGCCTTCAATATGTGTGACAATATTCAGAAAAAATTGGAGCTATTGACACAACTGTGTTTGTAAAACTCCCTAAACACTTCAATGTTGCTTCTGTTCTTTGATTAAAATCAAAACCTTTATTCTGATTTCTGATTTTCACAACTTCTTAGTAAAATTGGTTCATCCACGTTTCACTTTTTAAAACTCAACTGTTCCCTCAAATTAAAAATTCTTTCATAACCTTATGAATCCATTGTGCCTGTTTGCTAGTGACTGCTCATAAAAAGCTCCTTTATTGATCTGTAACATCTGGATTGTGCTGTTCACCAGATTCTGAAAATTTCTTGTGTATGTGGAATGAAGAATTACAAAATTTTCAAACACATCCCAATCTCATCTGCAGTACCTTGTTTAATTAAAATAATGTGCAATTTAATGACTTTTTAGAAATTAACAAGCACTATTCTTTCAAAAGCTACAATATGTGTGGTATATATAAAATTGGCTACTTTATGGAATGAAATTCTTTCATAGACCCCTTATAGAAGTTATAGGGGAGAAAAATCTTTGCTGCATCTTGTTTATGGTTACAAAGAAAATACATATAGCAGAAAGTAAACTTCATCCGGACAATGTAATCTCTTCATACCTGCATGCATGTCGAAATTTATAAGGGTTTATTCGAATCAAAGTTAAATCCAATACTTCTGTTAATTTTTCGTTAGTGAAATAATATCTTGTGCTTTGGTCATGTCTTTGATCTGCACATTAATGTGGATTCACTGTGCAGTCTCCAAATGCGATCCAATGGAGTCAACAGAACACGGTTTCATCAGGCTCCCAGAAAACGTTTTGGGGGAATTTTTTATGAAGGGGAAAATGGATGATGTTTCTGTCTGACATGTCTACTACTAGTGGACACCAGTTAATGACTCAGGATATCTTTGTATACTGAAAGAGCAATTACAGAACATTCTATTCCTTTATAGATGATACACCATCTATAAATAATTACTTATAACCAGGCATCAAACCAGTTCTATATGCCTTTCTGACAGGCAATTGTTATGTGCCCATTGCCTATTGCAGAGCACAGTGTGACTGGACATTAACATTTGGTAGCTTGAAAAGGACAATATGGCCAGCTGATTCCAGAGGAAATATTATGAGAAAGATTGAAGCGGTTTATTTGGAACACTTGAGATTGGCAAGAAAGACTTCATAAGTAGACACTGTCTTCAGAGGATACCAAGCTTACATTTAAGCCTCAAGATTTGCATAATTGGCATGATATTTAAAACTCTGAACTAAGCCCAAGATATTTAGGATGTGAAAGGCATGTAGTGAAATACATGACATGTAATGCCACTGCTGAAAAATGAAAACAGAGAAAAAAATTATGTCTTTCGTCTGTGTAGCAATGAAGAAGGAAGTTATTCTTACCTGCTCATATGGTTGAAATCCATTTCTCAGTCTTATCAGCTTAATTACCAGAGCTAACAAGACTGTGTCAGTAAACACAAACATTCTTGAATTACATACATAGGGTTAATTGCACCAAGAGAAATAGCCACAATCTCAGGTTCATCTTTGAGTAAAACCTTCATTGCAGCACTGAAGAGCAAATGAAGGCATTTCATTAAAGAGAGAAACAAATAACCACACCATGATTGTACTCTCAGAGATGGCAGCAATTTTTACAGCCTCCTGTCCCAATACAGATGATATAGAATATTTAAGGGATAGGGTGGGAGTGAAATAATTATGCAAGCTACTTGAATTGCTATTGCTTTTTTGTTTAAATATTTCTTTGTGACTGTTGAAGGGTAATACTGTCTTAGAATATTATACTTGGAATAAACTTGTGTTGTATACTATATGTATCATTGGTTTAATTGACAGTTTAATTACTAGTTTAGGGAGTTTTGCTCTAAATGGTAATTAAAACAATTAAATAAGAGGGACTTGTGGACTCCAAACAACAATAGTCACTCAAAAGCTTTGGTTTTAATTTAGATTTTTCATGAAGCATTTATTTATCTAGAAATAAAACTACTCCAGTTTTGAAATTTCCGTAAACCTCTCATCTTTGAGCACTAAAACGGCATTAAATTTCCTCCTTTGAGCTGCACCAAATACTTTTCATGAAAATTATTTCCTTCAGTAAAGCTGTCTCATAGACTACTATTGGTAGTAATTTGTTCTTGAAATCACTTGGGAGGACACCTGTATTCTTTTCACACAAGATGCCTGTCCTCTGCAGTAGCACCTCTGTCATTTTGTTAAGTGTTTACTTGCACTGCAGCATCAAAAAGCCCCTGTTATGAATAGGGGTTGAATTATGATGAGTACTTGACAGGCCCAGGATGTAAAGATGGCCTTTTTGCCAAATGGCTTCTTTATATATACTTGTCTAGTCAAGAATGGATAATTCCCCGGCATTATAGTTTTTGCTGCTAATGAAGTCTGGACAGATGACAGACTGGTAATTTGGAAAGGTGCAAAAGTGCAGGGGTAGAGATGAAGGACCTCTGCAGGATAGAAGCGGATGAGTTGACATTAAAAGCAGCAAGCTGTCGATCTTCTGCTTCCTTGTGGAAAAGAGAAAGCAAACAGCCCTAGACTTTAAAGAGGTCCTGTGATGTAACAAAAGATGGTGTTACAGATATATACATGTGCTGGGTTAATGCAGCAAACTCTTCACACAGAGAATCATCAACTCATTCATAAACAATGAATATCTGCAGCCTTCAGCATATATGGATGTCATGTGTTGTGTCATTCCCAAGTCTTTTCCAGCTTCTCGAAACTGACAGCAATGACTCAGCTTCAATTTGCATCCTTTTCAAAAAACTAAAAAGTTTTATTTTAGCAAAAACTTTCACAGGACTCTATGAAGTCCAACCTGATTTGAATGTCAAAGAGATAGAACAGTCATAAGAGAACAACACAGATTTGAAACAACAATCATACAAAAAAAGTGGATTTGTTATAAACTGGGTCAAAGTGCAAATGTTGTATGTTCTCTTCACATTTGCAGATGTGAAAAAACATCATCTCTGCTCTGGGAGACCTTCAATGCTAATATAATTTATAAAACTTTCTCTTCATTTTGATAGCGAGATGAGACCTGTGAAATTCTCTTTGTATATGCAGTAGATAATTGCAGAGTAATCTTATAATCCCTTCACATTTTATTCTAGAAAGTCAGTTCAGAAGCCAGAAGAAGGGAAAGAGATGGGAGACACAGATGGCCACATGGAATTTTATCTGAAACATTTGTTGAATTGTATGCACTGGAGAGCTCTTACCCAGCCACAACTTTCGGTTCAGTGTTATGCCAGTAGTGAAAAATAGCCCTTCCCTTATCAAACTTTTTCTTTTTCCACTCTGATCTTCTGAGACAATATTCTTTTCTCCTCCTGTGTGTAATGGAGCCAGTAATGGGCTTTAAAAAGTGAACAAACCATCATGGCTGTCTTTTGAAAAATGACTATCATTTCACTTTTCAGCTGTGGATTACCAGCATCCATCCCTACTCTGCTTTTTCACACTGCCTCCTTAGCTTGGAGCCTGAACCTAAGCACAAGTAACTTGCTGTGATTGGCTTACCTGCAAAAGCTCCCTTGGTGTTCATGTATGCTTGCCATGTCCCCTAACGATCCTGTCAGGGAGAGAATGAGCATCAGTCCATTAGCAGTCTCAGCCTTCCTGCCTACCACTTCACACTTGAGTGTGATAGACAAACTGCTGTAACAGGAATAGCTGCCAAAGACAGAGAATGTAAACATTTTGGTTTGCCTAAGGAAGGCTCTTCTGCGGTGTTGCATATGAATGAGTTTTGCCTCTCAAGACTGAGAACCCTGCTCACATAGATTATAATCAGTTTTGCCTAGGAGCCTACATTAGCATGTCCTGGCTCACTCTTATCAATCTAGATAGAGTGAAGGGAAGTCTAGGCTTTGAGTTGACTTTCTTCACCCATTTCTCAATTAAAAGGAAAAAATCAACATTTCTCAAGAGACAACTTCTAGTATGCATCCCCTCAATATAAATCTATAAAATGGTTGGATGACTGCTCTTACTATAGCATGTATCCACTGTTCCACTCATTTTCTTCCATCTCAAGCACCCTTGAATTAATGTAATGTAAGGATTGACTCGATGACTCACTGCTGGGTTTTTCCTTTTCTCCCTTGCTTTCTGTCATTCTGAAGTGAAGACCAGGGTCTTCCATTGGAACGTGTGGCCTCAAATCACTTACATCCAACCACACACTGTGGCACCTTCTGTACTATGCTAGCCTCTTTCTGCTAGCAGTATATGTTAGGAGTATAATCTTTAGTTCCACATCACAGAATATTCTCAGTTGGAAGAGACCTACAAGGATCATCAAGTCCAACCTTAAGTAAATGGCCCATACAGGGATAAAATCTACAACCTTGGTGTTATTTGCACCTTGCTTGAAGAAGGCAAAATCAGAATAAGACTCCCATAATAAACAAAATTTTGTTTTCCTTTTAACCCCACTTATCCTTCTGTATCCAGAGCATTCTGTGTAAGTTAATTGTCTTGTAAGCAGCTTAGCAGCTGAGCTAAATTCAACCCTATGGTTTGAGATGTAGGAGAAAAATATATCTTAGAATTGTATGGTCATCTTTCCTCAAACCTTTCTTACCAGAGGCAGTTTGTTCTGGAACTTAGCTATATTCAGTACTGCAATATATTTCCTGGTAATTGAACTAAATTTCTCTCACTGCAGCTGAAATCCATTATTAAATGTACTGGGCAAAGAAAGTGATACTAGTTTGTGCAGAAAAGCATAAAAAAAAGAGGATTTCAGACGTCCAAGATGAAAGAAGAATTGGACAAGAAGCATGAAGCAGTGTTGTATGAGTGAGGTGTGACGAGGGAAGAGACAGAGCAGTATAGGCAGGTAGAAGTTGTTCTGCTTGTATTTGGACAGGTCTGCAAGCAAAAGTAACATGGGACAAAATGGTGTGAGGCAGGATGGGAAACAAAAAAATAGCTACTCTAGGTAAATATCATGGTGATAGCCAGTCCTAGAAGTGCATTCATACTGTAAGTACACTTTCTTTGATTTGGTTTTACAATATTCTCTTTTTAAAGCCTCCTTTTCTTTTAGTAATATCTGAAGGAATGTTTCAGCTGGACTTAGATTAGTAACCAGGACCTGGCAACAGCCAGGTGAAATGCCCTCCTTCTGCTGTAGGCTTTCAGTGTCACCTTGAGGGATTGAATACCTTATCTTCCCAATTTACTCTCACCTCACAGAAGTGGAGAGAAAATATGTTAAATACTGTCAAATCTTCAGATATCAAGTGGCGGATGCATTTGTGCATACAGACAGCTGGTTCAATACATATTCATATCACTGTTTATCTTTATTACCTGATAAAAGGGCAATACCTGAAGTGGGTAGATTTCCCTAAATAATTGCTGTCTGTGTCTTAGATGATATTTTTAGTTTCACTAGAAGATCATCCCCAGCCCACTGTACACATGGTGTATGGGTACAGAATTAAAGCAATAGCAACATGTGAATTACAGCAGTGGAAAAAAAAAAAAAAAAAAAAAAAAAAAAAAAACACCGAGCATTTCCCATGCACAGGAAGTTGATACCAGGTTAATTAGATCAGACTGACCAGAGCCTGGTACTATTTGTCAGTACTTGTCTGGAAATTCACACCACATCCCTACAAGAGAAAACAAGCAATGAAGGGGGAAACCTCCTACATTTAACCTATTTGAAATAAATCTTCATAGAAAGTTATTAAGCAAGACATCTTTGTTGCTCTTCATATTTAATCCTTTCAGGGGTCTTTTTCCAATCTGTTTCTTTTTACTTCCATGTAAAACAATCATTCAGTTTTGTAAGTGCAGCATTTTTTCATCTGGGCCACAGAAAATGGAAATCCAGCATTTTTTAATTCCAGCTAAGAATGGCTTTTCAGCAATGGTCATATGACTCTGAGCTAGTTACACTAATGCTTTTAGAAGCAGAACCACTCATTATATTAATTTTGATGACTCAGGGAAAGAAAAATATTCTCTAACTTGCTTAATGGGATTTTTGGCCATCTTCCCAATAGCTACCTAAAATTGCTGAAGTGATTACTCACTATTGATTTTTAGCTATGGATTTAGCCATTGATTTCAGGAAGCTAGGAATGGCAGATGGACCAGCACAATAGAATGCAAACAGGATTATAAGGACAAAAAGATTTTTTGAAGATTCCTATTGAACATATACTGATTTCCTTGGCTCCAATTAGTTTCCAATTGTGCTCTGGATGTCTTGGACCAGGGAGATAGCAGCAATGCAGTAAACCACACTGGCATGTCAATAAATGGCGCCTTGTTTCTTCAAACTGGCAAGAAATCATTACAGTCTGGATCTTTGCTTTTGTGACATGGCACTGAGTGATCAAAGACAGCCCTTCCAAAAAGGAGCTCACAATATAGGAGTCAGCTTCATTGATCTAGGTCTGAACATAATCATGAGTGTTGATCACTGGCTGAACATAAGGAGGTGCTGTACTTCAAAGGCTCAATGTGAGAAATGCAGATCTGGTCAGTAGGTAATGAAACTTTCTACTTGTTGAGGTAGTAGTGACAGAGCACAGGCTGAGTTATATCTTCTGTTATATCTTGTTGCAGGGGGACAAAGACACATGTGAGTTAGTGTGCTTGAAATTGCCTACTATTAAACTGCACATCAGAGCTGATCAAGGTTAGAAAGCCTCATGAAAGACTATACTGAAGGTGTTGTCTGACACTGTTTCTCTGGAGTGTCCTTGCACGTTGCTAAGGAAACGAAAAGAGATAAAAGAAAGACGTACATAGTTGTTCAGATGAAAGCATCCGAGATGAATGAGGGAGGCTAAATATTTTCTGTTCAGTAACAGGGCCAAACTGTGGCTCTAAACTACAGACTTTGCCATATGGGAGAAATATGGAAAAAAACCACATGGTACCAGGAAAAGGACTGCACTTTTGACAGCTTCCACTGGATTCCCTTGTCCTTGATCTTGGTAAAAGCTGCCTTTGAATGCAAGCAGTGTCTAGTTTCAGTCCACCATCTGAATCCATTGAAGAGAAAAAGAGACTGGCCCCACCTTCTCTATTACTCTGCTTCTTTCTTTGCACCTTCCTACCCCCTCACCCCTCTGCCCTACCACACCACTGTATAGGATCCTGTGGCTGTAATTAAAAGGAATATGGAAATTTGACCCCACAACCTTCCTGTGTTCTATTATCCTTGTTTTCAGGGGTTAAATACAGACAGAAGAGGATTTAAGTGCTTTAAAAGAAAGAGGAAAAGGTGGAGATTTTGACTGTGACATGAATTAAACCTATGTCACTGGACCTTCAGTAGCATGCACTGCACATTTTTATTCCTAGGCATTATTTCCACTTGTATTAGTCTGCTACATTCCCCTTTATCCTTCTTGATATGGGTTATAGCTTAGTATGGTTTTCCTCTTGCTTCAACATTTCTGATTAGCATCAATTTAACTGAAAGCCTTTAGCTTACAAAATAGCTGGGGATGCTCAATGGGATGGAGGGATACAGATGTTTTCCTATGACTCACAAGAGGATGCCTTGTTGAAGTCAGTTAGGAAACCACAGAGGGCTTGAGTTCCTTTGCTTTGCTTTCTTCCTGAAATCCATCCTTTCCCTGATATCATTTTAGCATACCAGATTTTTATTTTCAATGAATGCAGTTTGAACTGGAGGGGAAAAAAAAACCAAAAAAACCAGAGAAGGTATCATTGGTTGGAGAAACCTATGGTCATTAAGATACCAAATCAAAGAAAGAAAACCAAGCTGTTTAGCTTGCTCATCAGTCTGTTCCATTTCAAATAGATGGATCTTGGACCCATGAAGTTTACATATGCTCAAATAAGTCCATGCCAAATTTGCTTTTATATACAGAAGGAAAGAAAAACCAGTTGAAAAAAATGTTAGGTCAACCATTAACTAGACTGTGTTTCATTGTTTTGTTTTGTTTTTATAGCCACCCTATCCTTTAGAAATCTTCTAGCTTCTGATTCTCAGAAATTAAAATCATTGTTTTCCTTTATGCATGAAGAAGCAAAAGTTCACTATATATATGGCATCTCCTAAGTGAGAATTCCTGCAGAGTGGAAACTTGCATATTTTGAATTATGCTAATCTTTCCAGCCTGCTTCTCTCCCATGCAGTCTTACCTGCTATTTGACTGTCTTTAAAACTAGCTGAGAAAATGATCACATTGACTGTAAAGTTCCTGATAAGATAGCATTTATACTGAGTAAGTATATTCAGGACACTGAGCTTGATGATTTTAGTAAATTTCAATATCTCTGTCTAATACTTCACTGCCTTCTACTGAAGGGATTTTGCTCTGAGTAAGTGATGAATGGAAGAAGACTGAATAGAGATATACATCCTCTCTTTGGTTAATCTAAACCATTGTCAACAACTAGAGAGGCAAAAAGGAAAGGATCAGATTACTCAATAGTGAGGGAATCTGCCCACATAGAAATTATTTCTCTGAAATGGAAAAAAAATAATAAAAGCCTTATTGCAGAAAACTATGCAGTTAAAACAGTTAATGATACCATAACTCAACTAAAATTCCCATCCACCACCCCCCCCCCCCAACTAAATGATTCGGAAACAAGTACTGATTTTTTTTTTCCTTCTGACCTACTTCTTATTAAATTGTATTAAACAAGATTAAGTATGCATTTGCATCAGCAACAGTGTTTCACAGTCAAATGCTGGATGACAGAAAGAGCTAGCTTACTTTCTCTCCAATTCCATGCTATGAATCAGTGAATTAATTTGCCAGTGGATCTGGAGAACAGCATCATGAAGTCTGTTTTATAACCAGCCATCAGTGGTGTGCTGCTGAAATCCTTGTAATGAGCAAATCCATCAGACAGAGAAACTGCTCTGATATTTGGGCATTGGTATTGTAGAAAGCAGAAAGAGAAGTCCTAATCCCAATTCCTGAAGGACAGTACTTGCCAGTATTCAATTAGATGATGTTTTTTTCAGAACACTTCATGATACATTTTTAAAAGTTCCTTTATTCATGTGAATAATTCTTGTGCTACTCAGTAAGATAACTTAGACAAATAAGTACTTGCTTGAATAAAAGCTACACAATTGCATCCTATTGGAATGACTTCAGCAGGGGTTTCTAAAGCATTCACGAATGGTTAGCAGAAGTGAATGGTTAGCAGAAGCCAGTCATTTAGCAAACACACAGAAGTCACCAGTGCATTGTGTGACAGGGAATGGGAAAGCAGAACAGACCAGAATCTCATTTCTTCTCAGAGCTTTCCAGCTGATGAGCATCAACTAAAATACCAGATTTCCAAGAGGGGACTACTGTAGGGTAATGCATTAAAGTGAAAGCTCTCCACTTCAATATTTTTTGTATTTTTTAAAAAAATTGTATGTATCAGATAAAGCACTAAGAAAAAAAAAAAAAACCCGAAATGTGAACATTTGATCAATCTGGCAATGCTAAAGGAAAGCTCACTGATGGAAAAAAATTAACTGTTTTTAACAATTGGTTTAAGCGAACTTCTTTTATCTATCTTTATTGAATTTGAAGACCATGACTTGGAAGTGTGGAAAGCACATTTTGCTTGTCAAAAATCAAGAGAATGTGCCATCGTAAGTGTTGGGGTGTGAAGCACTCTACAGGGCCAGGCTACAGTAAAGAGCTTCAGAAGAAGTAATGAATGCCAAGGGGCTTTGAGAGACAGAAGGAACTGTAAGATAGCATGATGGCTTGATTACTGTGTCCTAACTGACTGAAATCAGTAAAAGTGCTGCAAGATCTCTGTGTTTGTTTTGCAGTTTAATTGTAGTCTTTAATCTCTAAAAGCACAATAATTCCAAGTATCTGACCCAGGGAATCACCAAAACCGACAATCCAAGTACATTAAGCTGTGTATCCATCATTACATTGATGAACGCATTCCTGGCTCCCAAAAGTCAGTCTCTGCTGTTACAGAAAGAGCTGCAAGTGGTGTTCTGTATTTCATAACCCTGAGCTCAATATCCATTATTGCTCCTTATGGCAATTTTAAAGATGTGCTTTATTTAAGGAAGCTTTTCTTCATTGAAATAACTGTAACAGATGTTTTAAATTCTGTTTGTTTTGCTATGTGCTAGCACTGCAGAGAAAGATAAAATTAATTCCCCAAGTAGTGTATTTCTAGGGTGAAACTAAATGAGAAGAAATCAAAACATAAGTCCAAGTGAAAACCAAGTGTCTATTCAAGGGACAGATATTTTTGTAGTGCTCCCTTTACTGGTTCTTTACTGGTGTCATTGTTTCCAGTGAAAAGTGTGTATCACATTCCCAAGATCTGTGCACATTATCACACTGGTGATAATGAACTTCAGTTAGTACTAAAGCTATTCATAACTTTTTTTTTCTCCTGAATCACAACTCTCATGTTCCTCTAATGATCATGTTTTTATGTCTCAGTAGTCCTTGTCTAATGTACAGATTGATATATATTACAATTAAAATATTATTGTGAGGATTGGATTGCATAGCTAGAACAAAATAACTGTTCATTAAAGAACAGTAATAATTTATTTGACAAAATAAAAAAAATCTTTTGTGCAATTCTTTGAAGATGTGTCACAGAAACTCTATTACACTATATACATTTTGATGGACAAGGCTGCCCCAGGAATGTTTCTTTTTAAAAGTATTAATAGTAAAAAAAAAAAAAAATTAAAGGCTTTTGTATAAGCCCAAACACTGTACAATTTCAGTATGTCATGATTTTTGCCTTGCTTGTCATGATTAAAAGAACAGCAGATCCACCCACAAGCCACTAGCACCATGACAAACCAAGCTATGGCAGAATGACAACTTTTCTCATGTAAATGAAAAAAGACGTCAAGAAAATGTCACTACTCCCATATTGAAGTCTTCTGACAAAACAAAGCTAGCGGCACCACAACAGTCTCTCTCAACAGATGCCTTTTACTAAAACTTCAATTTGAGAAACATGCTTTAAACAGAAGACATTCTCCACGGCATTAATCATCAGTAGGGATCATGGGGCTGATTGTATACTCTTGTTCCAAGTCTGTATATTTGGAATTATTTTGATTATATCTGTGTTGGACAATCAAACAATTTTGAACTGAACTGGTGGTGCAGAACACATTTAAATGTGAACTTGAGAACTTGTGCACTATAGCAATGCAGAATTTTTTTGTATACATCACATTTTTGTGCAGAGGCTCTTATGCTCCACACATGAAAAATAAGCAGGATCTGCTTTTAGCAGAGCTAAATACTATTTAGGTTGAATTAATTCATTATGGAGTAAGTTCTGACAGAAGGCTTGGGTTTTCTAGTCACTGAGATAGTGACTTTAAAGGTACTTGGTGCACACAGTTAAACTCAGAGATATCAGAAGACAGAAGATTGATATATCAAGACAAAAGAAGGACTGAATTATACCAGAAAGTGTTTGGTATACTTATTGGGCCATTGTCCTGTACAAAGGGAATTTATGTTAAAAATAATAAAAGGCAGTAGAGATTTAGCCAACTACAAAAGCTAGGTCGAACTGATATTTATACAAGGTATTTATACTGATACCTTGAGCTCAGTTAGGGAAGTGGTTAGTATGGGTTGCCTGACACTCCCTTTCCTGCCCCTTTAAGCTGAGATGTTGCTGTGCATCCAGCTGAGCCCGAGCTTCCTGCATGGAAAATTCTGCCCCTGGTACAGCGGAGTCCCCTGAATCTGCAGCATGGTCATTCGCAGGGCACTCAGCTCTCCTTTCATAGAAAAGGAGCAAAAGCACAAAGAGGCTAATGAAAGTTATTTTCTTGGGAGCCTGTGGTAGAGGTGGGGGGTCAGATTTCATGCATTTGTATTTCCCTTCTTGCAGTCTTGACCAGGATTGCTCATCATTTTTTGTCAAGAAAACAACTGATGGTAGCTAAGCTAATCTTATCAGCTGCTGCTGTTGCCTTTTGAGATCAATATAAAGCATTTCCAGGTCCCTGCAGTGAGGTTCCATGGTTTCTTAGCTGTGCTAAGAGGATCCCTGTGGTGTACTTCCCTTGTTTCTTAGCTGTGCTATGAAAACCCTGACAATCCGTATCCCTTGCAGTGCTGTTCTCCCAGCACATGCATATATATATCTCCTTCTGAGGCACATATGGGCACATTCTTCTGTTCTCTTTGCACATCATTTTTATTCCTTCCCATAATTTATTCATGCTAGTTTGTCATCAAGTATTGTATTTCTTCCCATTCATTATTCAGTGGATGATAAAGAAATGGTGTAATGCCAAACAGCACGAGGAAGAAATGCACCAGGGACTTGGTAGATTGGGGGGTTGTATGTGCAAGACTCAAGGAGACATTCCAGTTCACTCCCTGTCCTGGCAAATGTTACTGCTTACTGAGGGGCTGATCCTTCCAGCACTTGTGTGCCAAAATCCCATAGATGCTATCAGTTTCTGTAATGAAGATTTGCAGTTTCAGATCCTTGGAGCACAAGGTTTTCTTCAGCTACCTGAAAAGGTGCCCCGGGCTTCTCTTCAGTCTCTCTTTGGAGGCAGTTGCAGGTGATGGCTCTGTCAAGACACTGCATAACACCTGGCTGCAGGTCTGTAATTAGCAGCACTAATGTGAATAAACCTGTTCACGGCTCTAAAAATCAGCAGATGTACTGGCATTTACAGGCTCAGGACCTCATTGTGTATGTTTTGTGCGAAATACTTGCTCAATGCTGAGATAAATGAACATCTCTGCTCCTACCACCGTTTTCTTCTAGCTGAAATAACTAAGTTGAAAAATACTAAATCTGTATGGGAATAGTAAAAGCTACAGTAAGTTGTTAATTGTTTAGAAACATAATTTACCTCCATTGATTTCTATCTTTAAAGCACCGTATCTTGTTGACCACAACTTGAAAATGTCTATTTTTCATTCTTCTTCTATGTCTTCTGCGGGATTGGGAAGGTGGACAGCATGGCGAGTCTCCACAACATATATGTTCGCACAGGCTGCTTCTGTAACACGGGAGCCTGCCAGATGCATTTGGACATAAGCAATGAGGACATCCAAAGGAACCTGCAGGTTAGTTTCTGAATGTGATTAGAAGTTAAAAGCTTAAGTGTATCACATCCCATGGCTTTGAATCTATGTGACTTTAGGAATGCAGTTAAATTTGACTTGCTTTCTACAAACTTTCAGGTCCCTTGCCTCGTTAAAGAACTAACTTAACTGAAATTCAGTTCATTGAAATGAGGTATTGAAACAAAATCACTTGATGGATGCAGAGAAGTATGTGTTGCTTGTTATTATTTTATTGGAGAATAGGAAAATTGTCCTTCTTGTTTGGTTTTGGAATTGCGTGATATCCAGACTTCCAGCAGAACAGAATTTCCTGGACAAGTCCTCTCATGTTTTTGTTTAAGTATTCTAATTAATTATTGTACATAATAGTGTTCAAGTCTTGCAGACCTGTTGCTGTTGGGCATTACAATTTAAAATACGTATGCAAATTGGACAGGAAAAATAAAGGCAAATGCACAGTGAATCTCCGAGAATGAAGCAAATTTAGATGACATCTGCTTCGATTAGATTTCTAGAATATGAATGTAAAGACTGTTTCCAAGATTACTGATGTTTTCCATAAACTGTCATTAAAAGGATGTATTACGGTGAAGTGGAGGAGGCTTCCTGTCTGCATATTTGTCAGAGTGTGGAATTACAGTAAATTAATTCAGAACAATCAAAAAATTTATTAATGGTGTTCTTCAAAAGGTAAAAAAAAAATCTAATAGTTGTAATTATATTATCGCTCTCTTATAATTTCACAGAGACATATAGATAATTTTGCAAATTTACATGCAGGACTTATAGCACAAGTTCTTAATGACTGCTGCAGTTCTTTAATACCTTCCTTGGCAAAAGGGCGCTTCGACTTGCCATGGAAGCTCTCTCCTCTGAGATAACAAAAAAAAAGGGTCTACCCTTTTGCTGAAGTGAAAAATGCCAAATAACCAGCAGCAGTACTCTTAGATCTCCTTATACAAGGAGGATTTTGCTAAGGAGTGAGTGACTTCTTTTAGGTCTGTATCATTTAAATGGGGATAGGTTAAAGTTAAATTTATGGAGAGACACTTAATCACCAAAGGTTGTATAATGTGGTGGTACAGTTACACAGTCGTTATTTTGGGACATTCCATTCCCATCAGTGCTTTTAGAAGGATCGGGATGAGTTATTGACAACATTAATGTGTAGAGGAAGGCATCTTTTATCACCTTATTTGCACGTATATTTCAGTTTTGTCTTTTCCCAGGGTGCTGGTGTATTCTTCCATCCCCGATGAAGTTTTACATGATAAAATGCCTGTGAGGGAGGACTTTCTGTCTTCAAGTGTCCCTGGAGAAGTGTGGTTAGTTTTCTTAGAATGTTATGTAGAAACTCGTTTACTTACTTGCACAGTAGGAACCTCTCTCCTCAGTCAATCAAGCAATACTTGGCAGAAGGGTTACAGGAGGGTATATTAACAGATGCAACCTAATTTTGCAAATATTGCTTCTGCTCTGTTGTCAAGGATAAAAACTACATCACATTGCATTAAAATATTTACTACTGTGTTGCATACTTTGACATAGATGTAGGGGTTTTATTTCTCCTTGCATAAATGGCATCTGTGTTCACTGTCCTGTGACATTTCTTGCTTTAAAAAACCCCCTCATGCAAATAAACTATTCACACATCCATTTTTAATGTGACAGAAATGTGTAAATAAATTAAATTCTTGGGGAAAAAAAAACCCAACAGCTTCTGCACTTGAGGGATAGGATGCGGAGTTAGGACTAAATTTTAAGTCCATTGGTGAGCTAATATTAAGTGGATGAACAAAGGGGGACTCTAGCTTGTTTCACTGGCGGTGAGTGGCAGCACTCACTGACTCACTTAAAGAATGAGGAACTTTTGCTCTTAAGGGAGAATTTTCCATAGAGTCTTGTATGAGAGACATATCAGATGGGTATCTACATGGTGGTCACTATAGGGCATTCAAGGAATTTTTCAGCAAAATTTTTTAAAGTGGAAACTTGGGCTCTTCAAAGGAGGAAGTGTTAGATGAAAGACTAGTTCCCTTCATCCTGAAAGCAATATGTTGACTGGATCAGCAAGACAGATTTGATAGATATTCCAAGGTAATTTTGGATGTCTGAGCTCTAGATTCAAGTTCTCTGGCTTTGCTGCTATCGCAGATGAGTTAGTTCTTGTCTTTTTGGATATTCAACACAAGCCATGAAAAAGCCACTGATTGTATAAAATGACACTCTTCTGACATGAATATCGAGAAAACTGCCCCAGAAAAATCAACTGTCTCATGGTTTGTTCACTTTCCTGAGCTTAACATCACAGTTTGATCTCAGTGAACTATGCAGGTGAGACTGGAATAACCCTGGAGATTGTCCGAGCTGACAGTCATGGGACATACAACCTTTTTGTGATTCTTGATATGTTTTTGAGAAGTATCTCTTCCCCTGGAGTAGAATAGAACAAGCAGCAAAATTATCTTCACAGTCTGAGTAAATTTTAAGATGATTGAGGGTTTTTTCTTCATTTTCTCTTCCTATTGATGAGTTAACCTTCTATTTTTCACAATTTTTCAGGTTAGAATCAAGAGAATCATTAATAACTAGATAAAATTAGAGAGAAAAAAAGCCAAGTGTCATGACAGCTCTCTGTTTTTCTTCCTATTTTCTTCCTAGGCTGGCCATGTCTGTGGAGATAACATAGACCTAGTTGATGGACGTCCCACTGGTTCTGTGAGAATATCTTTTGGCTATATGTCTTCCTTTGAAGATGCACAGACTTTTCTGAATTTCATCATAGCCACCAGACTCTCCAAGTCAGACACTGAGATTCCTTTACCGATGGTTACAAAGCCGATGACAGAGTCTGTTCCAGATGACCACCTTTCTTTTAACAATGCAGATAAATTGTCTCCAGTACTGCAAATCTCTGACAGAGAACTCGGGAATATTTCATCTGAGGCAGAGACAGCTGGCAGGTGGCAGCCGCCGGAACCTGAGGCAGAAAGCATAAGGGCAGCTGTGTCCGAGACTGCAGTGCCAACGTGTAGAAAAGGTGGCAAGCCCATCACCATCGCCAAAATTTACCTCTACCCAATCAAATCCTGCTCTGCATTTGAGGTATGTGCTTTGAACCATTTGTGTAGCTCAGCCTTGTATTTTTCATCAGACATGTGTTATAGATACTGGTAAGCAGTGTGTGGGTACCCGTGTTTCCTTTTTTCCGGTTTCTGGGATCAAGTCCCACATGTTAGGCTCCCTTGAGGGATTTTCAATTAGGCTAAAGTTGCAGGGGAGGGGTAAATGTGTCTTCTGCTCTCCCCTCCCCCATGACAGGCAAATCTGCGCATAATATGCTGTCTTGAAGAAAATAGTTGGATTTGCAAAACTTGACCAAAATATAATCAAGTAATTAGTATGCTTTTACAGAATGACATGTGATGGACTTGTAGGCATTGATGGGTAGGCAGCAATTGAGAAATAACTTGATTAAAATGTTATAATTGAGAGGCGGCTGATTTACATTACAAAGAAATGTTATCATTAAAAATACATTTGCAACAGAAATATGACATTTAAGTGTTGCTGTGCTATTTGAAAGTTCACTCTTTGAAGATTTTAATTGCTTTTTTTACCAAGTTAATAATATTATCACCTTAGCAGTGGCTTTTTTTTTAAAAAAATAATGCATGATGAAATAGGTGTATGGCCCACACATGACCTAGAATGTCACTCTGCTTAGTACCCTACTGGGAAGTGATTAAATGAATGTCAATAATGGTATAACTTTCCCTACGAAAACTTACTGGTGTAGGTCAGTGTCTCACATCTGAGAGAAAATTGGGGTCAAATCCAGTGATGAATCCCCTGCATTTCAAATAGGGCTTCTCAGCTGATTTGATCATGTTTTGTTTTTTTTTCTCTCAGTGCAGAGATGTTGGGCAATTAAACACCATTAAATGATCAACAAAACATCTGTATTTTTAAATTTGGGTTGGCTTATGATGTCTTTAATTCAGAGGAACAGTCCTGAGCATTAAATGAGATCTGAACAAACAATTTCCACCCCTTATTAACCTCCCACTAGATCAAACTGTTTAGAAAATCAAATTAATTGCCCATTTCATGTGAAAGTTTTTTAACCTTTGTTGAAGTGTCGCAGTTTTCATAGCTGTATTACAGAAGCCCAGTATAGAAGCTGCTGAAATACACTGGCAGTATTCATTTGCCTTTGGGGTTAAGTTCTATTTTTGACATGCAGCCTGGTGTTGTGAGATACATGCCACAACATTCAGCACTAGGAAAGCTTTGAAGTGATTGTGCCCAGGAGCAGGTAAGACATACCTCAGCATGAAAGAAAGCTTATGTTTCCCCACAAGCTGAGCCAGGTTTCTCCTCTTCAAGCTCTCTGAGGGGAAACAGCTTTAGGTGATAAATTTGCACAGACCTGGTACTCCCCAGCAGACAGGACTTCAATTCTAGATGCAGGGGGGAAATCCCCATGCCTCATGCCTAGTGCTTGTGCCAGTCATGTGTACATGGGCCCAGAGTGAAAGCAGGGCTCATCTTACCTCAGCTTCCACCTCTACAGTTCAACACTGTTCTGTAAGCAGTGAGAGATGGATACCTGCTCACTCATTTTAGTATAAAATAGGCATCTGAAGTAGGAAAAATAAAATTTCCTGGATATTTCTGTTTCTTTTCATTGACTGCAAGAGCAGTCCAAGACAACTTAGATTATGCAGCTAACACTAGCTGATCTGAATAATTTAAAAATACATATAAAAACGACAACTACACTGTGAGGTTTAATTTTGCATGTCTAGAGTAATTTTTGAAGTCTGTTTTGATTTTTTATGACAAAGCCTCAGCTACATTAGAGCCCTGTAATCTAAGCACCGTCATCAGAGTCTGTATTGCCAAAGAGTAACAGAAAATTAAATAAATACTGGTTTTAGTGCATGGTATTGGAAGGGACTGGAATTTCACTATAAAAGCATTTAGCTCTTCTCCTCTATTTAAAAAGGTTTTTTTGTGCATTTCCACACCATTTCCTTGAGGTTTATAGAAGGTACACGAGTGCATATGAAAGAACAGTGGAAGTTGACCTAACAAATCCACTAGGAAAGGGCTTTCACTGCATTGGGGAGAGCAGGCCAGGAGTTGAAGTCAAAAGAGTATTTTGATTTTGATGGTTTTTTTATATTGAAGTAAATCCCTGCAAAAAATATGTTTGCTTTTGTGACCTTCTTCCTGTCTACCAGATGTTCTTAATGTTTTTTTCTCCCCAAAAGTCTGACTGGCATTTCTAGACCTGTCATACGGTTATAACAAGCCTGTGAAAGACCTGCCTAAATCACTGTCTGCCTATAGAAAAGATAAAAATGCCATCTTACAGACCACCATTTGTAAAATGAGCTTTAAAATTCAGTTAATTCCATTCTAAATCCCCAAGTAGCTTAGTCTCTTCCCAATGAGTAAGAGTAGAATAGAAAGTTATGGCTGGCAGGACCCAGACCCTGCAGAGTGCACTAACTTCCAGTATCTATCTATCTATATGTTTTTATATGTCACTAGTGCACCTTCAGCCTGTATCACCTTGAAACAAGATAAAAATGTATGGCACATGCAGTGGGGTTT
Source organism: Sylvia atricapilla (assembly GCF_009819655.1). Classification (NCBI taxonomy): domain Eukaryota; kingdom Metazoa; phylum Chordata; class Aves; order Passeriformes; family Sylviidae; genus Sylvia; species Sylvia atricapilla. The sequence continues at coordinate 87,534,728 of NC_089140.1, read as the reverse complement.
GAAGCAAGACATGCTAGAGAAGAAACCTTACCACAAGTAAATGGAACCAAATTCTGAAAATCATTTTGCCATCTAAAATATTGATTATACCAGAATCTCTAGGCTTTATCTTGAAAAGACTGAATCATATGCAAAACTATGCTTTTGCCATTTGTTTAGTGGGGTTTTTTCCATACAGACTTCACACTTAAGATTGTATTATCTCCTTACTTCAGGAAATGCATAAACTTCTGAAGTAGTAATCATGTAGCTTTATTCTTTGATTGGAATCCAAGAATTGAAATTCAGTGTCTTGTTTTTAATCTAAATTAGCTTTAGATGCTTTGTAGTTGCTGGAAATTTAGAACTGTATTTTCCCATTTAAAAATCTGATCTCCATGTTTATCAGTTACAGGGTAGCTCTCAGCTAGCTCATATGAAAAGGTAAAAGTGATTCAAATACTGAGCTGTAGTAAATTCATTCACCTGATGCTTGAGATCAGAAGTTCATAGATTTGTATGTTCAAGTGGTGGCCTCCCACTGGTATGGGAGGTCAAATCTTTAGCATGTGCAGTAACTAGTGTTTATTGTAACTACATGATCACTTGAGTTTTCCTAAAATAATATGTGCAGTGGAAAATTCCAGCTAACTGTGTTCAGGACTCAGCCCATCTGCCAGTGAAATCTGCCCACGGACTTGCTGGTTGCAGGATAGATGATTAGTGGCAGGAGGACAAACTTGAGGAGGATGTGAGTGCAAACTCACAGCTGTTTGATCTCTTCTTTAGAGCCACATAATCTCCTCCTCTCCTAAACTCTGATTTCTCTGTTCTTTTCTAAGTGGTTTAGTATGAGAGATTCTTGACCTCCAGAGAAAATGAGAGTGCAGAGTGCTTTGGCAGCTGGGAGGATGAAACTTGGCATGGAGATTGTCAGCTTGCTGCAGGTCGGGTGGTTTCTGCAGAATTTTATGGAGTGTTTCTGGCCACTCTTGTCCCATGGATTTTGTACATGTGGTGCAGGAAGCAGAGGGCTGAATTTTCTAACTCAACTTCTCAAATATGTTTTCTCAACAAATATTTTATCAGATGGAGAAAAGCAGAGGAGTAACCTCTATCCCAGACCACTTCCTTTTTTACTACATAAAAATGTGTTTTAAACATGCATTTTTAAACAGGCACATCTCTCATTTGGTGACTTTTGCATAATTATATAATGCAATATGTCCAGTGAAAGAGTTTAGGAATTTAAACCAGTAACTAATTAATAATTTTATTATTCTTGAAGTATATTTGAGATTATAAAAAAAATTGCACCTCAACAGAGAAGACAAACTAGCTTTTAATTTAAAATACAATGCAAATTTGTAATGATCAGTGGATAAATTATATGTAAGGCCACTAATAGTTTTAAACTTAGATAATTTAAAGCCTTTTCAGTGATTCCTTTAATGTGTTCAAAAACCGTGTTAGCCTTCATGATGCCATTACTGTGAACTACTGGAGAAATGCAGCCAAAAGTTTTTACAGAAAATTCTCAAATGAAGAAGAAACCAAACAACCTCACTTTTTTTGCAGTGGATATTTTTATTTTGTGATAAGATGGATAAAAGCAGATAGGACAACACCAAGTACTGGCTGTATTATACAATGATCCTCATGACAAGTAAAGACCTTACACTGTATGATCCTGGGATGCATCATCACGTGTCATGCTTGGAATGAAGGTGTATGCTGGTATCTATCGGTAAAACCATGCTCTCCCTGCTTTCCTTCTGTCTTTCCACTTTTAATTTGTCCCAGTAGCCAGAGATGGCCAGGCAGTCATGCAGGGAATCACTTACCAGCTATATAATGCACTATTGCTCAATGCCATGTATGCTAACCTGCTCTATTTTACTTTATTTAACAATTCCTTCAACCTCTTTGAAATAAGGGCAGGATATGCTCTGCACAGGCCACAGGCCTAAGTGCGGAGAGAAGAAATGAATATGTTCTTCCGTGCTCATCTCCAGTGTCAGTATTAGGAGCAGACCAGCTTTGGAGATGGAGAGTCATCTGTGACTCTCCATCCAAGGCAGGGCACAGTTGTTTTGTTGTTGCAGCTTTCTTTACCAGGATCCTAGCAACAGTGAGCTGAAAAGTGGAGAGGAAGTTGGGCACTTGTCAGTGCACAAAGCATATCCATGACACGACAGGGACACACGTGTAACTCTCACTACAATGGCAAATACCAGAGGAAGTGGGAAAAATGGGTTGAGAACCTGTAGTCATGTGTTGCATCACATTTGTGGTGGGAGTGAAGCTTGGAGTTAGTTGCGATTATTTTGGACCAGTCCAAGATATCTTGAGTGGACAGTGTTGATTATTTCCAAGTATCTGCTAGCTAGTTAGATGGGCTTACCCTTTAATGCCTGTCAGCATGTAAGAACTACTTGAAGCTCTGCTTAAAGAGGGGTTTTGTTTTGCTCATAAAACCTCTTGCCTTCAGTGAAGGGTAAGCAAACACTTAAGCTATTTCCTGAATAAGATTGCTGTCCTGAAGTGGAGCCAAAACAACTGAATATTGCAATAGGGAACTGAGAAACTTTGTGGTCTTTTTCTATTTTTCTGCTTTCTTAGTTTATTCTGCTCTCTATATCTTGCAAATCCTTTAAAGATCTGTTGGATTCATGGGATGATATATTACTAATTAATGATCTTCTTTTTTCGGAAGGGAGATTTTTAGCAGGAAATTCTTGCAGCTCTCAGATGATCACCAGCTGTTCAAATGGATTTTGTAGTCTAATTATACAGGATAACCAAAAATGCTGGTCTCTCCAAAGAATAATTTTCACTAATAACAAAATGTGTTCTTCAGCTGATATTGCAGTCTTTGGGCTATGATTCCTCTCCTAAAAAAGACAGGACAAAGATTCACATATAACTGTGATGCTTTGAGGTACTTGGAGAGGGCGATTTCAGGTGACACTGTCAGACCTAAAATTTCTATTTATCAATGAATTTTTCATCCACACTTACATTAAAAAATTGCCAAATAATATTATAAATCAAGTGTGTTGATAGAACACATTTCTTCTCTTAATTTTTTTTTTCCATTTTATGTATTCGGTATAGTTTGTAGCACTGTGGTGAAATTATTTTGAGTTCAGCTTTGATGCTTTAAGTTTTCAGTTGTAGCATGCCTGCCCTTAGCTCCCTGTAGTCAGACTGTCAGTGTCAAACTGCTGCTGCAGGCTTTTATAAAAACAGGAAAGGTTTATAACAATGAGATATTTTAGGTTCTGTCAAGTTTTGGGTCGATGATAAACAAAATAAACAAAATAACATGTTTATTTGGTCGATGATAAACATGATAAACAAAAATGTGATTTTTAATTAATCTAGCCAGTGCTTCCAGACATGCTATTCTTCATAGCATCAGGCTGTGCTTGACATATCTTTTGCTCAATAGTTTTTTGCTGAAGTCTTTTGCTGGCTAATTCGTGTGAGATGTACTCAGCTTTTCCACAAGAATTCAGCGAAGTTCAGCTGTAAACTTTTCTCCATATTCAGCTGTGACTAGAAAGGATACGTGAGCTGAAGAATATGTTAGTGGCCAGCTTTATATTACAAGAATGGTATTAATATTTTAACATTCTGGAGAAGAAAGCAGATATTAATGTCACCCAAAGGCATTACTAAAATTGCTCTCTTTTTGGATTTCAAGATTACCATCTGTGTAGCATCAGAAACAGATGTTCTTTTCACCAGAAAAATGTATGTGAAAGCAAGGACAATATGCTCGTATGGGCTATTGAATGTAAAGACTATTATAGAAGTAATGAAAGAACAGATAGCAAAGATGACAATGTGTTTTGTTGTAAGGCAATCTAAAGAAACTATTATTCTCCCAGCTAAACCAGAAGCTTCAGGGGTGGAGATTTTCTCAAATGGATTAATTGATAAAGCGATCGCATTTTATGAAAAAGAAGTTTGTTCAGTATTTTGAATTTCACCATTTTCCTGCTTTCTGTTTGTTTCGTTTTGCCTTAATTCATAAAATTCCCATAAAATTTCTGTGCTTTGTAAGTTAAAATTTCTGGGAGAAAAGGTCCTAAAAATGGATGAGTATAAAATTGAAGACAGTTTTCAGAGTGTTTCGGAGATTGTTTATTCTTATAGTTCTGTAAAACTGTATGATAATATATAACAACTGAGAGAAATTTTTTTTTTGTCAGCTTTGTGCAGTGATATCTTTATCTTTGATTTGCAATTAAGAGGGGTTTTTTAATAAAAAGCTGGCATAGACTTGCATAAGTTTTCCTGATTTCAACAAGTTTCATTAATGGATTCTTTTCCCTCTCTTTTCAGCATGTATCTATTAATGCAGCTAACATTTTTTTAAACCCTTGTACCCCCTCCTAATGCTTTCCCAGGTTACAGAATGGCCAGTAGGAAACCAAGGTTTGCTGTATGACCGAAACTGGATGGTTGTAAACCAGAATGGAGTCTGCATGACTCAGAAACAGGAGCCAAGGTTGTGTCTTGTGAATCCCTCAATTGATCTGAAGCAAAAAATTATGGTCATTCAGGCAGAAGGTTAGTAAACAATATCCTTTCCTTCCCTTCTTTATTGGTGTCAGACTTCTAGGCAGGGACACCTGCATGCTCCCACCAAACTACTGAATCCTGTGCATGCTTGCTTGTGACTTTAGGGACAAGTTCTGTGCCAGCTGTGGGCAGTGAAAGCCCAACATGTTATATGTAGCCCTGGGGGGCTTCCTAAATTATTGTTGGGGTAGGCAGAGTGACTCCCTATGTGAAATCATAAAATAAATGCTCCAGGATGGAGAAAGGAACAGACAGATATGGAAATTTACTAACTAGTGTCTCTCCATAGCATGAAATCCCATAGCCTGAAGGGATTGTTAATGCTGCAAAGGTAAAGACGTCTAACAATGAACACCCTGGCCAAAAACCTTCCCATTTTGTATCTCTCTTCCTCTTTCCATCTGTGGACTTAGAGGGGTAGAGTCTTCAGTGGTAATTGGTACAAATTAAAATAAGGACCAGACATTATTTGACTCAGTTAAATACTTGCACAAGCATGCAAATATTTTGTTATGTTTTTCCTGGCAATTATCAAAATTATTTTTATTTGCTGCTGAGAGGAAAAAAAAAAAAGTGTAATGTGTAAAGAAAGCCCTTTGCTAATAGAGGTGAAAATTATTTATTTTCATAACAGTGCCATTGCCATTGAACACTGGAACAGGTTTGAATTCCACAAAAGTCATTACTAATGATGTGTTTGCATGTGTCTAAATGGTGTTCATCATTTCCCTGGGGTCCAACATTTACTCAGCCCATATGTCTTAACCATTAATAATATATGTGCCCACATTTTTAGCAGTTAGAGCAAAACAAGGGAACCTATCTTCAGATTTTTCACCCTTTATTAGGATCCATATGAGTGGATCTGTAACCACAGTCTCCTTTCTGTGTGTACATTAGGGTTGTTGTCATCTCCAGTCTGAGCACTGTCTGAGCACACACCATAGAATGAAATCTGATTCATTGATTCTTTTTGTCTGAAATAGGTTTCTCAAACGTACATTTTGATACTTCCACTAATCATGTCATATTTTCTGTATTTCCAATCCCAAACACAATCTACTCTTTTCCTAGGGATTCCAGACTTGCTCACTGGCACATACACTGCTGTCTTCCCCCCTTTCCTCCATACTATTTCTTTGAAAATCTCTCATTCATTCATTTTAATTCTATATGGAGCACCTCACACCTCAGATTTCTGTAGTACAGTTGCACAGATAGCCTTCTCCCACAACTTTTAAATTATCAAGTACTTCAGAACTAATTATTTCTAGAGATCTATTTCCTTACCATTTTTCTCTGTCTGACCATTCTGAGTCTGTTCTTCATTTTTTCCTTGCTAGCACTCATGCAGAGAAGTGCATACCCATTAGTATGTTCACCTGTCAATAACACCTGTCATTAGCACCTGACTTACTTTAAGGAGTCTGGAGTAAGTTTTCTCTGACAAAAAATGACAGTCAAGGCACCCATTTCACATTGAGATTTACAGTTAGTGCCAGGGTGAGATTTGCCATTAAATTCTACATTTTACTGTGTGTCTTTTGGAGTTTTCACTGTCATTTGCCTTCCTTCCAATGAAAGTGAGAACCATTTCCACACAGAAGTGACTGTCCAAGTCTATTGATCATTTTTCTCCCCAAAAGTAATTGATCACTGTGCTCTAACAGGAATGTTATTGCCATTTATTTACAGCCTGCTTTGATACAGCCAGTGTGTAAGAATGGAGTCATTTTATTCTTTGTATAATGACTCTAGCTACCAAAATCCTAGCCCATGAGGAGATCTGGGACCTCTTTTCTAGTCATCCTGCTGTTTTTTACTCTCATGGTGTTCTTGCAGCCTGTGGCTTTTTTTTTTTTTTTTTTTTTTTTTCTTTTTTAAAATTCTTGATGGTGAGATAATGGCTCTCTTCCTTGGTGAGTCCATTCCAGAGCTACTGCTCCTAAGATGGCACAATGATGAGAGCACATACAAATCACCAGGGGAAAACTGAGCAGATAAAGGTGTAGGAAGTTGTTCCAATATTTATTATGTTTTCTTTCTTCTTACCTGCTGTCTAAATCCATTATTTGTTTGTTGATGTTAAATTTTTAATTCCTTTTTTTTTTATCCCTTCACAAACATGGGTCAGTGTTACATCTTCCACTTAAATCATTTAATGGCAGACGAATTTAATTTAATACATTGACTCTTTCCTTGAAAATCCCATGTTAATCCCTGCTGCTTTTGTCACCACTCCTCCAGCCTGTCTGTAGCTGGTTGCAAATGGAGGACCTGAAGCCAAATGCTGTGTGTGATCCACGTTGTGGGGAGCAGTGGAACTCAGTTTGATGCCATGGGAAGGCTGACCTGGGACAGAGACTGAACAGAGCTAGAGAATAAAGCAGAATGTTTATTAAGGATACACCTTGGGCACCACAAGAGCCTGACCAGGGCTACACACAAGGTGGACTTAAAATGGTCACAAAATGGTGGACTTAAAATGGTCATGAGGTCTCACACTTTTATAAGTTTTGGTCCATTTGGATATTGGGGCTAATTGTCCAGTTGAAGCTTCAGGTTGTGGGATCTCATCCTCCTTGTTTTCCATCTTCCATCCCCCGTTGTTTATGCTTTTGGGCCTGAAAATTGTACTCGTTGTCCTTGGTCTCCAGCAGGAAAAGGGTTTGTTTTGTCCACCTACTCTGTGAAGAGAGCTTACTAACACCCAATAGGAGGCTCAGAACTACACACTTAGGCAGCACAGAAGTTGGAAAACATGAGAGCTAAAACTGAAGGCATCATTTCAACCAGCCAGGTTGGTCGTTCTGAAGCTCAGAACCTCCACTGCCTGTGTTGGTGGCTGGTGTTGTTTCAGATCCGTAGCTCTCGGCCTGCTGACTACCAGCCACCTCCGGCTCTCTTCCTGCTTTGCTCCTTCATCCACATGGAAGGCCACCCACCCAGCCTGCCTTTCCTCAGCCACAGCAGCACGCACCTTTCCACGACGAGTTTTGTTTCCTCCATCTCCCCCTGCCCTCACAGTGCCTGGCTCCTCTGTGCTCTCCCTTTCCGCCATGCGGTGGCTGTGCGGGCCGGGTGCGGGGTGCCGAGCTGTAACTCTGTGTTTTCTCTGCCAGCGCCCCGCTCCCTGCGCTTCTCTGGCTCTGAGCGGGCTGCGGCGCTGACCCCCGCCCAGGGCTCTGCTGCCTGCAGGCGCCTCTCTCCCGAGAGAGCCTAAGGCACCTCGCTGCTGGAGTAGGTGCCTCTGGTAAGTGCCTAAAGCCGAGCGGGCCCGATCCCGCCCAGCTGCAGTATACAGATTCTTCTTCTTCTTCTTTTTTTTTTTTTTTTTTTTTTTTTTTTTTTTTTTTTTTTTTCGGTTACACTCTTAGATTATGGTGAAGACTTTGTCTGTGCCACTTTTAAAACATAATGAGTCTGTTCTCTCTTCCCCTCCAGGCACGTGCTTTCCTCTCCCTCTAGAAATTTGCACTAGCGGAAAATTTGTTTACGGCTGCTTTATTTCAGCGTGGCTTAATATTCTCTGTCTTCTCTGTCCAAGAAAAAAAAAAAATTGTCAGCAGGATTTAGCGTGACTGTAACTACTTTAACACATTTGCTGGATTCTCTATGCACCCAGACGCCCTTCCAGGGTTGCTCTTGAGCCCGGGTATGTTGGGTGTCTCCGCGGCAGAGCCTGCTGCCTGACCGAGCCAGCGGCGCAATCCTGCTGCCTCTGTGGGTAGCAAGGGCGGCAGAGCGGGGCTCTGCACAAGCCCAAAGGTGCCTGAAGGCTTAGCATCTTTGCCTGGCATGTCTGCAAAATTAGTTGGCTTGAGTGGCAGCCGGGGAGCTCCAGCTCCGGCTGTTTCCCGGATCTTTGACAAAAGGGTGGAGTGACAGCAGAGGGAGAGGAAGGGCTTGTGTGTACTCTCTCACTGGCTGTACTTTTCTTCAGCAAAGGGAGTGAGATTTTAATTTTGAGAAACTGCATTTATTAATTTTGTCAGAATTATTTTCTTAGGCTATGTGATTGCTAACAGGCATTTCCTGTTTTGTTTACTGCTAAGAGTGTAACAAAGCCTTGCTATCACAGAACCCACTTTGAGAAAATCAGTGTACCTAACTCTAAATCATCCCCCATGGAGAGAAAATACTTCTTGTGTCTTGACTGAAGTTATTAGAGGTTTAGCTCCCAGTAACTTAAAGGTGGGCAGGAGCAAGTGCCATCATTTCCAGAAATCCTATTACTTGAGTGAGAATCAAGGGAAATCTCCTTGTCCTCCTCCGTCAAATACGTGGGAGCACAGATTACATTGTACTTGTTCCTGACCTACACAAATGTGTAGCCAAACAGAATTTGGCTGAGAATACATTTCTGGAAAAAACTAATTTCTCTCTTTTCATTTTAGCTAACAATCAGCATTACTCTGGCAAGTTAGGTATTAGTTTGCCACTGCACAGTGGGAGAAATTCGGAGTGTCGAGGAGGCACTTTAAAATATTGGAGTAGAAAGATGCTTTCAAAACTGAGCAGCTAATTGCACTTTATGGAGTTTATTGTGCCTTCAAATAGTCATGTGTTACTGCCAATAAAAATAATGGGAATTAAGTGCATACACTGATGAAAGAATATACATGAATGGCTTATATTTCAGTCTATTGAAATAAAAGATCTCTAATTATCCTCATTGACTGAAAATAGGAGCTATAACGATAAGAAATTTTTTATATCAATACTGGTAGCACATCTGTGAATTACATTATCAAGCAAATGACGAGCAGAATGACAGCTTTTAAATTTTAGTAACTGGCAATATACTACTTTTTTTTTTTTTTTCCTTAAAGATAGAATAAAATTGTAATTAACAATGTTTAACTGCCCTAAACATCACTGTAAAATGTGTACTATTCAATAAAAATGTGGTACACTTGCTGGTGTATAAAAAACCTTTTTAAAGCCCTGAAATTCTATTTTAAGAAATTTTGTGAGTATGCCTTTCTTAGAAAATATTTAAAAGATATAACAGTTAAGAGTGTGTGCAGGATGAAATATTTCAAACTCTTCTTTTCCAGAAGGAATGATGCTAATGTTTAATTGTTTTAAAGTCCAAGAGTTCTAGTCAATAAGATGATAACAACAGGTTGTTAGAGGGTGATTCAGAGCATTTATTACCTGTATTATTTTCCTAAGTGAACCCAACTTTTCCCCCTTTGTTTTCACTTATGATGTATGCTGACATAATTCACCAAAGAAGTAGACCACTTTCTATTTTGTAAAACGTGCATAAAACAGAGTTGATAGTTGTATCATAAGGAATCTGAACTGCATTTCATTATTCTTCAGAAAAAAATAAGCCAATTTGATTTCACCATATGACAGGGCTGGTAGAGCATGATTCTTTTTTAGTTTACGATATTATGTAATATCAAAATGTGTGGTTATAATTTTGGGAAATGGGGGGATGGGGTAAGAGTCTTGGTTAATATATGTTGCAGTGTCATGGAAAACCTGGATTTGTTGCAGCCACACAGTAAAACACTTTGTTCTTCATTTAAGATTATTGTTTTCAATTAACAGAAATAGAAGTAGTACAGCTTTTCTTTTTGGTTGTAGTAAACTACAGTACCCTTTCTATCTCTTCGGCTCATTCTGTTCAAGATGAGAAAAATGTGGGAGAAGTTGTTAAGACAGATCATTACCAGGGAGTCCTCAGCTGGTTTAAACTTGGAGATGAATAGATGGGAATAATTGTCTCATTTACAGTTTTCCATACATTTTGTCTTTAAATTATTGTAATTTTATCTCACAGTATATTTCTTTTCTTGAGCAGACTGTGTCTCTTTCTTTCATTGCCCCTCCTTCATCTTTCAGATCAGTCAGTCTCTCTACTCCAACATGACAGTGTTGAACATCATCTCCTGACTTGTCAGAGGAACCATCCTTTCAACAGAAACTGTGGCTGAGGCCATAATTCTGTGCCAGTTTTGTTGCCTGAGATAAACAGAGAAGGAAGTTACTCAAAACTGAAATTGTTTATTTTTTAAATATGCTTCGAGTAGCAAGGGCATCTGCAGCCTTTGTGCTTTGTTTTATCATTTGGAGCCACCTGCCGGCAGAGAATATAATTCTAGCAAAAAGAAACAAATAATTATTTGCTGTTTGTGAGGATGCTGTGACTGTGAAAAAGAGCAAAAATAAGAACGTTTTTCGTGACCCTATCATTCTTCATAATTTTTTTTTATTTAAATATGACTTTCTCTCTGCCCACCTAGGCATGGACCCAATCTCTGTGCCACTGGATGACAATCCTGGAAAAGAGGCTGTGATCTGTGAGAGTAAAGTCTGTTCACACAGGTAAGTGAGAACAAAGAGGTGCTGAAGCTGAAAATCACTCTAGTGACACTCAGAATGTGAACAGATGTGCACACAAACAGAAGCCCTGGAAAAAATGGTGGAAAGCAATGAATGATTAGTAGACCAGGAGAGTGGTCCCATTTAGATAAGTAGGATGGCATGCCCAGCATGTCTGATTGAAAAGAGTAAAAAAATTTAAAAAAATAAAAAGGAGAGGAAGGACAGTACAATAAACTGACTTAGCCCTCACTTGAATGAGTGAGATCTTTTTTTTTCACTTGCTGCAAGCATGAGGAAAGGAGAAAGTGTTCCCAGTTACCTTCAAATGCCAACCAGGGGTCTCAGCAGGACTTGAATTCAGTTCCCCATTTAATAGTAATGATGCTGGCAGTTTTGCCCATTTCATACTGCATGAATTTTAAATTGCTAGAACCTTCTGAAGTTGTAAACAGCTTTCCGTATTTACAGCCCTTTTTAATTTTGTTTTGACCACCTATGTTGTGCAGTGTCCCCTTAACAATCTCAATTGCAAGTATGTAAGTTAAATAACATTAGTTCTAATCAAGAGACATACCACTTCAGTGAATATAGCATTATGAATAAATTTATTTCCTATCCATAAACTTAAGTGTTTATTCATCGTATTTTCTAAGAACTTCCCGCAGTCTCATTAAGTTTTCTGACTGGCAGTGTATCAAGTGCCTTCCTAAAGTACATTTGCATTATCTACTGTGTTTCTTTCCAATGAGTCTCCTGGTAAGTCCAACTAAAAGAGCCACTTAAAGATTTATGTCTTCCTTTCACCAAGGTATACTGATTCTTTGTAACCCTCTATATTTGCTTCTCTGAGTAACACATAAACAAACCAGCAGAAGAACTGGCAATTTCCCCATGGAGCCATGCAGAAAATTATCTTCTCCTTCTTTTCTAGTAGCTATTCAGATGATAAAGAGGATCTTTTCCTCAGAAGTGTATTTTCCTCAGGTAGTGGAATCCACCCAAGAGTCATTTGCTTTAACCATCTGTCCCACTTCCCTTAGTGTTGACTCATCCCTAGCCTCCCCATGGTAAGCCCATCTATTACAGGCTGTAAAACAGCCTGAGTTATCTTTCTCTCTGTGTGCATAAAATTTGTTGCCATACCATTTATTGTAGCTTCTCTTCCATGTAACTGACTGTGTCATTTTTATTGTATCAAATTAGAAGTTTTCATGGAAAACTTTTTAGAGTTCTGAGGAGGAGGGAAAGGACTGAATGAATAAGAAAGGGGATATGAAAGCAAATTGCATGGAGTGGACTGTGAGTAACAAATAAACAAGACAGGAAGTAAGGCAGGATGACTGAACAACACTGATGAGGCTCTGAAACTGTACAGGGATCCAGTAGCAATTGATGCCAGTTTCCAGTGTTTCAGCAGAGGAGCCTCCAGGGCCGAAAATAATGAGAAAAGCAGTGCTTTGCAAGAGGACAGGAGGTGATTTGTGGTCTGGGGTCTTTTCTGTAAAGTGTCTAAGGTGAGCAGTGGGACCAAAAGTCTTTGTTAAAAGGCTTTTCTTTGAAAAAACGCCTAGTGAATTTCTGTTTATTAATTCTGTGATCTGGTGCTGTTATTTCATCCAGTTCTGTTGGCCTACTCTGAATTTAGACTGAGATAACTGAGAGAAGTACACGATGTAGAATCTGCAAGCAGTCATGTGAGGAAATTTAATTTCGCAGCAGCCACGGAAGTTTAATGAGTCCAAATTTCCCTTCTGAAGCAATTCATCAGCGTTAGCCTTCACCCCAGCAGGGGCTGTCCATCAGCATGTGCTGCTCACATCAGAGGAACATGGCTTTCTGGTACAATGCCTACCAGTGGACAGATGAAAGTAGAAGCTAATGTTGATAGGATTGATGTTGCAGAAGACCCTAAATGCTCAAGGTTGCTGCTCTACTGAAATAAGCAGGGACACAGCCTCCTCTTTGGCAGGTTGCAATATCAAAGAGATCAAGGGAAGTGTAGCAGTGGTAGAAGACAAAAGTGTAGTTAAGAACAAGGTGAACTGAGCCCATTGTATTGTATCCCGTGGGATCAATATTCAGACTTCATCTGTCCTTGTTTCTTGTTCTGTAAATTACCCTGCTAGAGGGACCAGTTGTAACACACTGAAACTAAATGACATAATAGAAAGATGAGTGGGAAACTCAAGGCAAACAGCAAGTGAAATCAGAGAGAAATAGGCTCTCCTTTATAAATTGCCTGACATGTGCCAAATGAAATGTAATGCTGACAGATGTAAAGTTATACTCCACAATAATAAACACAAGCAGAAAACAAGTAGAATTGAGCTACAACAGAATGACTTTGACTAAGACCTTGAAGAGATGATAATACTTGCTCAGAAAATGGTCTGACAATAAGGGAAAGCAATTTGAAGACACCAGAGTCTTGGAATACAAAAACTACACAGCGACATTTGATGAAATAACAAGAATGGTATATATATATATGGCGAATCTCTAACTCAGCCACTGTGACTCAAAACAATAAGTATATAAAAACAGGGCAAAATTTTCTTCCTAATTTACAGAGTATTAATTTCCAACAGGCTGCCAGAGGCAATTGGCTCAGGAGAGATTTTAAACACCCCTAGTACCGTGTGAAGGTGGAAAAAAACATCGGAGGAATTTGTTTCACCTGCACTGTTATAATGGATGATTCATGTGTTCTCATTAACAATCTTCTCCCTAACACAGTGGCAGGCAAGGGCACAGTTCAGACTGAGAAATCTCATGTGGACACTCATCTTTTGGCCTCTTTCTTGACACAGTGCCTCTATCTCTTACTCATACCAGAGCACCATTGCAGTTCTAGGGCATCACTGGCTAGATGCAGATGTGGTTGACATCTGTTTACTCTGAGGAGGAGAAGGATGCAGAGCTGCACCATAATTCAAAATTCAGAACAAGCACTGAAGAGATACTTGATCCATGCAGGATTATAAAATCTCCTTGGTTTCATTTCTGCTGGCTTTGTACCTGTGTGATTCAGTTGAACCCTACAGAGCATTTTGTAAAGCCAAGCCACTTCCTCTCAATCCTGGGGCTTAGCACCTTTTGCTGAGAGTAGCTGTTTTCCTGTTTCACAAAGCAGGAGGTTTCCATGCAGATCAACTCCTTTGGCATGGCATGATGTCAAGGTGAGCATAGGAGCACAACTACTTCACTTTCCTTGCTACAGGAATCCTCCCTAGATCAGCATAAGAATTCACATTCCTCTTACATTTACAGTTAGGTATCAGTCAAATCTCTCCATGTAGTCAACAGGGAGTTAAACATTCCCACAGTGAGAGTCATCCCAACCTTAGCTCTAGTATTGATGGGAACTACTTCCTTCTTTCCATTATCTATGAGTGAAACCCAGACAACTGATGTAGCTACATGTGCAGATTTGGAAGATTGACATTAAGTTTACTAAGGGCTGAGGAATTTAATGTCAAACAGGATCAATTTCCAGTGGTCTGATCTGTGGCCTTCTTGGACTGAGAGAGATGATTTCAAAGTCCCTCTAGGAAAGATTACCTCCAGGTAAAGAAGGCAATTCTTTTGCCCGCTTGCATAACTCACTAGACATTTTACAAGTAATGGAAATCATCTTTAGAGAGATACTTGCCCTCTGCTAGTGGAGCCATGTTTTAATGTTAAATGTCTGTACTAACATGAATTAAGTAAGAGAAGTAACATCATTGTACCTGATGGGATCATTAAAAATTACATAAAGCACAGCAATCTTAAATTGAACTCAGATCATTCCTCTCTGTTTGTAGTAAACAGTACAGACCAGAGTGTGACTATTTCATAATACTGTATTGTAATATTGTTATATGGGCAACCACTTATTGTACCTCAGAATCAGTGTCTTCAGCATTATGATTAATCCTTTATTCCACAATAATTTTCTGTATTAAACTAAATTAGATCTTGTGAAAGTTGACTTCAAGAGCAACAGGGTAAAGTTGAGGAAATGGGGAGTTAGAGTCATGTACATCTTCACATCAGATGTTCATCAGACAATATGGGTTCTGTACTTTGTATTGAAGGAAGCAGAATAAACATCTTCACAATCTGACTTCTGTTTTGCAAATTAATGTTTGGGCAATCAAATTTAAACTTCCTCTGTTCTTGTAATAGGGTAAAAACTTATGACTGTGGAGAAAGAGTTGCTGGCTGGCTCTCTACATTTCTTGGTCGTCCATGTTGCTTGATAAGGCAAAGTTCAGACGTGAAAAGCAAGACACATCAGAAAAATGTGAAAGGTATGTTGTCATTCTTAAAAATATTCATGATTCTTCATGCAAACACCAGGCTCTTGGACTTAACACTGAGTATATAGGTACCCTGATAAAGGTTTAAAGGGTTATCCAGTATTGATCTGGTCATTATGTGTATACCCAAACTGACTTTTTGCTTCCCTTCTACTTGTTAAATTTGATGAAAATAGAGAGATGCATCAGTATACGGGGGGAAGTTATCATCATGACCATGATTTTGTCTGGAAACTCAAAGACCATTTGGAAAAATTATCATAAAAATTTAAGAATCAAAGAATTTATTCAGAGACTGAATTTCATTATAAAAATAATTGAAAGAGCACTGAAATTGAAAGAGCATTGAAAATGCCAAGATATTACTCTTGTAAACTATTTTAAAAATTTGATAAAATCTCAACTCTATCTGTTTCTCACTGCATCACATCATTATAATTTGAAGGATTGAGGGCATTCTTGGAATATTTCCTTAGTGCCTGGAACCAAATAAACTAGTAATAAGAATGAGTAAGAGGTCAAAAAAGAGATGAGGTGAAATTACTCATTTTTAAGATCATTTTAGAATCTTGGATTGATTTATTTTAGGTCTGTCATCTGCTACAAACATCTCACTCTCTCTTGTGAATGAAGCGCAATACCTCCTGATAAATGTAGCAAGCATTCTGCAGCTGAAAGAACACATTTCTGCAAGGTAAGATGCTTTTCTGTCTTCAGTGTCTCTCAGTGATCTTGGATTCCAGAATCTTGACATAAGATGCCAATATAGGTATTTGATGTAGAAATTTAGAGATAGTTACTTTTCAATATTAAAAAAAAAAAAAATATAGCTACTAAACTGCTATAATTACTAATTAATTTATGATTTCTGAAAATTTGGATTAAGCTCATGAGCATCACCTGTCTACCAGTCATCTTTAGGAAAATTTAAATGAGCTTTTTGTCAAATGATTGGCTGGAAAGATATTATTGAGAACCAGACAGCTTCTATTTGTCAGAAGAATAAGGGTAAATAGGTTTTCTCAACATAAATTGTCTGGCAGGTAAAAAAATAAAGTCTTAGTAGTGCGTGAACTATTTCTCTCCCATGAGAATTATTAAGATTTAGAGTAAATATGCACAACAGAAATACTTTAAAAGTACTTTCAGGACTGGAATGATTTTATTTCTTAATTTAATTTGGCTTTACTTATACAAAAGTGGGAGATAGAAGCAGCGAATGAAACACTGAGTCAGTCCACAGTTCATCGTTCAAAGATAACACACCCATTTCCAACCAAATTTTCATATACCGGCTGTAGGAAATTTTTGTTTCTTGGATGTAAGTAGGAAAGGTTTAACTTGCACAAAACGTCTTCCCTCAAGGCCTACATTTTGTCTGTGCATCCCACACCCCCAACATCTGTCTCTGGGATTCCTTTTCCTGTCTCGCAGAACTTCTCTCTTGCTTCTTCCTGGAGTCATCTTCTCTCCTCTTAATCACCCACCAAACGCGTCCCCTGCACTGAAAAATCCTGCTAAAGTATGTATCTATATATCTGTAGGGGGATATGCATATAGCTTCAGGATTTGAAACCACTGACTGCATGAAGCATCACTAAAACCACTGGAGCTTACATTGTCTGAGGATTTACCTTCTTTACGAGAAAACAGTTGGGCAATTTTAGAATTTCATGGGAAATGTGCGTAGAAAAGGTTTGAATCGGTCCATCTCTGTATTTTGACTACCTTTTCTCAGTGACAATTAATGCCTTCTTGTAAGGCTTGACTTGGCTGGGTTACATTTCCTTAGGAAGGCACTTGCTGCAGACACACTTTACTCAGGATGGACTTTTTCCATGATAAGACTCAGTGAGGAACCTTCCAGATATGGGATTTGAGTGCAAAGATGAGGAGTAAGAAACAGTGAGGACAAAGGAGAACAAGGAACTTCAGCAAAACATTCAGCATCAGATGATACATTGATTTTACACCTAATATCTTCCAGCACAACTGGGCTTGTAATCTCCTTTTCCTCAAGGGAAACTCCAGATGTGACTGGAGCTGCAGTGGTGACTGAGAAGCTTCCCACTCTGCAGCATGAGTTGGAAGTGTCCTCCCTTCTGTGTGTTTTGCCATGCAGTGCCTCCTCCCAGTGCTGGAGAAATAAATTCAGATATGCAGCATCCTCATTCGGCACTGTTACTAAATCATGGTGTATGAACTTTCCAAATATTGAACTATCCAATGTACTTTCAAGAACTGCATTTATGGGTCTTTATTAAATATTGGAGGGTTTTTAGGAAGTATTATTTAGCTTCTTGGCATGTGGGTTTGTTTTTGCTTAATGGAAACCTGCTAAGTTTTACAAAACAATTTCAATTTTCAACTAAGTTTTCATAATTTCACGTTGTATCTTCCATAAGTAAAAACTAGTCTTCCAGTTTGCACACGGCTTTTGAGAGGTGATCTAAAACAGAAACAGCAATTCAATTAAAAATTAGAATGCAGCATACTGTTGGAGGGCTACCTGCAGGCATTTGTCTCTCTGGTGTTTCCGTTACAGGTCACCTCCATGAAAATCCCTATGGCCTAGCCTAATGCTCAAATATTCTTGCTAGAAATATAACCCTGGGGATATAAATATTAATTTTCAGGTTTGCCTGTTAAATACAGGTAATGCATTCTTCATCATAGAGCCCATTGCTGTGAAAATCCAAAGCACCAAGGCTGACTTTGGCACTGATTTTCAAAACAGGTCTGTTGGGATTTGCAGGATGAAGGTAACTGCCACTCCATCCAACCAATGCATGTTTTGTGGAAGGAGAAATAATGGAAATTTACTCAGATACATGTTGCCAAGTAATTATAAGCATTTCTGAGGTCTGGGGGAGGTGCAAGAGAGGTGAGGTATTCTGGGCATGAGCCCAAGCAGCTTGAAGGCAGGGAGACTGGGGCAGGGGCATGCAGCCTTTGAGTTCAGCAGCAAGGGGTAGATTAGTAGAAGCTTGAAGAGTTTTATCAGCAGCTGTCTCAGGACACTGCAGGCCCAGCTCTGAGGTTACTGGGGCTCTTGATGCCTCCACCAGTACAGGCTGATGTGGCAGGCACTTAGATTTTGCAAAACATTCAAAACTAGAGGCTCCAAGCAACCAAGCTCCAAGAGCCCACAGCAAAACTGGGAACCGCAGCAGCATAACTGAAGGTGTTCACAAATAACTGCTATTTTCCTCCTTGTTAGTATGAGCACTGGCACAATCTGCCCTTCCTGTTGGCTCCCACCTCCTGCATTCATTACAAATTGTGTCTCAGCCATGGGATTACTTGTGGGATCTTGAGGGAAAATCTGTAACTTTGCAGCTTCCCATCCCACCTTCTATCCCCAGGCTGCTGGAACCCTTGTGAACACTGGGGCTTGGTGGAGCTGGGCTTCTGTGGTTTGACTGAAAGTCTGCACAGGCACTTTATCCTTATGCACTTTTGACTGCTAAAAGAAGATCATCCAGATTGTTTTAAATAAAACTAAGCTCTTTTTTTTTTTTTTTTTACCTAGCAGACCTCCTCTGCCAAGACTGCTTGATGTGAAGTTTTCACTGTACTTTGATTTTTCTCTGACTGAAATACATTTTAAACAATATGTGCTTTTTTTTTTCCTTGCCTTTTTTTTTTTTTTTTTGGTTTGGATTTTTTTTTGGTTTTTTTTTGGTTTTTTTTGGTTTTTTTTTTTTGGTTTTGGTTTTGGTTTTTTTTTATTTTAGGATAGAAGTTCTTTTCTTCACTGCTTACCCAGGTTTCTGCCTCTGCTGTAGGATATATCCCAAAGTTGTCTGTCTACAGTTTATGGAGTATCAAAAATGGTTTATGTCCTTAACAGCTAATGCAAAAAGAGATGTTCTTCTCTACTAACAGTGGCACTGAGAGAACTCTCTGGTAAATTTTACAGTGTCTTTTTTTTTTTTTTTTTCTGGTACTGTTCAGATTTTCCTTTAGAAGAAGAGTCAAGAATGACAATTTGAAGATGCAGCAAGATTTCTGATATTTGTATGCAGTCTGCTGCTCTTTCTGTCTCATATACATTCTCCACAGTGACACAAATCTACACTCTGGCAGCTCAAATGCTTGTAAAAAGGGGGAAATATCACCACACAAAGATTATTTTTTTTAAAACACCTATCATTTGGTGCAATCTGCTGCCTCCCAAAGGCAAATAATAATAATATAAGGGATATATTCTCTCATAAAATTACTTTACTGGCCTTTTTCACCTTCAGCAACTGCTGGTTTTGTCCCTTCTGACACTACAGCATGTACAGAACAAAATTTTATTTGCCTTTGGTTCCAGAAGCTTCTCTTTCTACAACATTTAATAAGTCAAATGATTACTAACTGAAAAGATCTTTTTATTTGTTACCATTAGCCTTACATATGATAACAAATTGGGAATTTTCTCATATGCGTGGTTCACAATCACCTGCCTACATGTTTTCATACCTACAGTTCCAGGTTACACCTCTGAAGAAGCCACCTAGAGGATTACATATTATAATTGAGAGGTTGCAAATTACAGTTGAATACCTTGTGCCATTTCCATAGCCTTTGTAATAAAACTTGTCCAGGTTATTCTGGAGAAGCATTTGTTTATCACATGAGCCACCAGATTCTTACAGCACAAACATCTAGTGGAAAATTAGTTAATTTTATTTTTTCTTTTGCTCTATCAACTCTGTGAGACAGATTGAAGGAACCATTGGAAATAGAGGAATTGATCCAACGTTTCCGTGCCAACATTGTCGTCAGTGCACCAGAGTCCTTTGAAGAGGAAGAGTGGGCTGAGATTTCAATAGGTGCTCTGCAATTCCAGGTGTGAACTTTTCTCTCTTGTCCATGCCACAGTGTATCACAAAGCATTTTGATTCCTGGAGACAAACCAATTTTTGTAAGGCTTTTACTAGAATATGAGCAGCATGCTTTGTGCTGGTGAAATTTATGAAGGGTGTAAAAAAAAAAAAAAAAAAAAAAAAAAAAGTGATGTGTCCTGTGGCAAACATACTTCAAACATTTAAGAGGTTTTGTCATATTTCTCCACACTTTTATTGAATTTTGTCATTCATAGTGTTTCATATCTTTATCTATCTGCACCAAATAGTAATCAGGTTTTTTGAGGCAGTTCACAGCAGATATTTAGCCAGCATATCAGCAGAGAATATTGGTTGCTGTTAAGCACAGTAGTCCAAATATAACCTCACATTAGTGCAAATCAGGCAACTGATTGCCAAAAGACTGGACGTGAATTCAAGTGAACACTCATGGTCTATTGCCCTCTGTTGTATACGTCTTATCCCAGTCTTTACTCAAGGAATGTTTCTAATTCAAGCCTGGTAGGGGTTTTGGTATGTTGGGCTTCATATCATAGTTAGCAACATAAAGTCCTTTGTACTGTAAGGAAAATTCTGAAGAGTCAGGCCTTGTTTGTAAAGACGTTCTTTCAAGAAAAACTCCTAACAAAGAATTTGTAAAAGCTACACATGACACCTAAGGGAATGATGCATATGTGTATTAAATGTTCTGCTGAATTTGTCTGGCCAAGAGATATGAAATATGTATTTGAAGATGCTTTGCCTAGGATGTGAAAGTGGCATATTCATTGTTTTTCTAGAGATTCTAATTTAAGTGTGAATGACAGGAGTACCAAGGTCAAATCTTGGAATGTGATAGCCATTACCCCTTTTTTCTTGTGGTCAGCATGCTGTAAGAAACATTTTCAGCAAGGGTGGAAAATATTGCTTATCTGCTCTCTTCTTATGTGTACTTTGATCAGTAAGCTGCAATGTGAGTTACAGAAAATTGAGGAAAATTTCCTTTGAGTAAGAAATGAGGTACACAAAGGACAAAATCCCTGGTGTATAGCTCGTTGGAGGCTGGAGTTACACTGGAGAGTTCAGCTGACGATCCTGTTGATAAGTTATTGTAAAACTACAAAAATAAAAGGTATTCCTATTTCTACCATTGATATACTTTAGGAATACAAGAAAGGCTTATGCAACTTGCATTGCCTTTTCCCATTTCTGCTAGGTCCTTTTTCAGATACTGATGTAGTAGCAGTAGAAATTATGTCAATGTTTCTTTATGCCACAGAAAAGTGTAGAAGCTGTTGAACAAAATAAAGCAGGGAAAAAATATTTCTTCTCTGTCTTTTTGTTCTTTTAATTAAAAAAAAAGGGCTGTGGAAAATTATTTTCTAAAAGAGCTGATGTTTGGTGTTGATGATTGTGCTGAAGAGTTATACAAGCAGTCTAGATGCATCTCAAAAACCTGAAACATCACTTCAGATCAGCACAGAAAATGTTTAAAGTATACAGTTTAATTATTTGCTCTATTTGAAATTTATGGCACGTTTTAAAAAAGTAGAATGTGTATACTGGGATAGTGTAAGATGTAATTTCTGGAATGTATAGCTTTGCTAAAGTTAGGGATGCAGTGTTAAATGAAAGTACAATATGTTGTCCTTCTCCTTTTTAAAGCTGTAAGAAGAAATTTGTTGCAGGATTGTTTTTTTGCTTTTTTTCCCTAAAACCGTACTTTAGTTCAAACAACAATTAACTTTAAGAACAATTACATATGATGTTAACATCATGTGTGATAGATGAAAGAGGATGAATTTTTTCTTCTTATTAGGTAAACTTATATATTTAAATATTTTGCATTCCGAGTATTTAGAAGTACCATGCAGATAAGAAAAATATTGTGCATTTCAGCTGCACTAAAATAGTCCCAAGAAAATCCTCCGTGGGTCAAATCCTGAGGTATTGGCTTAATTTTGTATTCAATTCTATGGGCAAGCAGCCCTGCCAACCCACAGAAGAAGTAAAGCCATCAGGAAATACAAATATGTAAATGTCTGGTATTTCTCACATTTTCTCTGAGAAAGTTTTCCTTAAGAAAAGAAAAAAGTGAATTAAAAACTCGGTGAGACTTTTGCAAGTAGACCTACTACATTAGGTGAACAGACTTGACCTTTTACATAATGAAAGCTTGAAAAACCACAGGAAAAGTATGCAAAAGGTATGTGTGTAAGATATTATGATGGTCAGAGGCTTGTACTGTTCAATGCAGTACTTCTTTGATAAACAGCTATGAACTTTCTTTAACTAAAATTTCAGGTTGTGGGTCCATGTAGCAGATGTCAAATAATCTGCATTGATCAACAGTCTGGGGAACGAAACAAAGAAATTCTGCAGTCCCTGTCTGCTGCCAGAGGTAGAAAGGTCAGTACAGTACTTGAAAATAGCTGTAATGAAAGATGTAGTGACTTTATTGCATGGGTAGTGAAATATCTGCTGAGAGAATATCCACAGTTAAATTGTTGCCATTTGGATTTTTTTTCTGGAAAAAGAGGATGCACTTACAACCCAGATATGGCATGGTTTATTTCTATAAAATGCTTAAAACATTTTTTATTCAGAAATGGACTATTAATATGCATTAGTTTAAACTGTGCTTGCTTTTCTTCAGTGTGTACTTCTTCACAGTGTGTTTATTTTGGTCTTAAAAACACAAACTGATGCACTGATGTATTTTAAGAAAAGACATACACTAAAAAATCAGAAAGTGTTTGAAATTATACAGTTGGCATGTAAGACTAAACTTTATTCTTACCCTGAGAAATCAGTTAGCAGGAAAAACAGCAGATGGGAGTACAGTCAGAGTGGAGCTTAATTGCTTAGGAAAGTGACCAGAAAGTAAGTGTTCAATACAGGTGTTTATTTGAGGTCCTGTTTCCTAAGGTTGCATTGCTTCTTGGCACTGAGAGCACTCAGATTATGGCTAGACACTTCGGCATCCCAAAAGCTCCACAAATCTCCTCATACGTATTTATTTAGCTGAAAATCCTTATTTAAAATTCCTTGCTTCCAGTTGGTTAAGCTTCTGTAGTTAAAGTGTCTCAGGCAGTGGGGCTCGGGAGCCTTGCCAAACACCAGAGACGGGCACGGCACCGGTGCAGAGCAATAACAAATAGGCTGAAAATCATTCAACCAGACAATGCACAAACAAGTTACAAATACTGCATTCTGTGTTTGGACCAAAAAAAAAAGAAAAAAACCCAACTAATAAATCGATTCGTCTCAGTGACTCATTAAGCAAACAAAGAGCCTTCTTTCTGTTGGCTGTTATCCTTGGTGAATAGCTCCTCTGGCTCCGTGTCGGAGCCAGCCCGGTGCAGTGAGCCGGGGAGAGGCACAGGCAGGGCCGGCTGTCGAGGCACAGCTTCCCGCTGACCTGGGGTGACTTAGGCTTGCACAGCAGGCTCTGCTCCAGGTCACCACAGTACATGAGCCTTTGTGAGATGGCCCTGGCCATGGCGGCTAGCCTGAGGACAGGGGCCCTTTCCGAGTGATGGTGAGCCACAGCTGCAGCATCTGGGACACTTCAGAGGACGTTTGGGCACTTGGGACACTTCAGAGCACATTTAGGCATTCAGGACAGGGATGCTCCCTGCTGCCACATGAGATGTAGGACTTTTTCTGTCCATATAGGTTTTACTGGGTGATGACTTGAAACCTCTGTAGAGAGAAAGCACTCTGTACTCAATGAGAAAATGGCAACAAAACCCTACTCAGGATGCAGATTCTCAGGAGAGGCGAAGCATCTTCTGCCTGTTCCCCACATCAAGGACAAGCTCTTCTTTAATTCTGATTAACTCAACAATGAAGAGATTTTCTTGATGCACTGCTAGAGCCAAGTGGCTCATTCAGACAGGACTAAGGCAAAGAGAGCAATCCAGCCTTTGGAGAAGGAGCTGGCATATGATAAAAGCCTCACGGTGCGGCTGATCAGCGCGGAGGAGTGCTCTCTCTCCCTCTGCTGCACTGATATTCATGCTGCAAAGACATAGACATTCAGCCTTTTTTATTTTTTCCCAGCCTTCAGTGCTGCTGGCAGATGGGGTCTTGTGAGCATGCCCTGCTCTGTGTAAGGGTGAGTCCTCTGGCTTAGCTGACAATTGAAGAGGAGAGTTTGAACTGGTGGCTTTGCCTGGTCTGTTCTGAGAAGACCTCCGAGCCCATCCCTCCTGCAGGTCACCTCTGTAGTGTTGGGCGCCAGCTGATTATCAGTGAGCATCACCCAGGAAGGACTGTGGCATTTTTAGTGTGCTCAGCAGACCTAACAGAGGACATTGATCCAAACCTTTCACAGTTCGCAGTGGGGAGGAAGAACATCGAGTTCATGTGACTGTGTTAAATTGCAAAGCTAATCCTTTGGTGACTCATATCTCTACCATGTGCTTTACTACTCAAGAGTCATCTATTAGATTTCATTTTCTTTTTTTTTTTTTTTTTTTTTTTAATCACATGCAGATTCAGCGAAGGAATTCAGCAGTGTTTGCTCCTATCTGTCAATAATGGAATTCAAACTACAAAAAAAAAATATTGCAGAAAAATAAGATTTAGGATAATTTTCCAGGTTTTTGGAAAGCTGCTGTAGCAACTTGATTGCCAAAACATTAAAGATACTGCACATAGAAAAGAGAGCCAGATGCCAATATTTACCATTTTATTTTGGTTTTTCCAAGAACATCAACCTGAAAAAATTACGTTGAATTTTATCAAACAAATAGCCCAAATGGCAGCACTGCCAATGAACTTCCATAATGAGCTAAATAATGTAATGCTTATAAAAGGTAGTTCGATATTTATTCCTAAAATCCTGTTTTTCTCCATTCCTCTGAGACTGTGAGAATCTAGTGCTTCAAATTGAAAGATGGAACCTTTGCATACAGAGATTGCAGCTGAAAATCAGAAGCAGCTACTGTAACTAGCCACACAAGCAATTTGCATCTTTCCTGGTAAATGTAAATCATGGTGCTGAAGCCTTGCCAGCTACTTTTTATGAAAACTTTCATGTCATTGCTTTACATAAAATGTAAACACCTCTATAAAGTGAACTTGAGCTCTGCTTTCTGAAGAAACACTCATAAAGGATTCCTTGTGTAATTTTTGACTGGAAAGGAAAGATGAACCCTCCTCGTGTGACAGAGTGCTCTCTGTTGCTGCAGGAGATTAGGAAAGACTAGATAACTCCATTAAGCAAATGGCCACATGCTGTTTCACATGCCTCACCACCTGATGCAAAACACACATGGATGGTAAAAGGAGAACACAGAATTCCCGCCTCTCTTTGGTGTTTTGCAGATGCTGTTTAGTGCTAATGATAGTGGAAGCCCTGTGGGTAGATTTGCAGCAGTGCTATAAGCTGGGACTTGCTGTCAAGGTAGCAGAGGGAATTACTGCATTAGCAATCTGCCCTGGTCTAAATGTATGGATAGCAGCATATCAAGGGAAATCCATTATGTTTGCACATGCCTTTATACACTAAAAAGCTTGTGTTTTTTCTTGGGGGCTGTTGATCCTCCTTTATGTATCTTATTGCACCTTGGGAGAGCCTCTTTTCCTGCAGAATTAGATGCCGTGCTTTGGATTGCTTCCTGAAATGTTAGCAAGGATAGCAAATGACCTCTCATATCTGATGTGTCATTATCATAATTTTCATGGTAATGCAGGGCTTTACACTGTGTAATGCTTTTCATTCAAATATCTGGAGCATTTGAGAACAGTGATTGTTGTAATTAATAAGTCTCCGAAATAATATAGTTCTCTATTCTCATTGGTGGCTGAACTGAAAAATGCATTTATTTAAGGTGCAGCAAAGGCAAATCAGTTCTTAGATAAACATTCTACAGTCCAGATATTTTCAACAGAGCAATATGGGGTTTTATTGACACCAGTTTAAAAAATCCATTTTTCCAATATGAAAAATTGGAGTGAGTACTCCAAAAAAGTGAGTACTCTCTTATTTTGTAAAGCTTTAGGTTCTAGTAAATTTAAAGCTAATAAAACATTATTACATTAAAAATCAATTTTAATAATTGCATCTCCCAAATCTTTGGATGAGAGGGAGGTTATGTTATTGTATGAATAAATTATCAGACCTGAACAGGTAAATTTATCTGCTGGGATATGGCAGCTGAGAGCTACATTTGCAGGCAAAATCTAGAACTCATCCATCCAAAGTTAAGTATTAACATGCAGTATGATTTGTGTGCTTGTCAAATGCTCTAGCAGGGTATTTCTCCAGCAGATTCTAGTCTGTGTTAACTGATTCTTAAGGTGCTGTAGCTCGAAGGCACCTCACCTCAGGCCTTTGGCAGATGTAGTCCCTCAGGTTTCTGTCTTACAAAAGGGGATAGTGCACATAGGGTATTTTTCTCTCAGTGATTTTCTGAGCAGAATATATTACTGTTGATCCAGTAAATGAACTTGAAACAACATGCAAGAATGATAGCATTTCATGGCTCCTCCTTTAAGTGAGTGTGATGACTATCATATGATTCACTGTTGGCAAGAATTATGTATGTTCTCTCTGTTTCTCCCAGCAGTGAAGTGGTCTGCTTTTTTCTAATCAAGAAGCTTTAATTTTTTTTTTTCCCTGTAACATTTTACAGTCGTGGGAAGAGTTTCTACTGCCAGATAAAGCCACAGAGCTCACAGTCTTGTACTCCCTACCCAGTTCTTGGTGTGTTCTGGAAAGATTATATACAGAATAAAATGCCCTTTAAGTCAGGAAAAGGTAGCAGCAGCAGGCAGAGATTACGCAGTTCACTGTAGTAACTCTGCAGGCTGTAATCTCTGCATCTGAAAGCCTCATTTTTCGTCAGAAATGTGAGAAGGGCCGATTTCTACATTTTGTCTTTCTCTTGAAATAGAGCTGAAGTGGCAGATGCAGCTTTTGTGGTTGCTTGGCAGGGGTGTGTGTGATTGCTATTATCAGTACTTGCTGAGTCATTATTTGTAATTATTGAAAAACCAGGGAAATTTCCTTAAAAGATGTTAAATCAACTTCTGGCAATCACAGGCTAAATTTGGGTCTAAGAACATTCAACAGAAAAAAAGAAAAAGAAAAAGGGAAAAAAAAAAAAAAAAAAAAAAGTCGTCAATTACAAACAGGCATTATTACTAAAATATGTATACCATCAGTGTATCATCACCTTGGAAACTCCTTCCACATTACTCACTGGAAAAAACACTGAGATGCCTAATCAGAGAAAAAAAAAAAATACAAAGGACTGGTATTAAAACAGTATTTGAGAACTCCTGAAGACAAGATGCATTCAGACATGCATTTTCTTAAGTAATTCTGAATGTTTTAAGATGCATTAAAAATCCTGCTAAATTATTTTTAATAACAAAAATTGGTAAATTAAGTTCTTCACAGTGAACAATCTGCCCAGATTTATTTTAGTCTCATTTTAAGATACATCAAGATGACAATACAGTAAATACAAATAACTTCTCATGCATCACATAAGCTCATTTACATGGATGAGTTAAAAAATTCCTTCCTGTGTGAAATGTGGCATGAACTAGTAATAATTGTACAACATTTGTTTTATAATTGCCTCATTTTTTAAAGAAACAAAATCATGGCAACTGTCATTTTTGCAGTAGGGCATAGGAGGTGAATCCAGCTTATTAACCACAAGGCTGAAAAATATATAATTTATGCCATTAGAGAAGCCTGTTAACAAATTAGAGAAAAGCAAAAATGGAAAAATAATACTATGTACTTGAATGTTTTAAATTAAACAGTTACTAACACCATTACAGCATCAAGGTTGATCCAACAGTCAGTTGATCAGTGCTGAAGGTCTGGGATCTTACACTGCTGCAGTCATTCCTCATCATTAGCTTTAGAACACTGGCCACAGGGATGTACCCTGTGTCCACCATTAGAGCCACTGGTACCCAGAAAATGCCAGCAGTAGGATAGACCTGATGGGTCCAGCTCATTCCCTCTACATGTCACCTGCCAGTGAGATGAAGGAATGGCAGAGGTAGCCAAAAATACCTAAGCTCAGGGCCCGTTTTTCTCATTGATGTTTAGGATTGCAAATGAAACAGAAAGACCCAAATTCAGAGTCTGAAGCCATGTTTGGATAGATCTCTGCTTTACAGCATCTCTCTTACTTGGGAGTAGGTCTCAACCTTACCTCTCGTGAATTCTTCAAAGACTAAGAGCTGTCCTGTGTTACCTCATTGCTGCATCTTTATTTAATTACACAGTGCAATAGGAGACAACATACTGCCTTCATATTTAGTCTGTGAAATATGATCCCTTAAATTAATATATTTTTTTTCTTTATTGCAATCCCTTTTACCTACAATTTTTTTAACCTGCTCTAAAAGTAATTCACTCAATTTCAGGATCATTGATCTAAACAAAGGCAGTAAATGTAATCAGGAAATAGAAAAGGATAATAGAATTATGTTTTCAAGTAATTTTGTTTGCTTAGGTATTTACTTTACACTTCATAATAACTTGTACATTTTGGCTGTAGTCTACCAAAGCAAAATACTTTTTTTTGAAACCTGCAAAAAGAGATGAGAAAATTAATATTGGGTTCCCAAGGTTCTCAGTTTGAAGAGCAAAGACTTTCTGAAGCCTAAAAATCTGTTATCAATTTAACATGGTGTTCTTCAGTGTTCCTTTCTACCTATTCTACGTGTTTTTTGATTAACTATTATCTAAATCTTTGGAAAGTATTATGAGATACGACACATCTTTTTCTTGCATATTTCTAAATTCTCCACTTCTGGAAAACAAAACCACACCAGTCCCTTCCTGTGACATTTCCAGATCACACCCACAACTGTAACACTCTACTGCTGGAAATCAAGACCTCACATAAAAATGCAGACACTCAGATGAGGTCTGTGGTGCCTGTGAGGTTTGCATGGTCAGTGGACAAAGTGGATTTTTCATTCTTCTTTTCTTTATTACTCAGTTTCCCAAAAATATGTTCTAAGTATTTCTATTATTTATGCAGGATAGATTCACAGATAATGACACTTAACAAGTGGGAGCAACAATAAAACAAACGTTCTGAATATTTTCTGTAAAGCATACTAAAATGTTCATAAAAACAAATTAAGGGAAACTCACAGAGGCTAGGCGGAATGAAGTTCTGTTAACTAAGCGAATAATTAATGGTAGGAGATGGAAGACTTCCTCACTGTTGGACATACCAGTGTTCCCATGCTGCAGAGCCTTTGTCTGTGACAATACCTTAACTATTTGTCAATGAGCCAGAGCAGGCATTAAATAACAAGATTATGAGGGAGTGTGAATCACATATATGATACTATGGAGCTTATGATGAAATACTCTGTTATTTATCCACTTACTTAAGCTATTCTTCTTGAATAGCATGGCATTACCTTCTGTTTACCAGTCTATTATAATTAATGAGTTAAGAAAGTTCTTAATTACATGGACATAGTACATACTTCCTATTCTTAAAGCATTATTTTTTTTTCTAAGCATATCTGGGTTGTGAGATCCTCTATAGATTTGATTACTCTAACATGTGTTGCATCTTAATAAGTATTTTACTTTTTTTTTCAGACAAACTTTGGCATATACCTGATGAACCAGCCCTTGCTCTCATCCTTTTCAGATGTTTTATCAGTTGGATCTCAAGTACTTCCAGTGCTGAAGGAGAATACAGAAATTCAGCCTCCGATATCCAGTGAAGAAAAATGTTCAGGATAGATTCTCGGGTGGAGATGAAATTTTTATGCAACTACAGGGAGAAGTCAGTAGTCAGTTACTCAAAAAAATAGAAAAAGCTTCCATTCATTTGCTTCTGGTAATTTTCTGTTTGCTGTAAATGTTATCAGATGGCAAAACTGTTGATAATTACAGCTCACCTGCATGTTTTTGCTTGTGATTAGGTTGCAGCAGCCATAATTCTATTTTGCACAATTGCTTCAGGATGCAACAGGTTTGATCAAGTCTTACTGGTGGATGACTCCCAAAGCAAGCCCAAGTTTGTTGTCAGAAGCCACATCTCAATGAAGGAAAGTAAACACAATAATACACTACTTCCTTCTACTGCTTTGTCAAAACCCCAATTAGGAGAGAGGATGCAAGACATATTTTAGAAACAATGTGGGTGGGAAGAGAACTCTGGGAGAGTGGAATGAGAGTAGCAGTGCATTCAGCTTTTCCAAAAGGAAACTGAAGGTGATGTGTAGACAGTCTGAAAGCAATGGAAGAGAGGGAATTATTGGGAAATCTTCAGAAACCCCTTCAGAAGTAGTGTGTGAGGATGCCAACAAGGCACAAAGATGATGAGGATTCAGGATGCCATTTGCAAAACACATTCTCTGTGTAGGAATTCCATCCATTTGTTTTCGACTTCTTTCTTTTACATTTGCTACTTTTCCATCTGATTTATTTTATGTGATGTCTTCCCTGGGGTTTTTTATGTAATGGTGTCCCTGCCTATGGAAGGTGAGTGGGACCTAAATGATCTTTAAGGTCCCTTCCAACCCAAGCCATTCCATTCTATGAGTTCCACACTCTTGTTTCCTTACATATTTATGGAAGCTGGCACTTTGTTTCTAATTAGAAATATTTCAAGTAATACAGTAATTTTCTGTACAAACATTGTTTATCCTCAGCAATCTCTAATAGCCACTTAAGGGAACTCTTGAAAGTTTGTATGCTTCTCCATTGTGAACAGGTCAAAGTATTCTTTTTTCTTAACCTTTGTTCATTTCATAATGCCCTTCTTAAATGGCTGTTGGAAGCTCCTAAACAAGACTCATGCTTTCTGATTTTTAAGAGAAAATGTCTGAAATCTAAGAGTTACTCTGAAATACCAATTATTGTGAAAATTACAAAAAATAAATAAAGGAAGCTGCGGAGCAAAAAGGAAAACCTGCATGGAAAGTCTATAAATCAAGACTGAATACATTGAGGCCAGGTGTTTTATGACCCTCAACATGTGTCCAGCTAGCTATGGGATGACTTCATGCTTCCAGGAAGTCCTCCTGGAAGACAAAATTCTCCTAGATTGGCTGCTCTATTGCCATCTGCCCGCTAAAAACACCATCAAAACTCTCATACAATATGATTTAGATCTTCCTTGGGGCAATTTTGGCTCCAGCTGTGTGAAAGTGCTTCTGGCTGAAGCAATCCTTAAATTGAGCATATCCCCAGAGGGAGGCAGGCAGCTTTGTCAAAGAGTTGGTCAAACAGTCATTCTGAAAGAGGAGTGACTACTACAGAATGGGGAAAAGGAAGCTAGTCACTCAGAGCACAAATCAGAACTCAAAAATGCTCTTTTTTCTTTTTTGTTTTCCTTTTTTCTCTCTCTCTCTCTTTTTTTTTTTTTTTTTTTTTTTTTTTTTATGTATAATGGTTTCTTTTTTCTTTCGTTCTTTTGAAGAACTGGTTTTACTCCCTTCAGCTGGAACAGTCTCTCAGCAGAGCTTTGTAATGGAAATGAGAAGAAACATTATCTGGTTCTTACAATCTTCCATAAAATACATG
The DNA here is from genome assembly GCF_009819655.1 of Sylvia atricapilla. Classification (NCBI taxonomy): domain Eukaryota; kingdom Metazoa; phylum Chordata; class Aves; order Passeriformes; family Sylviidae; genus Sylvia; species Sylvia atricapilla. Next base: position 87,503,136 of record NC_089140.1, on the reverse strand, counting down.
GAGAGAGGTTTTTCATATGTATGTAAGCTGAGAATCAGTTTTGAGAGTTGTACTTTCCACTTCAGAGGCCAAGGTCTGCTCCTTGATGCCTGCTTTGAAAAGCAGGGGGTTTATCTCTCTAATAGTCAATTATCTGAGGTTGTAATGAGCAGGCATTTTTGGAACCTTGAAAAGCAGTTTCCTGAAATCTAAATCTCTTAATCTGCTTCACTCTTTGCCTTTCTGTTATGCAGAACATTGCTTTGTTGGGTAGAAAGCCAGCGTAGCTCTAGCAGATTTAATATGGAGAGACCTGTTGTATACTGACCTGTGATCTCTGGCGCTCTGCTCTGTACCTCTTCACCTCACCACTGTCATTTGTTTAAAATGGCACAGAAGTTAGAAAAGGAAATTGAAAGCAACCTCAAAAAGCTCTGTTTCACTCATTACTGCATTTAGTACAAAATAAGTCACTTTGGTACACAGTGGCTTGACAAATACTGTTTGTGAATATCCATAATGCAATGTATGATAACTATGGATGAGAGGATTTGAACTTTAAAAATGCCATGCTTGGTCATTTTGACCTATTATTTACAGTCAATTACACATTCTCTCTGCTGTGGCTTAGTAGTATTAGACCAAGAACAATTTTGCCATTTTACAGGGGGAAAAGAAAGATTTTCTGTGATGTATGAACATACTCATTAGTATAGTCTGTACATTTCCCAGAAGGAACATCCTTGTGGTACATTGGTAGGAAATGTCACAACACTTCAGATTGATGGAAGATACATAAGGAATCTTTCAGCTAAATAAAGGATAATATTTCCCTTCTAGTAAGTGGAGTGTTCCCGCCAGTACTGATATGTCTTTCCATCGATGAAGACAAATTCTTCTCATTGCCAAAACTCTGTGGAAAATCTTGAAGTACAAAGGGTCACTTTTAAATGGCATGCACTTTGCAGTAAGTTTGCACAAAGAACATCCCTTCCATAATGTGAAAAAATAATGCAAAGGAAGAAGAAATTTAGCATACTGCAGCATACTGCAACCCCAAGGACTGCAGATGCAAAAGGGGCATAAACACTTCGAAATGCTATATTAAAAAGTATATGTTCTATAAGAGTTTATTTCTTAACTTTACAAGTATATAGAAAATAAGACCATTTCATATGAATGTAGGCTCTTTGATCTAAATATTCCAATTACTGCAAAATTAAATCTTTGGAACAATTGCACATATATGTTTGCTTATATGGATAATAAATGTAGTTAATACGGTATTTCCAGAGTGCTATATGTAGAAAGTCCCCTATATATTTGAAAAGCAAATCCTTATTTACTTGCAATGAATTATTCAGACACATTCCATTCTCTGTGAGATGCAGCTCCTTCTCAAATCTCAAGGTAAAAATGGTGATTGTAACAAGCTCTAATAATTGCCAGGAGGCTGAAATCACAGAACAGAAATCAGCATTTTTAGGAGAAGCTTCTGAGCTCTGTGTTTTCTGATATGACTAAGATATTTCATATTAGTTTATGATTTATATACTTTCATTGGTGTCCTTCAAAGTATAGTAAAAATTTTAGGTCATCTTTCTGTCAAAATTACAGGACTCCATAAAAAATGTGATTATTCTTCATAAATTGTAGAGATTATGCTATGCAAGTCTTCTTTCATCTGGTTTTTAACTTCCTTAGAAATTTAAACAATAAAACATCTATTGTGTTTGATGTGTCTGCTGCTGATGGTTGCATTCCTGACCTTTGAGCTCATGAGGTGCTCAGTTCTGCTTGGAGGTATTGCTGGGCACATGGATGAGTGTGTACCTCAGGACTGAAGAGATGTCTCATCGCTGCTGGTTTTCGAAGGTGAGGTGTTCCCTCTGTCTTTGTCACCACATGCCAGTCACACACTCAGGCCCTGCACAAAATGAATTCATAATCACTAGTTTCCTTGAAAATATGTAGTCAGTCCTGTTGAATCCATCTCTGTTATCCAGAGGATGGAGCTTTCACCAAGAGTGAGATGGTGAGAGAAGAAATGGTTTAGTTCCCTCTCCTTTGCCTGGAGGGATCCGATGCTGTTTTTCCTCACTGTCTAACCTGTCAGCCAGTAGAGGAGACTAAACAGGAGTTGGTGTGTGTAGGAATCTCGGGGAAGGCTTGTCCCTCCCTTCTCATGAGCTTTGCATGGAAATGATCTGTGACTCACGGGGCCAGCAAGAGACAGACATGAGCACAGTGAGGCAGTATCCACACGTAACTTCGTGCTACTTGTTCATGCATTTTTTGGTTCACTGAGTGTGGGAGGGAAGAAGAGCAGGACTGTAACCCAACAGGTAGGTCATGGATGTGAAATGTGGTACATCCCTGTTTTTCCATTGTACAGCTGTCAGGAGACAGCTGCTTGGGGAAAACATAGGCATAGCAGAGGCAGCCTAGTTTCCTTGCTCTGGCCACCAGTGTTTAAGTGAAAGGTGGACTTTCATCAAGAATAGAGAAGAACCTCCCAAGTGTATTTTGGAATAGGCCATTAGGGGTAATAGGAGTTTGAGTCATCAAAATATTAATTCAAAATGTACCTCTGTTTCTAATTTCTTAGTAGGTATGCCAGTGGCAAGGCCAGGGTGAACAGGAAGAAATGTGGGAGCGAAAGAAAAGCGGCATTTCTTATAGACAGAGTTAAAGAGAATGTTGTGATGCACATACTTACATCACCCAGATTGTGGACTTTTTTTTTTTTTTCCCTGAAAATAAAGGACATAGGTATCCTCAGGCCCATAAATCACATTCTGAGAACTCAGAGTAAGTCACTGGGAGAGGTGCCTCTTAAGCAAGGCACCATTTAAGAGGCTTCTCTTCCCTTCTTTTAATGCCAACCAGTTTGCTTTGCTGGTCACTTGGTGAGGTGATGATTGTGGGTCCTTTCCACTCAGAAAGAAAATAGGCAGGTTTTACTCCGTGAGGAGTGAAGTGACTCACTCAGGACTATGGGCAGGGAGAGATGTTAGGGAAGTTTGAGATGGGGAATCTGAGCATCACTGGCATGGGCAGAGTACATCAGAAACCTTCCTAATAATCCCAGAAATCCGTGTTACAGAAAACGTTAGTAATTTTTCTGCTGGTGCTGTTAAGTCTTCCTGTAAGGGTGATATTCAAGAATTGTGCTGTTGGGGAACAGATCATTGCAAAGACAGGGTGGGGAAAGGGGACCAACAACAACAAAAAAAGCATGTTGTAGCATGTGCCACTCAGAATTGCTGAGGGGTTTCTTATATACCCACCAAGATAAAATGTGAGAAATCAGGGAATTTGATTTCGTACAGCAGTTTCATGGCAAATTTGAAAGAACACTGATATCACATGTAAAGCCCCTTCCCTTGTGTGGCTCACACATAGCATTCATAGGTGCATTTCTGTGTTAAACCAAATTTCTTCTGTGAGCCAATCTATTCCAAACTTGCTACTAAAACATCTCAACACACTTCAAATCTGGAACTCAGTATCATCTTCTAGATAAGAAGTATATTCCATGTTTGAGCCCCTCTCATGGTTTTTACTGGTTTTCAGAGATAAGTGTCCCATCTGGATTAAAGCACTAAAGTGGCCAGGATTGTTAATGCAGAGACGATTCCTCAGTCCAGAAGTGAAATCAGCTTTTGGTTTCTAAAAGTGCTCTTTTCCATGAGGCTGTGTCTTAAAAGCCAGCAGTGATCTAATATCAAGTCTGTTGTTTCTTGGTACTTACGATAGATGAACCAGATAAAGCTGTTGAAAAGTTTGTGAGTTATTATTTCCAGAAGCTACAGAAGAGTAGTAAACTAGAAGGCCCTGTACTGCTGAACCCATACAAATGGAGAAGTATCCATATCTGCAGTATCCATCATTCATGGATGTAATTCCCGTGAGTCATGTATTAAATATTTACAATTTCACTGGTTTAGCAAAATGCTTTTAATTATTTCTTATCCTTGGAGCCTTTGCATTTTCTTTTAAAGTTTCTCCCAGCAAACCCTTTAATACTGAAATGAAATTCAATTTTTCTTGGGTCAAATGTTTGGTTTTATTCTGCTTTAAGGAATAAGAGGAAACAGTCTCAAGTTGTGCCACAGGAGGTTTATGTTTGTTAATAGGAAAAATTTCTTCATGAAAAGGGTTGTCAAGAATTGGAACAGGCTGTCCAGGGAAGTGGCTGAGTCACTATCCCTGGAGGTATTTAAAAGACATGCAGATGCAGTTCTGAGGGACATGGTTTAGAGGTGGGCTTGGCTATGCTGGGTTAACAATTGGACTTGATGATCTTAAAGGTGTTTTCCAGACTAAATGGCTCTGTCATTGTAAGAATGTAAGTTTTCTGTATTTTACTTGCTATCCAAAGCTCATTGTGGTGATTTAATACACTGGAAAAGAGAAGGTTCTTGTCTGAGTTGCTTCATCTGTCAGCCAGAACTTTAAAAAAAGCTACAGTGGTCCTTAGAAATGTCGGGTCAGTTAGAAAAGAAGGCAGAGAGAGAGAGTGAGACAGCACAGTGGCCCAGGGGCAATGTTGGAATGCTGCCACTGCTGCCCTGTGCTGTAGCACAGGAGTTGTATATTGTGGCCAGAGACTTTTAGAACAATTACAAGCCAACAGCCATTGCTAATTTAGTTTACCAACCTTGGAGGACTTTTCATTAGCTAGTTGTACATGTTTTTTTCTGAGGGAAGGACTTCGTCAAATTCTTATACTATTATATGTTTCCTACTGGCATCATGGAGTCACTTGGTATTCATTCAGTCTCCCTTGCCTTTCCCCCTGGCACAACATGGTAATTTGGAGCTATTTATGTGCAAAGTGAAGACTATGTTGAGGAAGAGAAAATCTGAGGTCTCATTGAGTGGGTAATCTGAAACAATTGGTTAAATCAGTCAAGCAAGACTGAGAGCTTGACTATGTGGATGTGAGTGGATTCCTACCAGCCCTTTTTGTTAAATGTGAAGACAATACAAACCATCAGTCATGTATTTAAGACGCTATATGTGATCTAAATGAGATTGTCAGACATTGCAATTAGCATATTTACCTGCACATGTATTAAATCAATATTCTGCTTCAAGTAAGAATGTTTGGATTGGGAAGGTCATTATGACCTGTGTTGTATTTCTTCTGATTGCATTTATGATCCCCAAAATGTTGATGGGCAAAATATTTGTTTAAAATATAATTTCCATCTAGTTAGAGAAGTTGAACTTTGAAAATTCCTGAACAAGACACAGCTTCCTGAATTAAGAGACTACAAGTTAGCTTAATGGTGATATTACACAATCAGCCTCTTGGAAAAATGGCCATGAACACTTGTTAAAGAGAAGAAAATTGGGAGTGATTCAGCACTTAGGAGGAGAAGCACACAGTCAAGCATCACATTATGGCTAGAAAGGAATACTTGCTGGAAGAGAAATCCTGTAACATACACACATACCTCTCTCTCAGAAACTGCCCAAATTAGGACATTTACTTCAAGTGGATGTTCTTCTTTTTCTGAAGTCTCTGGTGACAAGCTTTATGCCAGAAGGAACAGGTAGAGATTGAGAGGCAAAGTGGTATCAGATGGAAAGAACCAGAAAATAATGGAATTTTTTGTAATGAAAATGGCATACTTTGAATTTCTACAGGTTTTTGGTAGGAAAAAACTAAATTTGAAAATAAGTACAAAAGGGAATTATGGAACTAAATAAAACCATCTAAGCCTTCTAGGTTGCATTAATATAAATAAAAGCATTTTTTTGGGTTTTGAACATCCAAAGCACAGTTCATCTTACAGGTTCCTGTTATTACAGTCCCCTAACTACCAGATCATGGACAGAAGTCCCTGAAATAATGATGTTATCAGCTTATTCTTGACAAAGATACTTGTACTGGATGTGGGCATGGAGCTAAAGTTGCTAATCAATGTAGTTATATGACAAAGCAAACCTTAAAATCATACGTGAACACCTCATGAAGAGACGCACTCTTTCTCAGAAAGAGGAAACTTCTGACCTGAGTACTGCAATGAAAAGCTTTCTAGCTATAGCAAGATTTCTTGGTTCAGAAACATCATGATTTTTGACCTCTTGATGCTGGCATTATTGTGACATACACTCAGCCTTTCTTAACCTGGATTTTCCATGGAAGAAATAACTGCAGCTGGCAGGAAGAGGATGTCTGAACATGAATGGCAGAGGAGATGAAGCCTCTTAAGAGCCTGTAAGTAGAACAAGACCCTTGGTGCCCTCACGGCGATAGGAGCCATGAGCTCAGCAATCCATCTGGAAATGCAGCTACAGATTCATGGATGGACTTGAGAACAGGAAAATGCTGCCTTAAAAGTGAACTCTCCCCTCCATCTTTCAGCTAATTCTCATTTCTTTCTAAAAGTAAAGCTGGATAAAAATACCATGAGATTAGAAAACTGTGTATTTCGGTGTGAATCCTTTTACATTATAAACTAGTTGTTTTCTCATTTTAAGAGCCAAAATATCACCATGCAATAGGAACTTCATAAATTTTTAAGAATTTGTATGATGACTTCAGATGATTCATTCATGTGAAATTTTGAGTGCTATTGGCATTCATTAATTTCTGGTTAGCCTCTTGGTAATGGAGCTGTCAGTGTCAAAAAATCACTGCCTGGCCAATGGGGCTGGGTAGCATTCTCTCATCTGTTCTTTTGGTGAATGAATGAGAAAGGCCACACAGTTCATGCAGGCATCATTTCCCTGGCAAGCTGGTCAAAAACGTTACATGATTACCAGTTTAGAGACATAGCTGTGTCGCATCCATTTTTGCTCCTCAGAGAGTGCCTCTGAACTTAGTTTTAAATGAAACCTTACACTGAGTTCAGGGTATAAGTCTATTACCATTGACCTACTGGCTGATTCTCCTTTTGACTTAATCAAGGAAAATTTAGGGGTTTATTCTCAAGGATTGGGAAAGAGGGGGTGTTTAGCACATTCTTTGTAAGACTAGAATGTGGTTGAAATCTCAGTCTGAATTAAGTCAGAAGCAGAACTAAACTCCTCTTTGCTGAGTAAACTCACATTTCCTCTCTAGGTTGGAGGTAATCATATTTGCTTCCCTCAATATGTTCTAAATGGATCTCCACAACAATCAGAAAGTTGCTTTGCAACTGAGGCAGTTCCATTTCTGCATGCCCAGTTTTGGGCACTTGGCAAATTTTATTTTCTAGAAGTATGAGCTGAGCACTCAATAAAAATTGGGTTGATTGAAGAGTCTAACAGTCAAATATCCATGCAGCCCAAGTACATCCAAAACTTTAGACAAAGATGTACCACATCCTAATTTACTAAATGAACCACATCTGAAAGCAGTTAATCAGCTGTTCCACTGACAGCAGGCAAGAGGAAGTTGACAGCTGATCACAACTGTATCTTTGTGCTTCTCTCCTTAGCATGTACAGTGCAAAGAGCGTGAATCAGGCAGAATAGGTTAATGAGATTTTCAGGCAATCACGGGAACGAAATTAGGCCTGAACTGCTGAGCAGTCTCATTTTTCTTTTCCTGGCACCTGGCATGCTTATTTGTCCCAGTGCAACACATGGATAAAAACTGCAATCGCATGGGAGCAGAGAACCCTCCCTCGAGTCTTGTTCTGAAATCCCCATGCTTAAGTGATGAATAACCTACATGAATTCCAAGGTGATGTTGAACCAAGATCAGTAGGATGTTTGTATTGCAAAGAAGTTGAGAAGATGTAAAATCAAATTTTTTTGTCCGCTGAGGTGGCAAAGCTCAAAATAATTCCTTATTTTTTTACTTCTTCTTCTTTTTTTTTTTTTTTCCTTGTTGTATTAGGCTAATGTTGCAAGCATAGTAGTTGAATTTGGTGAATCTGAAAATCCTTGCAGCCAAGTCTTTTATTACCAGACAGAGGTTGTTAGTAAGTCAGTCAACATTTCTTGCTTTTATGGGCTCCTCTTCCCTTTGATGGGATATCCTCATATGCATGTTATCTAGCTGAACTACAGAGGAGTTGTGCCAAGTTGGGCTTTTCCAGCAGATAGCTTGGAAGATTCCCAAGAATTCAGTATTTGCAATGATGTGCAATTGATCTCAAGGATGAACATCATCCTGGTGTATTAGAGAAGAGCAGCAAAACGGAAGAAGAGTCCTTGAGAGGTTATCAAATATTTTCCTCAATCCTGGGCCAACATCAAATATAGCAGTGCATCACCTGGCAGGTGACAAAGGGATCAAAAAGGGTCCCCTAACTCAAGCATTCTTCAGCCCCAACCTGTTGCAGCAGAGGGGCAGTGCTGAACAGAGAGCCCAGATGGAGCTGAGACAGGTCTCTTGGGCTGAGCAGGGATAGAGGGGGCTCTGGGAGACCACACAGGAAAATTGTGGCATATCAGTGCCCTCAAGGCCTGAACCTAGGGGCAATTGCTTTAGAAAACACAGAGCTTTCTCTGACCAGGGTCTTTCTCCATCTGCCACAGAAAGCAGCAGTAACTGTTTTGGTTAAGGACCAAAGCAGTCTGCTTCTGCACAAGCCTGAATACCTCAGTCAGTCAGTTCCCGCTTTTCTCCCTGAGTTTTACTTTCTGCCAGGTAACTGATGTGGGCCAAAGACCAAGCTGACAGCTGAACTTGGAGACTCTGGTTGTCCCTGGGCTGACACAGTCTGACTGACAGTGCACACACTGTGTTCACAGGCTTATGTTCATATAACTTAATGTGCAAAGGGCAGCTCTTGATGAAAGGGTTTTGTCAGTCTGCTTAACTTGGTCTTATAATCACCACCATGCCACCAGAGATCTGAGAGACTTCTGTTACCATGCTCCCTGTCCTTGTAATTTCTCAGATGAAGCCTATGTATTGTTTATCCTTTAGCAGCAGAGCTTTAGCTATTTTTAAATTTCCAACGTGGAATATAAAAAGAAAAATTCTTATCAGACAGATGTTTACCAGCACTGATTGATGCTCATGCAAGGGCTAATGTCACCTGAAAGGCATCAATTAACAGTGTTTCTGTTACTTTCATCACAAATTCAGTAAAGCAGGAAATAGTATGAGACTTGACAGAAAGATAAATGTGTCTCATTAAGAGGTGTGAGGTATGATTAAGCAATAGGGTACAGCAGGATGGGTGAAATATGGGGCCAGCACTGATTTGGGGACAACTCATCTAATTGTTATCAGTTTCCCAGCCCAGAGGAGTGGTAATTCAGAAGTTAAACATAGGTACTGAGGTATGTCATTGTAAGGCTAAAAACTGGGTTTGGAGGATTAACCATACTGATCCCTAAAAGTGAACTCAGAAGAATCCTTGAACTGATGAGCTCATAATTAGCCTGAGGAATGATGGCTCATGATCAGTTGTGTCCGCCCCTGGTGTAAGTTGACTTTCTGACTTCCATCGAGGTGACTCTTCTGATATCAGTGTGGCTGTGAAAAGGCAAAAGCACAGTGAACACTTTTTTATTTCTAATTCCTATAAACCACGGAATTCCTTTTGATTTCAAGAGAAGCAGGACAGGGCTATGTGCTTAATTATATGAAGTTCTCCCAAATGTAATGGAAATTCATGAGAGGCTCTGTTAATTGTTTTTGCTAGGCTGGAAGGACATATTACTTTCCATCCAGTGAAATGAGATTGGTACTCATTCTTCTCATAATCTCTTTGGAGCATCTGCACTCGAGGCGGAAGCTAAGGTCTGAAATTGAGGCAATTTAACAAACAGTGTCACTGACCTCGTGCCCAGTGCTGTATCCAGACAACAATTGCACCACCGCTGGTGCTTACGTAACACACTCTTATGCAAGAGAAAGTAGCTGGGAGTCACTTGGTGTGTTTGGCCAGCGTGAGTGGCACAGCAGCTCAACTGGATTGCACACAGCCAGGGCAGCTTGCTTGTACCTCAAGAGCAGGAGACCTGATTTTCCTTGGCCTTGCTGCCTGGATGCATTCATGGCTGCCTACCATGGTCACCTTCCTTCCGCCCCAATCCACACACAGGGCTGGAAATCCTGTCAACTTTACCAAGCAAGTCATATGTGGCTGCTCTGGGGCTCCCACCAAGGGCCATTTCCTACCCAGGGACTGCAATGTACCTCTAAGATTTTAGCAGGAAACAGCTGTACCATCCTACCCCTGCCTTATCAACTGCATTCTTCAGACAGCTCCAATAGCTTGTGGCCTGGATCCTTTTCTGTCCCTGTGATCTTCTTCACGGTCTAAAGACTGTCTTTCTGTGGTGAGCAGAGAATGATGTCCTGAATTAATATTTCAGTCCCTTGAGGCATTTCCCTTGCCTATCCTCCAGACTCCACCTCAGCAAAATAACAGGGCACAATTTCACTCCTTTGCTGTCCCTTCTCATTATTACATAGAAAACAGTAGGAAGGGAATCTCACCATGGAGCAGTTGTGGGAGCAAGATGGAGCAAGGATCTTTATACTGGGTGTAAAAGGAGGGAGAAGTTGGGTGGCAAAAAGGACAAGTTGAAGGCAGGTCTTCCTATCATCTTGTTCCAATCTCCTTGGTAGCTAGTGAGTTATGATCAATACTAAAATGTGCCACTTGTTCTTGTTGGTCTGCTCATGCTTACATTCAAATGAATAATTGCAAGAACAGGTTCAGTAGAAAGAAAAGTGGATTTCTGTACAGTTCCTCTAGATGGCAAGCTTTATCTGTTCTATTTATCTTATCTGTTCAAAAGCGAGTATGTTCAGGCTCAGCCACACTGCAAAAAACTTTCTACACTACTAGGACTATTCCATCAGTTCTGGAATATCAGCTCCTAGGGTCCTAAACAAGTTTCTGTAGGAAAACAAATGATGCACCAAGTTCTTGTGAAATATGTACTTGTGGAATATGATTTGTATAGGAGAACAATGAAAATTTTTTTGAAAGATGGTTTATTTTGCAAATATTGTTACTTCAGCTAGTGATGAAGATGTGGATCAGTTTACTCCCAGAGGCATTTTGCTGCACTGAATGTGAGGGAAGTCTCTGTCTGCCTCAACTTTTCTAGGCATTAACACTGATCATTACTTCCACTGTGCTAAATCAGTGAGGAATGAGTGTAAGAAACCAGAAATAGAATGAGGAAATCAATAAAATTACCCTGAGAGCTGATCCCAATCTAGGGCCTGTGTAATTAGGAATTATACCAGCAGACTTCATGGCATAAAATTCCTGTAAAATGGTCTTGCGCACATCCAATATTTCAAAACTAGAGAAAACTGTTACTAAAGAACTGCTTTTGCATCCTAAGTTGTCTTTTGAACAGCTGTAAATTAAGTGGGGTGGTAGTGTTGGGACATAGAATCGTATTACAGATTTCATGGTATTAGATGATTTATTGGGAAGCAAGATGACAAATAATCAACCCCATATCTCTCTGGATATCAGCATACAGGCCTAGCCTTTACGCTTGACCTGACAGAAGGAGCTTCCAAAACTACTCTTGGTATTTATGAAAACCCCAGTTGAGTGGTATATCACTGGTTTAATGGATCTTTATGACATTTGTTGTTCTGCATTTTCTGTGGACAAACGAGGCAATGTCTTTAGAGGCCAAAGCTTGTGTCCAGTGCTCTGCTGTTTGCATTGTTTCTGCATTCCCCTTGCTGAGATCCCACCTCTGTTCCTTCTCCTGTGTGGAAACAGTTCTTGAATTTGTGAAACAGTTTGTGAATTTCTCTAGGGAGAAATCCTTTCATGCATCTTTCAAGTGACAGTATGCATGACGTTTTGCTCACGTGTGATAAATTGAATATTTAATGAGTTTTCTTGGATGATTTTGCAATGGCCCTAATAATCTATTTGAATTTTAATTTCAATTTAAGTTTGTCCTGTCTTTGTTCCAGCACATTACTTATTATTATATCCCTCAATCTCTATTTTCTTACCTTTCATTTCTTCAGTCATACATCCTGTTATGCCTCTGACTAGAGCATAAGGGTCTCAGACTGTGGGTTTTTATTTGTTTTATAAAATGTGTGATCACTCTTTAAGTGCTGTACAAGTATATAATGATCCAGCCACAGTGCTTGCACTGCCTTAGATGATTTTTCTCCCTTTTTCACCTCCACCCTTCAAATAATCTTGTCACAGAAACTGCCTGTAGCTTTCCCAAGCTCTCCTAATTTTCTTCAAGTCAATTTTCCAAGCTTGGACAAGCCAGTCTTCCAGTCCAGAAAATATTGCTGGCACCACTTGACCTCCCTCTAGTCAGGGATTTGACAGAAATTAGAAAGCAGGCTTTGCTTTCTAGAAGAAGGGTACCCAGACCTCTGTGCAGTTTTGCTGATCACATCTCAGCTGAGTCACCTGGAGAGAGCTACTCATCTCTCCTCCCTGATGAGAGAAGCCTCTTTGGTCGCTGCCTTCTGCTGCCACGTTGTATCGCACTCTCTGTCCCTGACAGCACCTTTCCTTGCCTCCAGCTCCCTGCCTTTCCCTCCCCTGGGGACAGTGCCTGCCCTAGATAATGTTTGTGCCTGGCTCTTGCATAAGTACCCCCGTCAGGGCACCAGGAAACCTGTTTTCTCCATTTCCTCTGCTTAGGGTCACCACTCACCTCTGAGCACTTCGTGTCCTCCAAAACAGCAGGGGAAGTCAATTAACGTAATTTTTTCATCTTTTATTGAATCAGAGTTTTGACTGACAATGAACAGGAGAATGTGCCATGTCCTTACATGCCAGTGCATAAAATGCATGGCAATATAATCTTGGCCGCTACTATCCATAAACATGACGGAATTCTTGTATTGTCTACAAGTATTATTTCCCCCCATATTGACAAGAAAGCTCTGACAGCTTAATCCGTGCTGGTCTGAGCCAACACCCTTTCTTTTCTCTTGATTTTACCCCTAACTTCACTGCTGAAGGAGAGGAAGAAAAGGCGAACTGGCTCTGCTGAGAAGCAAGGACACAGCCAGCATGACCCAGCGCACACGATGTCCCAAGGAGCCTTTTTCTTCCTCCCTGAGGCAAGAGCCTCCGAGAAGGTCCACAGATAACCAGCCTTCCCTTTCCCTGTTGCATCTGATTTCATGGCCTTTGCATATATTTAGCATATCCCTTTGAACCGACTGTGGTGGTGGGAATCCCTGCCCTCTGGCCCTCAGCAGCTCGGCGTGACTGACAAATGAGGCGCTAACCCCTTCCCCGGAGTGAGACAAGTGCTCTGGGACCCACGTTCCCGCAGGTGCCTGCAATGTGCTCTTGCACAACATGGCCCTGGCCTTACCTCATGGCAGGGAGGAATAACCAGCACCCGAACTGCTGCTTTCCCACTGCAGGCCTTCCTTTCACCCCGCTCAAAAGATGCCCCTGGCTGACAGCGAGGTGCGTGTAGACCTTCTCGCTCAAGGCCAGAGTGTCCCAAAGCATCCAGATGAACAGATATCCAGATAAACTGGAAAATCTTTATCAGGTGAGTGTGTGCAACTGCTGAGAAAAATGGTGATGTTACAGACTCTTATGTAGGAGAAGCAGCGGCCTCTGACAATGTGTCAGCTAAGGAATTTGAGGAGAGGATGTATTTCCTCATGGATTTGTATGTGAAATGTGATGTGGTTACTGTGCATTGCAGCAGAGCTTTACTCAAGCTTAGGGTCTCCTCTTCCTTCCTATTTTTTAATACTGATGCTTTGAATATACACGTAATCATCCAGGCCCTGACTTTTTAGGCACTTTAATTTCCTCTCTTCTTCACACTATTCACAAATGGATCTGTGGGTGGTGCTTGAATATTTATATATCTTGTATTGTATTTTTACAGCTCTTTCAAGTAAAAATCAATGAAATGACCCCAAGGAAATTATTTTTGGCCTGGTTATCTATTTGCAAAGGAGTAGGTCATGCAAATTAAATACACCCCTATATCCTTTGCTTCAGGCTATGCCCTGGGGCTGGAGCAGACACAGAGAACAAGCTCTCTCACACTGAGCTCGGTGCATGGAGGCTGTATTACCCTTTTGTTGGGTGCAGAAGCACTCACACAGATAGGTTGTTCTGCCTGATAGGAAGTGGGAGGAGCAAATTAGAAGGCCAAGTTGCAGTCTCCTTCTTCCACTTACAGTGAGCAATGAGTCTATTACAGTTTGGACTCTTGTTTTCACCTCCTTTGCATTGCTCTAACTGAGAAGCAGTTTGGGCACAGCATGAGTTAAATCTGAGCTTGTGTTCTTCTGTCTCCCTCACTAAATGTGATGTACGGTGGAGGTTTGCAATACTTAATGAGTTGGGCTCATCACCAACTTTTTTTATGATATATATACATATTTAAAAACATTCTATAAATGCATGAGTATAGGTATCTTATGAGACTCCTCACAAACCAGAAATGTCTCATAATACTGATGAAATGGAGCTTCGGAATAAAGAATTTCTTTACCTATCTCAGTAACAAATGTGGTGGACATCTACAACTGCACTGTGGTATATATTGATAGCTGTGGATCATACTTCTAAATGTGTGATGACGACAGGCTAAAAAATCCTGTGCCTTCGGAAAAGTCATGCTTTGCAAGTCCAGCCTATACATAATCTTAAATTGTGTTCATACTGATAGCAAGTGCTGAGTGAATTTCATTACCAGGAGGGTGAGACTGGCTGTCTGGCATTTGCAAATGATCCATCCCTAATCTGTTCTTCCAGAGCACGACCTACATCTTGTTGCTATCTTTCCTCTTTTTCTCTGAGTGATTAACTCTCAGTTCATGAGATTTTTCCATGCAGGACCTATCCTTCAGGGTGCCTAGTAAGTATCAAGTGCTTTTGCCTGCTTGCACTCAGTTTCCAGCTCTCCAGAGCAGAAACATCCCAGATCTCATTAAAAACATCATAAATTTTAACCAAGGCCCCAGAGACCCAGCATAATACTGTGATGGAAATCCATCAGTAATGCACTGTCACAGTCAGGTATATTCCTGTACACAAGGATAGGTGGGCATTACAGACAGGACATGGCATCTAAAGGCCAGTCCAACATTCAGAGCCAAGCCAGGGCTGCCAGGTATCACCAGAGCAGTGAAGAGAGGGAGAAAACCCCATGTAAGGCTAGCCAGTGCTCATAACCCAGCCTGGGCTTCCTCTGTGAGAAGGTTTTCTAATGTAAACAGTGCTCTTTGGGTTTCAAGGAAGCCCTGGGGAAAATGGCTGACTGTAAAAAGGACTTCTGTTGTTGCTTGACCAGTTGGCCTTCTCAGCATCTTACACCTCCTCACTGCCCTTTGGCCAGAGTCATGTTATTATGAGTATATAATTGTGTATTTAGCTCCTCTGTTAGGGCTACAATTTAAAATAATGAAGGAATCTAATTTAGAGCAGTGTGTTCCCCATATGAGCTCAACACAAAGCTATAATAAGCCAATTTATAAGTGACACATATTTCCCCTAAACTCAGACAGCACGAAAAATATAAATATGAGAAGGACTGACTGCTAATGTGTTCATGAAAGCTCATTCCAGAAATAGAGCTGAGCTGATCAAAAAGCATTTGTGTACGAGCAATTCAAAAGTTTCTTTATAGTCTTCACAGGAAAATTAGACCGGTTCATGAATAACTGAGTCACAGGGCATTGTGATTGGCTGCTCTTTAGCAAGAGTTAAAGTAACATGTGCTTTGCTCACAGTGTTGGCAAACTGATTTTATTTGTTTGCAGTTTGATTTTTGAAAACAAGTCAAACCAAGGGTTAAGAGAAAGCTCTTAGACATGGGCAGAATTCCAAACCAATCTGAGAGTCCATTCACTACTTGAAATTGGTGTCAGGAAGCATGTCTTAACATGACCTTCAGGAAGCTCTTTAATTTTTTGTTAATGTATCAACCTTTTACTTTCTCTCCAGTATAAACAGCAAATTTAGATATATATGTATAATTCTTTTTTATCTCCATGTCTCAGCAAAGGCAGGAAAAGGAGCCACTAAAACTGACCCAGGAGAAAAGCAAGTTGGCCATTCCTGGAGAAGATACCTCTCTCTCCCTAAAAAGCATGACACAGCAGGGTGGCTACCCACAGATTAAGAAACTGTTGAAAACCTTGGAATTACTCAAATGAGGTTATTGCCTTTGGGTTACCCAAGTGGCCACAGCAGGTCAGCCCCAGCACTTCCACCCCTGCTGCCCAGGAGGCTGAGTCAGGCCCTCCATGGCCTCAAATCATCCCACTGCCTCTCATGTATGGTGGGTCATGGCATCAAGCCTCAGCTGTCAGCTGCTGCTCATGGTATGATGACAGAAAACATTCTCTGGTTTTCCTTGGGTCAATTTTGCCTGAACTGTTCCAGCTGAGCACCACTGCCCTAATCCTGAGCATCTTTCCCCCCTCTGATCCTTGCTCCCTTGAAGCTGAAATCTTCCCTGCTGAAATCATTGGAAGGTTTTGTTCTACTGTAAATGTTAACCTTCCTACTGGGTGGCAAGAGGGAGAAGTTGCAGAGAAAGTGAGATAAGAGAATGCCCAATAAAACCAAAATTCCTGCAGGCAAATGGTCATGACTGGAGTGTCAGAGTCTGTCCAATGCAAAGCCTGTTCCTGACATTAAATGTTCTGCCAGAATGTTCAAAACCTGTTGAATATGCACAAAGTTGACTGTGCACACTGTTATGTGGCTATCCTAAAAAAACACATTGTAGCATCCACTTATTCCTGTCTGGGAACAGCACTAGCAGGATTTTAAAAACAATATAATTTTTACCACAATGAAAGTGGTACAATCCAAATAAATTAGACAGTATAAATCTTTCCACTGCCTTGGCAGGGCAGGTGAGCTCCATGCTCACCAAGATTCACATGCCTTCATGTTAATGCTTTTAATGCCGTATCTTTCAGATTGAGCAGAGAAACATCTGTCATTTTTCACCTTGGGAGGAGTCCAGATGTTGTGGGCCATGGCAGGGCATTAGGTGAGGAAAAGAAGGGAATATTTGCTGTTCTGCCTGCTCAGAAACATTCTTCCTTGGAAGGGGCAGAGCCTGCACCACTAGAAAGAAATCTGTTTTCTTTTGACTCTGCAGATGCACAAAGCTTTATGAATGCAGAGCACTGTAGAATTTTTTCAGGAGAACAAATTAACAGGAGCAAAGATGAGCTTCCTTGGGCATTTACTACAAATCTGAATGAACAAGTTAGTTTTATGCTGCCTTTTCCTGGGAAATAATAGCTGACGGCAGAGAGAAGGATTGCAGTGTGACAGCAGCTCCTGATAGGAATTGGAGTATATGGTTTTGTTTTGAAACATGTGCTTGGCCATATCTGATATAGTTGTGCCCATTCAGAAATAGCATAAACAAAGAGCTTCCTTGAAAATTAAATCTAGTCCTATAAGAAACTCTGGTATTTTAAAATCATGGAAGTTTTTTTCATGGATTTAGAGGATAAATTGCATTTGTTCATTAATTGGTTGGTTGTTTTGTTGTTTTGTTTTGAGGTAATACATTCTCATTTGGAAACAGAATAATAATTTTAACATACATTTTTGATAAAGGTAAAATACTCTAATTCTTAGCTTAATGGATAGAAAATCTAAAATGCTGTTAGCAATTGGAACCAAGTCAATCAAAAAGCCCCCAACTTCCACACCCCAGTCAGTTCCACAGAACTGAATTATTTTAAGTATCCTGCCAACCCTTCCCTCCATTAATATCTGTTCCCCGCAAGACCTCTTTGTTTTAAAGACACATAGACTGTCAGAAGTGATGTAATTTGGTCACCAAAAAACCCTCCAACATTTTACTGAGGCAGCAACACTGGTCACTCTGAGGCTGTGCCTACATTAGCAACCAGCACTGAGCAAGAGGAGGGGCTCAACAGAAACATGCCCAAAATCCCTGTCACAGGGATTGTTTTATTCCAAGTAGTGAATGCTTTTTCTTTTGGCTGCAGTTTGAATCCAATTGGTGCTCCCCATGGCCAAAGCTCAGTACAGGAACTGAGAGTCACCTCAGGAGAGTCACACCCGCCTCACCTGGACTAAAATGCTGATGAAGATGTATCATGAATACAGAGCTGATTCACAGCAAGAAGTCCCATCTGCTTATGTCATTAGCTGTTGAAAGACATTATATGCTGAGGTACCACTGCCTGATGAAATAAGGTATCCAAAAAATCCTGCAAAAACATTGGGATTTTTGGTTAGTGGATCTTTGTGAAGGGTATTGGCTGTATTATCTATTATTTTTATTTCTGGCTTTCTATCACTCTAAATATATCTAATGGAACAAACATTACTTTGATATGAATCACGAAACAGAATATGTGGCCTTAAAAGCAGAAATGCACAACACAAAATAGCTCACTCCTCTTTCCAAAGCTTTTGTACACAGTCCTTGGACTGCAGTCATCACTGATGTTTGCATCTAACAGCAAGCACAGAAAAAGTTTCCTTTTTCTCAAGGCATAAAATATATGCTAAATAAGAATAGGATCAGTTTCCTGTTAATTGCCTTATCTCTTTTATTCACTCAATTACCAGTGGACCATCATTTCACTTCTCTTTTTTACACTCACTGAATTACAAACTGTACCTGGTCCTAAGGGGCATATAAAAAAAGATCAGATTGCAAACCACAAATTATTTAAGAAATACAATAATTAAAAAATAATAAACCCCCAAATAATAAAAAAGCCACAAGTAAAAGAAAATCGATGCTGTCAGTATAAGAACAAGGCACTGAGAGTTATTAAAGAAAAAGTAATGAAACACTTGCATCAGCTCATGGACTAAGTTGTGTTATCAGCTATTTTGGTTAGAATTTATGGCTTAAAAGTTGTACTGCTCAAAAGGAGTAACACATTATGAGAAAGCACCTTAAAACTGCATTTCAAACTCTTCAATGCTATATTTGTGCTTTTTTTTTTTTTTGGAGGCACTTTCTTCATGGGCAAAGAGGCATCCTTGTGTGGATAATAAACAAGTTTGATCTGTTTTCCAGGTAATGTTAATGTCTTCAGCTGTAAGGGCATTTTATTACTTCTTAATATTTAGTGTTCATGCAGTTTTTTAGAAAATGGTTGTAAGACTCACTAGATAATCTTTCACTCTCCATGCTGGAGTGTGTGACTACATAAAGAACAGTAAGATTTTTAGTCATGAAATCTGTGTAGATTCATAAGATCAGGGCAATTAACAGAAGAAATGCTGAGAGGTATATGCTGTCTTTTTATCACAGACCTCCTTTTAAAAGCTGCAAAGGGATGGTATATTTTTGGTAAGCTGAAGCATAATATTAGAGGTAAGTATATACCTAAAATATATAGTGTAAAATATAGAGCTTTAACTTTTCTTATTTCCTTCAGATGTTACCATAAAACCAGCATGATAATTTCAAGAAACTGAACAGAAATTATTTTATTAGTAAAGTTAAATTGAATACCTATGTGAACAAGTATTTCACCTTTTGGAAGTTAATGTCAGATCAAGCATAAAAATATTCTTTTTTAAAGACTCACGTTTACTTTGCCTAACCAGCTCATCTACTGTACAACATGTTTAGCTTTTACAGCCAAACAACCTGAATGAAGAAAATAAAGTTAAGCCTAGACTGTGGTTTTTTTTGTTTATATCTTTGGCAGAATCCCCTGATCCCCAGCAAGCAAAGCACAGACACCAAAGAAATCAGTAGCTGAGTGGATAATGTATAAAATGTGATCCCCTGATGCAGAGAGCATTTGAAAATATAAAAGAATTCTTAAAATTGTATGTCAATGCCTAGCTGAAAAGACATCAATGGGTACAGAACTTCAAAGTGCTAAGGTTTGGAGCATATCACACATAGATGTGAGAAATCTGGAGCCCTATGTGAAGATGAAGCATCATTTATATGTAATGAATCTAAGTGAAGACTGACTAAATTCATCTAGCATAACTCTAAAACTCGTATGCTTGAAATACTGGTCCTATGCGGCATTAAAAACAGTTTCTTGCCGCTGTTCTCCAAGCTGATGTGTACCAAACAGGTCACTTCCTTTCAGCTAAGGATGGCAAACATCTGACTGAGCGCTAACATGACTTTTGATCTGCACCCCCAGTTTGCACAGTTCTTAGTGAGATGGTTAAATAGAGAATGTCCCATTGTCTTGACTGGGAGACATTGTCTTTGCTGATCTGCATGGGCACATCTGACTCCCTATCCCAGACAGAATTGTACAGGAGTATTTCTAGCTCCTTCCTTAAGCACAAAGCTTAATGCATCTAGAGCTTCAAATTCCCCTCAGCTGTTGAACATGGCAGGGGTTAAAGTTTTATTAAGAGATTGCCCAAATTTGGGTTGTCTCTGCAGGGCCTTTTTGCTGTTCAGGATCCTTTGGTGGCCAGGTCCTGTGTTAGGCCTTCAAAAAATTTGGAGATATAGTTAGCAGAGACTTCTTGCTTTATTGTGTGTGTGCAAGAGTCATGCTTGTGTGTCAACACAAAAGAAATGATGGGACTTAAAAGTAGGTTAGCATGGAGCCACACTTCTGAGACTTACAGGGGCGGAAAAGAAGCAAAATGTCACTCCATGTCATTAAGGCGTCACACTCACTAGTGAATAACGTGGTCGTGTTGAAATTTGTGTGATGATAACATGGTGGTGGTAACATGTCACCATTTTGCTGCATGAAACCATGTGGAAGTCACTTGGAATTTGTCTACCCTAAGGTATTTACTAAATACAGTGAAGCTTACATATGTCCTCTGGTCAACACATTGAAAAGAAGTCAAGAAGCTTACTCATCCAAGAAATGCAGGGTAATTAATCCCTCCAGCTAACTCTGAGCA
Source organism: Sylvia atricapilla (assembly GCF_009819655.1). NCBI lineage: Eukaryota > Metazoa > Chordata > Aves > Passeriformes > Sylviidae > Sylvia > Sylvia atricapilla. The sequence continues at coordinate 87,482,395 of NC_089140.1, read as the reverse complement.
ACCTCCTCCATCCTAAATGATCAGTTTTATGATTTTTTTAAATGAATGTTTGTGGTTGCATTTTCCCCCTCCACTTGGAATAATCCCCTTCTTTCAGATGACGTACAAAATCATCCTAGGAAACTCCCGTACATTTAATACCCTCATTGTGTCCTCTAGTTCCTGTCTATCATTTCCAGCAGAGACTGGAATTATCTACCAACAGCGTGTAGTTTCATGAAGACAAGTACTGGATTCTACACCCAGAATGGGACAAACAAACATACAAACTCAGAAATGAGATACTGGAGAGAAGCACAGCAGAAAAGAACCTGGGGGTCCTGGTCGATGGCAAGCTGACCATGAGTCAGCAGTGCCCTGGCAGCCAGGAGGGCCAAGGATGTCCTGGGGGACACCAGGCACAGCACTGCCAGTGGGGACAGGGAGGGGACCATCCTGCTCTGCTCTGCACTGCGGTGCCCTCACCTTAAATATTGTGTGAAGTTTTGGGTGTCACAATACAAGAAAGACATAAAAAAATTAGCATCCAAAGGAGGGCAACAAAGATGGTGAAGGGCCTTGAGGAGAAGCCAAAGAGGAGTAGCTGAGGTCACTTGGCCTGTTCAGCCTGGAGAAGAGATTGAGGGAAGACCTCATTGCCATCTTCAACATCTTTACAAGGTGAAGAGGAAAAGCAGGTACTGATCTCTTCTCTTTGGGGACCAGTGACAAGAACAAGCCTGAGGTTATGTCAGGGGAGGTTTAGGTTGGGTATCAGTAAAAGGTTCTTCACCCAGAGCATGGCTGGAAACTGGAACAGGCTGCCCAGGGGTGTGGTCACAGCAACCCTGACAGAGTTCAAGAAGCATTTGAACACTGCTCTCAGGCACATGGTGTGATTTTTGGAGATGTCCTGCGCAGTGCCAGGAATTGGACTTCAGTGATCCTTGTTGGTGCCTTCCAACTCAGGATATTCAATGATTCTATGTTCTAGTCTATTTATGCTTAATTACTGTTTTCTAAAAGAATCTGGCTACAGGCGCTGACTAATAGGGAAGACTATCCTCTTCCTCTTGTTATTATACCTCTCTGGTTTTTTCATTCATGACAAAAATACGTTTCAGCACTAATGGTGAGGAAGTGCTAGTTTATGCTAATTGTAGTTGAAAAATAGATTAAATTCCAGGCAATCACTTAAAATTATAAGCATCAAGAGGAACATGACCAACAGAGGGTTTAGCCAGCTTTGCTTTCTTTTCCCTCATGTACACTCAGATGCTCTAAGAGGTGGGAGCAGCTGCAAATGGGCTCTGAGGGAGGCACCTAACTAAGGTTTCCACAACCAAGGCATCTATCTATGCCTTCTTTTCTTCAGCTATCCCCCTTTTTTGAGTTACACTAATTGGGCTTCTTGACTCCTTCGGTTTGGGGTGATCCACAGAGTTTAACTGTGCAAAACAATCCAAGCACAACCAGGGGTGGACACATTGCTCTCTATCAATACATTTTGAATGGAAACAACAAATAAAGTCCTTCAGTTTCTGTTTAGTGTAGGAGCACCAAAAGAGAATTAATTATGTATTGCCCTTATTTGTCATTATAAAGAATTCCAGGACTGATACATGAATATGTACATCTCCCTAATTATTTCAGCAAGAGCAATCTTTACCTCCAGAGTAGGAAATTTTGACTTTAACATGAAGGTTTCACAGTTTCCATCTCACTTTATTTCATCCATAGTAGAGTAGTATGACTCACTGCTGGCAAAACAAAGTGCTACAGACCTGAGCAATTCAAAGCTGCAAGTAATGAAGGCAGTCGGTGGGGCTGAGGGGAACTGCTGCAAGTGGGAGCATACAGCAGAAGCAAACACAGGCATCAACCCTCTTGGCTCACCTGCCAGTCAGCCAAACACTCACACCAAAACATAACCAAATATGGAGAGAAAACAAGTTGGAAAGAGAATTTAATCCTTAAAAAAATGTTCAACCTGATTGTGCCTTCCTCATCAGGCAGGACTTGGCAGTGGAACAGCCCACAGACTTAAATGGAAATCTGTGTGTGCTGGCAACAGTATATTGCTGGATTCATTATTCTGCATGGTTTTGCCCCTGCAATTTCTACAACAGCCTCCTTTTTCCCTTATGCAGTCATTTTGTTTGCCTGTTTCAAGCCTGAGGTTTGAATCTGTTCACATGTCCTTTGTTTAAACACATCCCTGCTGCCTTCAGGTGTGTTTGTTGATCCCTTAAGCTGGAGCTAGGAAAAAAAAAGTAGTACTGGATAACAACACGTTACATCACCCTCACAGAGAGTGAAAAAGCACATCACTTCCTCCCAACCATTTGTCCCTGGAGCTCTTCAGGTTTCTGCAGCAACTTAGCCGGCTGACTTCATTCCCATGGTCCTTTCAGTCTGATGGGATTGCTCATTTTCCTAAAGGAACTGGAAGCTTAGAAGGAAAAGTTTTGATAATAATGTTGAACAGACTGGTATTTAAAGCTGCATTCCTTGAAATGACTCCAGATGAAGAAGCCAGTGTACCAAGCTATCTTACCACTCTTTGCTCTTCAGAAATCTGCATTGTATCTGACAGCAGATACACACCACACAGAAATTACCCTGCCAGTGGATGAATGAATTAGATTTTGCCTAAAAGTGTGTGACGGCTTTTGGTTTGTGATCTTGACAAATCAAAATATTGAGTTGCTGTTGAATTTAAATTAAAAACAAACAACCTAACAAAAAAAAAATTATCAGTTTAATATCATGTTCAAAAAAATCTTGTTAGGATAAATTTCAGTTGATCTACACAGGTTCCCTAATTTTACTCCTAGGCAGTGACATGTTCAGCACTGCTATTGCTGTGTATTGCTTTGTGGTTCCTCTTGCTTTTATGGTCCCAGGGTCATCCTGGAGACTGCAGGGCATAGCTTAGTGGAAACTATTCATCCCCTTGCCTGAGAAAATAGATAGAAAAGTGGACTAGAAAAAAAAAAAAAAGCAACCTATTTCATTTTGTGCAGTGTCTGGAAAGCAGAATTCATCTTAGTAAGCGCAGAAGTTCACCTCAAAGCTGGTTGTGGGGAGTCCTCTTTACAGACAACAGAGAGAATCAGTGCACAAAGGGAAACAGGGCATGGATCACCTCCTCCTAAAGAATATGTCTGGAACAACTCACGCAATTTATGCCCTCAGCATGCCTGGTTTTCTCCATGACCGTGGAGGAAGCCTGGGCTAATCACCTCACACACAGGGATCTACACCATAGGTGTCTGGAATTACGGATACAGCTTCTCCTCTAAAGGTATAGATGGAACAAGATTAAATTTCCTAAAGCCTTTTATGTGCAGCAGCTCTGGGCCCAGTGTGTGCTGTGCCTCTCCCCTGCTCACAGTTGCTGAGGATGTGTGTTCCCCTAGTGCCATGCTTGGCACCTCTGTGTTTCACAACCTCTCAGCTCACTGCTTCCAGGGCAAGGCAGCAGTTTCAGCAGCTTCTCTCTCACCAAGTGAGCTTCATCTCTTCCAAAGAGAGCTCTGGCTCCCTGTCTTCTGCTTGCCCCTGTCCTGTAACCTGTGCAGAAGTGCATGGAGTCTTTTTTCAAACAAACACTGTTCTGCTGAATTAAGTATTTTAAGGTTCTTCAGTTAGAACAGAAAGGCAAAGATTACCCAAATGGTCTGAGTAACACCATAACATGCCTCTCTGCACCAATGTATTCAAGACTTGGTGTTCATATAGCACTGGATAACAGAGTTATCAGCTGCAGTGGAAAACCTGTGTGGTTTAAAGAAACAGTTGCTTAAACCTGTTCCAGTGAATGCCAATTGGGGTCCACCCTTAGACTTCTGGCATATTCCCAAATCAGCCTTGAACTGAATGACCTTTGGTCAGTTCCACGGAAAGTTAATGACACAAAATTGTAGGTTACAGAAAGATACTGAGGTGAGAACAAACGTAGCATTATAAGGAAGCAGACGAGAGTACAACTTGGTTATTTCGTCACTTCAGTGACAAAACCATCTTTTGTCCAGTTACTGTAAACTTGCACTCTTTGTTTTGGGTTTTTTCAAACAATGGTTATAATTATAGATATGACCTTCTTGGAAGATTGAGGGCTGCACTTATGGGATGTTTGTCATTTGAACACTTTTTGCAGTAACTGACATAGAAATGTATGCATCAGTTTGAATGTTTGGAGTCTGTCCAAAGACATAGATTGCTGATACCACTGAATATTCTCCATTTCCTGATTGCAACAGAACAGTATTGTAGGTAAACTTGATCTTTCTGGTGTTTTGGCTAAAGTTGGCAATACTGGTTCACTTAACTTATTAGAAGGTTTTCAGATTTTTTGGGATTTCATGTTTAATCAAATGCATCACTCATCCAAGTATTACCTCAAACAAATAGCACAGCCTCAATTGATACTTTTCACTTCTGTGCTGTAAAAAGTTGGAAACAACTCACACTGTGCCTTTTATTTCCAACAAGGGAGGAACTGTTTTAATTTCTTACATGTTCCATTCCTAGGAAGAATTACAAAGAGAGAAAAAAAAATAAAGTATTGCCTGTGCAATTTTTATGCTATCTCTCAACCAAAAGCTTTACTTTTTTTATAACAGTTCTTTCAGTTTGACATTCAAACCAAACTATGCTTTTCTGACGCCCAATATTAGTTTGATAATGTGCTTCATTTGAGAATATGATTATTGAGAAGCTGCAACTGTATGTATTCAGACAATACAAATGAACACACACTCTTCTGCAAATGCCTTTTCAAGAGTTTCTGAGCTTGCAGCTCTAAGTGATTCACCTCATACTATAAGCTGTTAGTGCAGTAACCTTAGGACATCCTAGAAATTGATTCTGAAATTAGTGGATTATGGAGTAAGAATCAAGTAGGTTATGCATTTATTATATGCATTTTTGTCCTGGTCTATAATAATGCTGGCTGACTATGCAGAGAATCATATTTCAAGACTCAGGTAAGCTTTCTAATTGTGTCAATATTAATGTGCAATTGAGAGGTATTTCACAAAAAAACAATTTTTTTTTCACATCCATTTATCTTCAGTTCAGCATTGCCCAGCTTAATCTCTGGATTATCACCAATGTCAAGGACTTTAGTATATATGCAGGAGAGTGGATAAATAAGTATCTGTTGAGAATTGTCCTACAGAAAGAGGATGCAGAGGGGAAAAAGCAGTAATTTGGCTTCTTCACAGACCACACAAACAATATCATTCCTCAAAGCTTTTGCAAATTTGTTTTACTTTTCAAGCTTATATGAGTCCACAGTGTATCATCTCAAGAATGTTGTCATTGTTGGAGGTGCCTTCAGTCTCGCAGTGAAAGTACATGGATTAAGTCAGCAGAAGCACAGGCAGGAAAGCCAAGGCAGGTCCTCTTGCTCTTCTTGCAGCCTGGCTACTGCTGTCCTCCCAAGTAGAGTGGGTGAAAAATTATTTGCTCTAAAGTCCAGGGGAAAATTAGTTCACTGTTGTGCCCTTTACAATCCTCATTGTTGAGGATGTCTCCTCGATGAGCAGCACTGCAGAAGTGGAAGAATACATGCATGGAACCACTAAATGTTTTGGGCTGGAAGAGACCTTTAAAGATCATCTAATCCAAGCCCTCTGCCATGGCAGGCAAATTTTTCACTAGTCCATGCTCCTTAAAGTACTGACCAGTCTGGACTTGAACACTTCCAATGATGTAGCATCCACAACTTCTCTGGGCACTTCTTTCATTTTGTTCACTCAAGTACTAAAAGAAGTATAAGGCTCCCATATGAGTGAATTTAACCTCTGGAAAACCATACTTTTCATCAATCTGTTCAATCTTACCTGCACATAAATAAACTGAAACAGAAGTGATCTTTGTAAGCTTTGTTGAGTTTCAGTTTTCAAAGAGAGATGAAGGAAAATGAGGGCAAGGATTTAGACCTATTGAGTATAATGCAAATAGTCACAGGCTATAAAATGAGGGATTTTATTAACCTAAGTGAGAGAAAAGCAGGAAATTGCCATATTATATCATTTTCCACTGAGGAACCTCTGGTGGAATTGCTATTTCCAGGAGGGCGTAGTGTTCCTAGAAGAGAGAATTGATTTGATCTTCCTCTCATCATTCCACTGTGAAAATAAAATCTGGGCTTTTGCCAAATTCTATAGGAGTATCTCTTTTTTAAAATCATTATTACAATAAGGCCAAGTTCTTCTTAAAATGAAACACTTTATATGTTTAAAATCTCATATACTTGGTGTTTATTGTCTGCCACATCCCAATATTTTACAAGTGTCCTATAATGATAGCTTCCTCTTTCATGCTGCATTTTGTAAAGAGATTTCAAAGCACTTCCCAAAGAAAGTGAACTATAATTATGCACGTGGTAGAGATGTGGAAACAGAAACACCAAGAGGTAAAGCAATTTGCCCAAGGTGACAGGGAAAATTAGAGGCAGAGTCAGGCATAAATCCCATGTCTCCTGCTTTTTGCTTCCTTACTAACCACAGCCTCACTTGAAGATGGTATCACCAGCTTTAAAAGCAGTAGAGAACTGCTATGGGAGTACTACAAGATGTACCCTGCTGTGAAGATGATACAGAATCAGAATCAGGGTCCACCTGCAGTTCTTGGTCACAGGTGTAACAGGAAAATGATAACTGACCTGAGAGGGGCTTGCAGGGCAGGGCTGGGGGCTCCTCACTGAATCTTGGGTGGGTGGACAGGGGATGCGGAGAGGCGGAGCAACCTCCATGGCTGCTGCATGGAGGAATCCTCCCTCCAGGCACTGAGGCACTAATAATCTCATGTTCCTGGAGATGCAGTCCTCACAAATCAGGTCCCCACAATTCTTCCCCTTCACTAGGAACAGAGTGGCTGATCATAGAGACAGAGGACTCTGTAGAGCTGCTTTGTCCCACAGGACATCGTGCCTTGGAGAGATTCAGTGGCAGCCCTCACCACCTTGTTGCACAGTAGAAGGATTCCTGCATTCCCACAGTGCAGAAGCATCCAAACTCTACCGCTATTTGTGGTTTATTTGGCACGTTAAGATTGATTTGAAATAATTTCCTGCGTATTCACAAACCCAGCAAGTAGTTTCCCTTTAAAGTGCACCAGCTGTGACATTGGGCAGGTTCTCTAATTTCAAATGAGGCGCTAAGAGACTACTCCTTTCAGCAGCTTTTTTTTAATGAGGGTGGGTACCTGTTGCAATGAATCAATTAAAACTCTTCTGACACACAAGTTGTGTGTTGCCAGACCTGTTTCACAGGTTTCTCAGGAGGGAGGATAGCATGTGACAGCACACAGAGAAGCCAAGAGTACTGGAGAAGATCAGAAGCCTGCATGAGTGAGCTCAGCTTTTCAAAATATTTTCTTAAAGCTCTATTCAAGGGACCACTGACCTCTGCAACAGACGGCACCATGGTGGAGCAAGAGATGCTGCTATCGTGTGCTTATCCTCAAGAAAAGTGTAAGTGACCAAATATGATTTTGTAGAAGAAATAAAAACAGGACACTGGAGGAAGGAAATGAAAGAAATTATCTAGGTTGTATAATTGAAAAGGCTGAGGGAGTAGAGGGGAAATGCTGAAAGAAGGAAATAAGGAAGCTATTAACTTTATATCGTAGGCATGCAATTGAAATATGATTAGCGTACTTGCAAGCAAAAGGAAGGATGCTTGTATGAACAACTCTGATATAAAAGCTTCTTGAAGAAACTTGCTTTAATCTTTGACGTTTTGCTTGTATTTGCAAAGTGCTGTGGAACTTCTTGTGTGGTAGAGCTCATGAACAACAAGCTTTGATTTAGTAACTTAAGGAGCAGGCTGGAGTGTAAAGAAAGCATTTTCAAGAAAGACGTGGCATGATTCAAACCAATGACTTAAGCTTTTTTAACAATGCAATGCCTCTTTTTCCTAAGACATTGGCACACTTTCTGATACTGTATCCAAATTAGATTAGGGTACAGTGGGAATGTACCCAAATCCATCCCTCCTTCCTGAAAGCATCCTGTCACAGAGCATCTTTGTGAACCAGAAATTTCATTTTTGTTACCAGAAAATATAATACAGGCAACAAACCAAATAAAATCTGTACATATTGGTTTTTAAAATACCTGGGCATGTTTTAAAAGAGTAATGAAATAACCAAGTCAGATTTCCAGCATGCCAAAGATGGGCATGACAGAGAGGTAGAAATGTAGCTGACTACAATAAAGTCAGGTTTCTAAGTCTGGACTGGACATGTCTGAACAAAATATTAAGCAAATGTAGAAATGGAACTGGTATATCCTGAAGCCACTTCAGCACATTGCCAAAGCAAAATTCAGTACAAAAAACCCCCTTCTCCCTTTCAACTCTAGAAATATTGCTTTTTGAATGGCCTAGCTTGCTTTGGCAACTTCATAAGGAGATTATTTAAAACTTAGTCCAGATTGAAGGATTGTCTTAGTTCTGTTTGTAAAAATATCACTTTGTACAGGGCTTTGTGTTTGTTATCAGGAGCTGAATAGGACAAGGATGTCAGCCAAGATACAGTTTATCTGTCAAGAGGTGTTTTCAGTTTTGTCTTGTTTTCTACTCCCTACTTTGTATTTGCAAAAGACAAGAGAGAGATAAAAATCATCCTTACCACAGTGTCCTGTTGAGCTGACTTAGAAGCTCATAACCAACTGACTGTAACAGAGCTTAAGTGAAACCTGGAGTTAAAATACCTGTGATATTAAAAAAAACCAACCAAACCATACATTCCTTTCTGCTGCCTATTGTCCTATTAAAGATTTTTAAAAAGCAGGATGACAATACTTTATTTTTAGCTTTGCTGTAACCCCAGCAATATAAATGATTGGGTTTGTTTCATGGAGCATTTGGGTTGTTTTCTTTCTGTTGTTCACTTTAGTGTTAAATAGAAAATGGGAGCCATAATGGGTTAAAATAATCCAATTGCCTTTTTTTGTCAAGGGTTACTGGACCGCTCAAATTCCTCAGTTTTTTTTGTATGAAATTTAACTTCTTACTGTGTGTTATTGAATTTGCACATGTGTGTGAGAAAGAGAGATTTCTCAGTCTCAGTTTAGCTGTCAAATTCACAGAAATGTGACATGCAGCACTGTAGGGGCTGAAAAAAATTGCATAGAGAAATCAAATCAAGCCCAAAGGAACTAAATCCATAGGAGGAAGGAAGCCATGTAATACCTCAGGATGGATGAGCTGGGTCCACTAATTACACCTTCTGGTGACATGAATCAGCAGTGACCCCCCTGAAGCCAACTGAGTTTCCCCGTGGGCTTAAGAAAGAACTATGTGGAGGACCAACCTTGCTGCATTTACTGTATTAAGCTCTTGCTTACCCCAGAACAGGTCAGGTGTCTGTCTGACATATTAAAAAGCCAGAGCACTGAATGGGTCCATTCCAGCCGTGAAGGGTCAAATTATGCCTCAGTGGGTGTTGGTTTTCAGCTCAAAACTAAGTGACATCTTGGATAGATCCAAAAGGCCGACCCACTCTAGATTTAGGCTTAGAATTTCTTAAAAGATTTAAGTTTTTATTTATTTTTTCTAAGCAAAATGAGCATGGTAGGTCTTTGGAACTCTGCACCTACTTGTTGGGAGCTATTGGTTTTCTGCATGTTGCTATGTGAAGTCAACAAGAAACACTAAATTTTATACCTGATCCAAAGTTCTAGCTGTCTGTGGTGGTGCATTTCCATGTGCCTTCTGCCTAATGCCATTTGTTCCCCTACAAATCTGGCAAGGAAAAACCGAGATGTTTGTAGTTTGGCTGTTTGGGGGTTTTTTTGACCTCCAAGGCATGTGGCATGTTTGTCATAGAACCGTGATGGTCTAGTGCTGTAGTGCTGTGTTATTCAGTTCATGGGTGAATACTTTCTCTTCTCTTGGAAGGAACATGAGCTGGGGATTTCTGTGGTCTGTAGCCTTGTTTCAGCGTGTATTTGCAGCAAACTTTGTAGAAGCCATTAGAAATTCTCTTGGCAGAAGCAGCTGTCAAAGGAAAAAGTAGTAAATTAGCCATTACAATGGATTTTACTCCTCTTAGAAAGAAAAAAGTGAATTAAATATGTAGTTGCTCCTAGAATGGGAGAAACAGACTTCTGACCTATGTGACATAGTCCCAGGTATTCCTAAACAGCTGCTTGCAAATGTAAATTTCCAAGGAAAGTAAAAGAAGCTATGCTTTTGCACTTCTCTCTTTGTATTACCATTTATTTTAATAATGGTTTCACATGTTTTAATGTATCCTGAATATCTTATGTTAAGCTACTTCTTTAGGCAATATTTGTACATTCTCAAAGCCCAAATACTGATTTTTTTTTTTAACTCTAGAAGAGCATATGACAAAAATACACTGATCTGAGCCTTTATTAAACCCCCCCCAAAATAACCAATCAATCAAAAACAACCCAAAAAACCCAAGACAAACAAAAGCTCACCAACAAACAAGCAAAAAAACAGTACAAGAAAGTACACTTTTGTGCTTGCACTTTAATTTTCTGTCACACAGTTAATAACTACTATTTTTTTAAATTATTCTAAAAGCAAATCACCTTTATGTTAGACCCAAACAAAGATACTTCAACCAAAAATTGTTTGAAGTGAGAGTTGGGGATTTTTTGTTCATTTGCTTGTTTTGAATGACTGTTTCTCAGCTATGAAATATCAAATGCACTTTCAGGATAGCTTCCTTCGATTTCAGATTTGAACAAACACTGTAAAATTAATATATTTCATTCTTACTGTCTAAGAGCAGCACTGTGGTGTTATGTGTGTGCTGATGAGAAGATGTGGGAAATATCTGTTTTCTCTCTGTCTTGAGAAGACAAAAATATCGTGGTTGCCCAGGAGGAGTATTTAAGAAGTCATTTTCTGGAACAGTTTTCCCAGACACTTGCTTGTTCTCAGTCCAATTTTTTTTTTTTTTTATTTTCATACCTAAATTTTTTTTTCTTTGATCATGTGAGAATGCATTTGTTTAGACTTAGACTTTTAAATTAATGATCATCCTCTAAGCAGGGTGATTACCTGTAAACAATATCATCCTTTTTTTTAATCCCTTCTCAATTTACCAGTAAAGACAACTTTTCTTTTGTTTGGATTGTGAAGTGACATATTAAATCATGTCAGACTAAGAACTGGTCTCAGGTGGATCACAAGAAAAACAACCCTAGTTATCTCCTGATGAACAACCACTGTTTCAAAACTTAACAGGAAATCAATTTCTAATCAAACACACTCTCTGTATGTTCCAGTAAATGCACATTTTGAATAAAAAAGTCACGCGCAGTTAAATTGCATGTCTTGGAGAAATCCAAATATGCTGTTCCAATACAGATACAGTTCTTGAACAGAGCCATCATACTGTCAAAACAAAAGATTTATTTAAAGAAATCTGTTTTCCAGGGAACTGTGCTGCCTGTCAGCTTTTTGGGCTGATTTTTTGGTATCTTGCCGAATTAATACATTAGTGTATGTCAATCCAATCTATGCCTATAGTCAGCTATTGGGAAATGAAGTCTGTATCACTCCTTAATTTCTGAAGATCAGATAGGTCCAAAGGAAGAAAAGATAAACTGAGAACAAGCCAAAAGTAATACACATCCTATTCACATGCTTCTCCACTCAGAGCCACATTGAAATGTACTTCCATGTGAATTCCTGCGTGATGAACTATCGTTGGAAGAAGGGTTTATGCAATGCAGAGGTGGAGCCCAGGCAGATATAGAAGAGGGACAAATGTACCTGTCAAAGGTTACAGGGTAGAATGCTTGGGTCAAGAGTTTAAATTCTGTTCTTTCTGAGTAGAATGGCCACTAAATTCTTCTCTGCATAACGTTGGTATAACCACTGCCGACTACTCATTTTGCACGGATTATTTTAGTTGTCCCAGAAAAAAAAAAAAAAAAAAAAAGCCAGGCTTAGCTCAAAAACAGAGATGGAGCAAACACCCAAACTCTGCAGGCTCCTCCAGGGGCCTGGCAGCTGCATAAAGGCTGCTCAGGAACCCGGAGGACGCAGGGACTTTGCCCACACAGCATCCTTGTGTTTAATGTTTTGCTGTTTGTGCTGCTGTGGTAACGAGGGTGGGAATGCTACCAGCAGCTGGAGGCGTGCAGCTCCCTGTGCAGGAAGATGGGCTCTGAGGGACAGTGGGTGGCTGGCCTAGGCTAACTCTGCAAGAAAGGGAAAAAATGTTCAGGGAGAAAACAGCAGAAGGAAGTTTAAAATGGGCTCAGAACTTGTCTGCAGCATCGCTCAACATACGTGTCACATCTCAAAGGCATCGTGCACACATCTACAGCCTGCTGTAGTCCTGGGTCTGGGAAGGTTTCTGACTCTCTTGAGATTTTTTTTTTTCTTCAGTCATGTCTGCAAAGTTTCTGCTGTATTGGATTCCCAAAGGGTAGAAGCTCTACTGCTATGGCCACATAAAACTGTTGGTAGTGAGGTGTCTACTTATATTTCTCACCATACCATAGCATAACCTTTCATATGAAAATAAAACAAAAAAACCTGAAAGCCAATCCTGTTATCATAATTTTTGCCCATATGTTTATGCTGTCAAAGTTGTAATGACATAACTGAGAACAAAATTTTGCATGGTGTTTCCTTCTAGAGGGATGGAGATTAAGGCACTGCAGTCTGCAGGAGACTCTATCCCTCACTGCTCATTTAAAAGGAGCAAGATATCAAATCCATACCATATTTTCTGACCTGGAACTTGACCCAGCTGAGACATTTAAGATTAAATTCCCAACAAACCTGATGGTGATTAAGTTCAAAAACTTACTTGCTCTTCAATTTACCAAGATCTTGAAGCTGTATGTCTGTGCATATCCTGAAATGCCCCAATGTTAGTGGAGTTGAGTGAGTAATTCAAGTGCCACTTTATACATACCCCTAACTAAGCTATTTTAAGGACAATTAGTCTCACAAGTGTACTCTAAACATAATCAGCTTTCAGGGACATATTTCTCACCTTATTATGTGCAGTGACTCCTGCTTTTTGCTGCCAAAATGCAGAATTCCTTTTCCCTGCCCAATCACTTCATAGTAGACTGAGTATTTACTTCAGAGGACTTGGAGATTTTCATTCCCTGTTTGAACAGAGAAGGTTCAAATCTTTTCACTCTCTTGAGACAAAGCCATGCCAGCAGCAGAGAGGCTGCTCTGGCAATAGGCAGTCCCACTTCAACCATGCCACCAACCTGGTGCTGGTTACTCATTCCAAGCAGAGCTGGACAGGCCTGAGTTTTAGTTTCCCTGCTGGGACTTCTTTTTCTTGTCATTCGCATTCAACTGCCAGTGGTTAAAACACAGAAAGGGTCAGAAACCTGGATGTCCTCATGCCAGGTGAGTGTCCTGAGCATGAAGAAACATGACTCAGTTGCCTAATATGCTCTTTCTCTTTATGGACATGTTTCTTGAAATGTTCCCTGCACAGTTGGAGATGGAGGATGAGGCGCGCATCCCTCCAGCCCACTCAGTCTGACCTACTTTAGAGCTGCTAAGGGCAGAAGCTGGGGGGAAGGAGGGTGGGCAGGAATAGCAGCCCCTTTCCTACACACACTGTGCAGCCAAAGCAAGGAACCAAACTTAGGACATCCAATTCCCAGGTCACTGCTTTTAGCAGCAGTGTCTCCTGTGATTGTGTGGCAACTGTGGCAAAGAGAGAGCATTAAAAAGCATAAGGCCTGCACCACTCTCTGAAGAGAAGGAGAAAAGAAGAAAAAGGAAAATAAATAAAGGGGGTGGGGGGGAAAAGCCCAAAAAGTTATATTTTGGAAGGGATCCCCTTTGCAGATCCCAACCAGATGCAAGTATTTCCTTGCAGGTCTGGAGGGTTTTAAGGTTTCTCTCCCCACCCAGCCAGCTTGATTGGCTAGGTCTATGCAGGTACACGCTAAGCTGCTTGGGGTTGTTATTGCAAGCTCCTAACACTCTTTGTGCATTTTATAGATCTATTGCTCAGGATTCAGACTCTGCTCAAAGGCCTGAGATCTTAAACAAGGGGTATTACACCAACTTAACGCTGAGTCACCAAAGCCCTTTATTGAATCTGGGCCCAGTGCATTTTTCAGGCTTGTTTGCAGAGCAGCAGGTATTATTACCAGGAGTAACTGGGTTAATAACAGGGCCTCCTAGAGAGAAAGCAACTCGTAACACCTCTGTTGCTTTGGCTGAAACACGTTCATTACCCCTATTCTCAGTTATGTAATAGGGAGAGCAATATAAAAAAAAAAAAAATACTTCTCCTTGCAAGAATCTCTGCAGAACCCACTGCCTGCATATGGCCACTCTGTCCTGTTTACTCAGACTTACATGGTTACAGTTGCCTGGAACATCCTCAGCAGAGTGCCCCTTGAGTTTTGATAGCTGGGCATGGGTTGAGAAAATAAATACAACAAACACACAAAACAAAAAAAAAAAAAAAAACAACGAAATGAAACAAAACACTAAAAAAACCCCAAACAACAAAATAAAAAAAAGAAAAAACCCACAACCAAAAAAAATAAAAAGAAAAACCCAGACAAAAAGACATTTATCTTCACTGTGGACAGACAGTTGTTGCATACTTATAGTCTGACAGATGTGGTTTTCTGGCAAGTGGGTGAGAAAAAAAGCAATATCTTGAATCATGTTAGGGAGAAGGGCAAGTCTTTTCTTCAGTTTGAGAGAAAAAGATTTGAAAACTTTCGAAGTTGTCCTTAGCAGCTCTACACACAACATATGGTCCTTCCTGAGCTTTTGACTGTTCCCAGTGTGGGACTTTGCCAAATGAAAGTTAAACAAAAGCTACCCTTACAAAAATATTTAGGAAGCCCTGTTTTAGAAGTGAGTGCACATGTTGGCTGTGACTCAGAGCACACCCACACACTGGGTAGATAGATTAGCATCTAAACCACTAGGCAAGTTCCAGTTCTTGCTCAGAAGGTCAAAAAAGCCTGGGAAATGTCCATTGCTCCCTTTCTCCTCAGAACAATTATTTTTTTCCAGATTACAAAGTCATTTTGGATGGCACTGAAACAGTGAAGTCAACTGATTTATTGTCATAAACAATTGTGTTACAAGTTGGGAACCAATTTTGTAATTTCTGGACAAAAGAATAAAGTAGAGATTAAAAAAAAATAAAAGGAAAAAAGAAAAGGAAAAAAACACTGTAATGAAAAGGCCCAACACTCGGAAAGCCAGACTGTTTCCTTTAGATTGATATATTTTAACTTTTTTTTTTTGCTACACAGAAACTGATGAGATCTGTAAAATATTTGCTAGGGCGGTAAATATTAATTGAAGAGAGATGAAAGGCAAAAGCATTCTTGATAATGTTTTGTCCAGAAGTGGAAAAGGTCAAATCTGATGTAGTAAATTTTTATATTTTTTTGAGGTGTTTTATTTTGGTGGTTTTGTGTTGTGGGTCTTTTTGTTGTTTTTGGTTTTTTTGGGTTTTTTTGTTTGGGTTTTTTTTGGTCTGTTTTTTTTTGGTTTTTTTTCATTTTCACTCAGCTTCCACATGTGGTAGCTGGCCTGTTTCCAAGACAGCTGTGACTGAAGTCTCTGCAACTCCTTTGGTGTTGTTAGGAAGACAATGGATGCCCATCTTCCCTGCCCTTCTTCCCACACTGAGGAGACACAGGGATGATGCTGGGGAACAGCTAATAGCACTAGGAGCAATTATTAGGCTAGAAATTAAGTGATCCTGAAGTTTGAGGTACCTCCTAACCAGGAGAGAAGGAAAAGGCTATCAATAAAAATTTTCCATGGTGATGCATGTTTTATGGATTGTAGCTAAAAGGCTTACAGTACAGCACTAGAAGTTGGGGGTAGTCCTGAGAACCAAGATTTAGCCTGTTCTAGAAACCTCAGACATTCATGCAACCTAAAACATGAATAAGAACATTTGTGAAATCAAAGTAAAGAAAGTAAAGCTCAAGCTTCTAGAGATGACAAAAAAGGGAAACAAGAGAGAGGTAGAAGTAAATTCGGAACTAAAATCATCTTACAGGTTTCCAGCCATGGTATCATATCAAATCTGATTGCAAAGGGAAGCTGGCTAGTTAGGTAATTCTTGTGACATCAGGCATTCTAAGATAGCTCCAGGGTTTTCACCTATGCTTCATTCTGTACTTTTACTGTTGTGGCTGAGATAATGAGGAGGAACATAATATATGGTGGGCATGGAGAGTGACTACAGGGTCTGAGTGGTAAAAAGCACTTTTTTTTTTAATGGTAATGGAGAAAAAGGGTCAGCAAAGCACAGTGATGTGAGTTTCAGTAATAAAGAAACAGCCTGGAGCTATACTCACTGTTGCAGCCTTGTCATGGAGGAAATACAACAGATCTACAAGATGTATGGCCATTATAAATATTTCAGCTGTACAGGCAAAACAGAGATTAGTTAAATCTTTATTAAGAATTAATCCCTTGCAAAACCATGGGTGGAAATACTAACTCACCTTGATGGCTTGTGGTTTGGATTTCTTTTCCCCGAGTGGTTTTTCACTAAGCTGCCTGTTGTTCTCTGTGATTCAGAGACAAATGGCCTTATGATTCTCCTGGAGAATCCTTTCCCAATGTTAAAACCAGCAGGAATGAGAAACAGAAAAAATAAATGGCATGAGATGGTTTTTCCCTTTTCATTCCTCCCACTGGTGCCATGTGAGAGGCAGTCCAAGAAATTGGACAAACACCTACAGAAGTGTTGAGAACCAGTGTTCAGTAAAACCTGCTTTTCTTCTGCATTTGCAGTGCCATTTCAACAAGCTAGATCTTGTTCCCTCTTCCAGAGTAACCATCATGTGTTCAGCAGTGAGGGTGCTCTTGCCAAAACATTTTTCTTATCAGGATTATTCTTTTGCATGATAAAATATCAAAGACTCTGTGTGATTAATCTTTTGAACTTTGCCTGTTAATAAATACAGAATTCTCCCTAGCCTCAGAAATGTTTTCCAGTAACTCTTTTTCCTCAAGTGGGAGTTTTGAAGTTTATCAGAACTATTTGGGACACTACTCTTACTCAGATTTTTCTACTTTGTTGAAAAAATGAAAACAACCACCTTTCATTAAGAATATTTTTCATTTTCATTCAATTTTATTTTCCTTATTAAATTAAAAGAGAGCATGCTTTTTCCTCCCATCACAGTGCTGCAGGAAGGAGCTGGTCAACCATCCTACAGTTCATGCTCAGGAGAAAACATTATTGGGCAATTTTGCTAGACTTCACTAGAGAGAAATTATCCAGGGGGCTGAAAAAAGCATGTTGCTGTAGGAAGGTGCTGTTCTACCCGTGGAGATCATCCTCAGGAGCAGTGAGCTGTGGCATTCCCCATGTGTGCAGTGTGATTGTCACCATGGTCATGACACAGGACGGGCTGGCAGCGCCTGCATCCCTCTTGTTTCATAAATATCTGAGATTACAGGAAGTTATTGACCATTAAGTCTTTTTTAATAGCTAGTAGTCATGGCTTCTGTGACAGAAAAGTCTATGGAAACTGTCATTCTGCTCTGCCATTTTGGATTTTTGGTATGCTGTGAGAGGGCTCAGGCAAGTTGCCTCCCTTCCATGTCTCAGTATCACAGTTTGCTGTTTTTCCTTGCTGCTTGCACATTAGTTTTTTTCCTCCCTTGCAATATCAACTTCCCCTCACTGATGATCAGAGAGGGCTCTGCTCCTGGCCATGGGTGGAAAAGACCTTGGATGAGGACTGATGGCCAGCCATGTAGATATCTGCCCTTCCCCTAGGGAAGCCAGAAGGGTGGAATGCTGTATTGGGTTTGCATGATGAGGTTTTGGTAGCTGGAGAAGGGGCTAGAGAAAGGCATGGATTCTGTGGGAAGCTGCTAGACAATTCCCCCATGTTTGATGGAGCCAGTGCCAGCTGGCTCCAAAGTGGACCTGCTGCTGGCCATGGCTGAGCCCATCAGCAACACTGGCAGGACTTCTAGGATAACATATTTAAGATGGGGGAAAACTTGCTGCACAAAAGCAACTGCAGCCAGAGAGAGGAGTGAGAATATGTGTAAGGAACAGCCCTGCAGACCCAAGGTCAGGGGAAATGGAAGGGCTGGAGATGCTCCAGACACTGGAGCAGTGGTTCCCCTGCAGCCTGTGGTGCAGACCACGGGGAGGCAGCTGTGCCCCTGCAGCTCATGGAGGAGCACAGTGGAGCAGAGCTCCATCTGAAGTGCATGGAGGAGCCCACACCAGAGCAGGTGGCTGTACCTAAAGGACCCCATGGGAAGCCCATGTTGGAGCAGGATCTGTGGCCCCGTGCAGAGAGGAGTCTACCTGGGAGCAGGGCTGCTGATAGGAGTTGTGACCCGTGGGACACCCACACTGGAGCAGCCTGTTCCTGAAGGACAGCCCTTCCTGTGGGAGGGACTCACTGGCTTTAATGAGCACTTGGTTTCTAGTCAGACTCAGTCTTCCACAGGTGCCTTTTACCTCCAAAGTGCTCCTGGTGGGGAAGAGTGCCAGGCCTTCCCATGGCTGTGGACTCAGCTGAAGGCTGCGAGTGCTCAATCCAAATCTATGGAAACACGGTCTTTGTTACCTGGTGAACCTCGGGTAACGCTTTCCATCAGTCCTTCGGTTTTACTCAGACCACCTTCCTGCTGTGATTCCCTCCAACTCTCCCTGAAGGGTCCCACTGGTGTTATGATATTTATAGCTAAATAAATTTATGGTATTTATAGCTATTATCTGTTGCCTTGGTCAGACCAGACCTGAGGGAAAACTTGTGGAGAGCTGTCAAGTTGCTATACCACAGGCATGTCAGGAAAAAGAGTGGGAGAATGTTCATGCTCTCACTGGCAGAACTGTTTCCAGCTTCCAGAGGGACTATTAATTGAATACCACTGTCATCTGCTTTGCTGCTGTTGGGGTTTTTTCTGCTGTGTAAAGGCGTAGCAGCAGCAGCAACTGCCAGACAGCAATCATCTAGCCCAGCTCTAGCTGGTAATACATAACATAGATGTGCAAAGTGAATTTTTTTCAGCTCTATAAAAAAAGAGAATTAGGTGTGGGGTCCAAAATAGAAAAAAAAAAAAAAAAAGCATTTTAGTGATCTGAACTGTACTCCTATTAACATAGGAGTTAACATCTGAGCCATTTTCTTAATTGTATTTGATACCATTGAGCTGAAACTGTTTCTGTTTGTTTGCTTGTTCTAACAATAATTCTTATTGCTATTGTGGTATTATTGCTTGTATTTTTAATGAGGCCAATGAAACAATATTCATCAGTTTAATTTCTCTGAAGTATTTTGTCAATTCCAGGATATTAACAAAAAATTATGTAAAAGAAATATCTGAGACACGAAGCAGAGCATATTAGCAGTAATTGAGTTCATGCTTATTATCTTTACAGCCTCATAGGTACATGTGGTTCTTTGTAGGCAAATATAATGACATTCCTGTGCTTTTTCTTTAGTAGGCAATAATCTATCAGCTGACTCATTCTGCCAACTTGATTTTATATCCTCGAATAATCTAATATTGAAAACATGGAAAGATGCACCAGACTGGTTACTGTGATTAAGCAAACAACATGCACCTCAGGCTGTCAGTGGAAAGGCAAGGCTGTATTTTTATCTCAGACTCACAATTTGGTATTTTCATACCACATATTTTTCAAGATTTCCACCAAACCTTCTAACAGATTAAATCCTGCTTAGCCAAGGGAGGAAAACAGATCTGTGAGATGCTGTTTGAATCAAGTATGCCCCTATATCTGCTGAGAGCGTGTCAGCAGTGTAACAAAACTCTTGCATATTCCTTCTGCTGCCCCCATAGCCATAGTTCGTTCCTAAACTGGGGTGCAGGTGTTTACAAAACATCACTGTTGATTCCTAACAGAGTGATAAGGAAGAGAAAGAGAGCTAAAAACTGACAGCAGAGTGCATCTCTTTGGCAAGTTCTGTGTGCTTGAAGAAAAGACAGCTATCAAATTGGACTTGATACACTAGCATATTCTTGATACAATAGCATATTCTTCCTTCATATGCTAGTTTACTCCCCCCTGAAAGACACTTGCATCCCTTTCTGCTGTTTCTTGTCTGCATGGAATGAATCTGCTGTATTTTGTGCCAGAACAAATGAGTTAAACAGAAATCTGATTCATGGAACGGGAATCTTGAGAGAAGAAGCTTCCTGGCAAAGGAAAGCCTCTCTTCTCTCTGATGATTCTTCTGGAAAGGAATACTTAATAAATAACAAACTATAGAATATAAAGATATATCGGTGTAGGAGATGTTGCCATCACCCTCAGGGCACTGTTGCCTGCTAATTGAAATAAGCCAATTCCTAACCCCACAGTCCATGTGACTCTGGGTACATGGAAAGTTTGTCTTTATAAGGGCATGGCAAATTCCTTCCTTGTTTCTAGTGCCACTGGAAGATCTGTCTACTGTGTCCAAGATGGGTGTAGTGATTTTCCTGAATCTGAGCCACAAGACATCTGCTGGAGGACTAAAGGGAAGAGAAATTCTGCAAGTAATTCATGGTGGCAGATGATAACAGCTTCTGCAGGGCTCTGGGTTGTCTGCTGTGGGAGGGGACCAGGCGAGGCCAGCAGCTGGGGCTCAGCCCAGCTCAGAAATACCACTTCCAAAACAGCCTGGGCTGCCTTTCTTTCTTGCTCTCCAGGGTTTCATCCCCTCACCACCACCCCTACTGCTCACCATACCCTCTTCCCATCCTACAGTGGAGGTGCTCATGGCTGGAGACCCCTCATATGGTGTTCCATACATGGATGGACCAGCTCATGGCTTGGACTCCCTTCTGAGTCTTTACAATGACAGGGTCAGGCCAGTGGCTCTCTGCCACCTTTAGAAAAGCTTTGGTAATGTCTAGTACCTCCAGAAATTGTGAGTTTCTTTTTTGTCTTCAACAAAATTCTTTAGGCCTGGGTGGGTGTAGGCCAGGTTAAGGAGTCATGATTTCTTTTGGTGTAATCTTCTGTCAGCCAGGGACTGTAAAATGCACAGAGTTGCACAGGTACTTCGATGTCATTAGCTTAGCCAAAAAAAGAGAGGCTCCTGTTTTAAAAACAAACAACAGGTAGCTGGCTGTACAGTGGTTACAAATTGAAAATGACTAGCAGCTTTTAAAAGAAAGTCCATCATGTCTGAAAAGTACCTAAGAAAGAAGGGGAAAGAGCAGAAAGTAAACTGGACAGATGAAAGATACTACTTTCATTTTCTGGTAGTATGCCAATCTGCAATTGCTGGATATTAGCAAGGTGAAAGGTGTGAATTACAATGACAAAAGAATCATTAGGCCAATTTTCAACAAATATCCTCAAACTTTGCCTTGTTTCTGATGTAATATAATCTCATTTTAGATCTATGTTTATGTTGAAAGGAGTGAATTAACCCTCTTGGTAATTGCCGACCAGTTTATCCTGCTTTTGCTTACTACAAGGGACTACTGTCATGGGGCAGTTGCTACAGAGCACTCAATACACCCTGGCTGGTTTTGTTGCCTTGCACAGGCAGTAACTCTGTCACCTGGCTCTGTACTGACCCCCTAAGCCCTCGGATTAGTACACCCAGGTAGTAAATTTTGGTAAGAACTACTAATAGTGGAGAACTTCGTTTTGAAGAGAAAAGGGTGAGGTGGGAACTCACCAGAAGCTACTCCAAAAAATGTCTTGTTTCCTCTGTCAATCATTTAAAGTCCATTTTTCCAATTTGTTTATTTTTGGTTTTAAATGGCTTTTGGCTTTACACCATGTTTCCCTCAGGCTTGCCATGAAACCTGGGTTTTTTATAACCCTTCTTTCAACCCTTTTTAAGTGTGATCTTCATTCTTCTTCTGCCTTGGGCTGGAGGACCCCCTAGTGCAACCACTCCTAGTGGTATCCCAGTATTGCCATAGCCTCCCTGTCTAGCTCACAGCAAAGCCCAGCTGCACTTGGATATTTAAGGCCACTCCTATGGAAGATATATAAGTGATTAATTAATAACCTGTGAAGAGTTTTTTTTTTCTCAAAACATGACTGATTTTTCTATTAACAGTCATAATAAATTATAAAAAAAGGATTCAATGGATCCAGTGTTCTCTCTCTGAATAATTCCTTGAAAGCACATGTTTGTTCTTTTCAACCAAGATCTCCATCACTGTCTGGGAGCAATGTTCTGTATGATGGAGAGGCTTTTTCTTCTCTTTGAGAGCCTGCCTTTTTGCACTTCAAACTTCTCCATAATTATCACAGATCATTCAGCCTCAGTAGATTTCTAGATTCAATAACAATAGTTTGGACTCTTTTTCTCTTTTCTTTTTTTTTTTCCACTGTCATCAAATGTGGGAAGAAAACATCCTTTTAGACCATTCCTAGCTGAAGGCAATTCCTGAATATTTGTCTTCCCTACTGTTTCTTCAGAGTCTTTTCCTTGTCTCTATTTTGCTGTTCTTTGTTTCTTTAAATTTTTTGGATTCACCGTTTGCATTCAGCCACAGACCATCGCACAGACAACCTGAACTCCCCAGGACTGTTAGTGAGCTGATTTGTAAGTGGCGGGACCAAATGAGAAATTCTGGTGCAAATTCTCCCATGTTTAATAAGATTTATATTTGTTCTTATACCCCTGATGGTCTATTAATAGTGTTTCTTTTCCAACCTCACTCACAAGTCTACTTTGCTGAGACTGTAAGAATTGTAGAACTTTCTGACACATTTCATCAAAACTAGATTCAGAACCTTTTGGGGATGTGGGAAGAGAGAAGGAGGATGGGCAAGCAGAGACACACTGAGGGAATGATAATGTAATCCTTATTTTCTTAGGACACCAGACCAAAGTGTATCACAGACAACTCTTTCATCCTCCACAATATTCCAAAATAAAAATTTAGTAAATGGGATTAAAAGATCACAATTTGAGTTTGTTTAGTGAAAACTTTTCAATTAATTTTAAAAAAAGGTGGTTTTTTCATTCTTTTCACATCATCTGAAATCTCTCAACTGATTTCTTTGTTCGCTGACCAAGATCCAAAAAAAAAAAAAAACATTTAAATAAAAAGCAGGGACATATAGACCTTTATCTTATGTAAGTAATTGGATCAACTTTTTGTTTTCTGATTATAAAGACAAAGGCCATAGCTCCTCTGTTCATCTGTATTTTCAATGCAAAACCATTTTGGGTGTTGCTTTTTCTAACCAATGATTCAATTTTGCTGTTAGGATGGAAAGCTCCGCAGCTTTCCCAAGTAGGGGATTGTACTACAGGTTTGGAAGTTTTTTCCTTCTTTCTTTCTATTTTTGAACTTTGATTAAAGCTGGTGGAAGTGATACTTCTCCTTTTTATTTGGAATCCAAAGATTCTGAGTAAGGACAAATAGAGAAAAAAATGTTCTAAATGTTCTACAGTGGCCAAATGAAAAAAATCCAAGCACGAAACAAAAAAAAACCCAACCCCCCCCCACCCCAAATCCCCTCCCCAAAACCCAAACAAACTAAAGAACCAAAAAGTCCCACAAAAAACCAAAAAACAATCAAAAACAACAACAACAACAAAAAACCCCAAACTGGAAAAAAAAAAAAAAAAAAGTTTTGGAAACAGTTAAAATCTTTTGTTTAGGAATAAAATTGAGTTTGAAAGTTCACTTTCCACTGTTGCCACATGGCTTTTCAGATCCAATAAGAGGAGAGACCAGCTGTGAGATAAGTTCAGAAACCCCTGAATCAACAGCGATTTGAGGCTTTCCAGCTCTGTACTGCAGAGTCCAAAGCTAAGGTTCAGTGAAGATAAAACCTCAGGGTTACCAGCCCCTTGTTTCTGTAGCAGAAACCTTGTGGATAATTTTTCACTCCATGTGGCAAAGCTGTTTAGGAATATGACTGAAAAACCCACAAGTAATTACAAGCATTACAAGATGTGGGAGCACCAGAGCCCACTGAGTATCTTCTCAGGATGTCGTATTTCCTTGTTCTTTAACAGTTACATTTTGGAGAAGCATTTGAGTTCTCAGAAATGGAATTTTCCAGCAAAAATATTTTGTTGGAAAATTCCATGATCCTGATTTTCTCTGCCTTTATTAGATAGGTTAATCCTGAGACAGAGGAAATAGGTTGTAAATGTGGTGGACTTGCAGAGGGCAGAGGATTTACTACTTAGACATCTTGAGGTTGCACTATAATGGGTGCTGTCCTACAGGGAGCTGTGACTACCTCTTGTGTTTTATACAGGTTTAGCCACATTTTTGTGAGCTATTATTAATGCTGAGTTGCAGCATACGCCTTTGGAAGCAGTACAGTCAACGCATACCTGCTTACAGTGAGAAACAAAAAAGCCTCAAATTTCCTCTTGGCTGGCTCCTTCCTCCTCCACCCAACTCGGTCCATGCCATTCAAAAACAGAAGTTGACATCAAGTCATTTTCTATTGTTGGAAAAACAGTCATAAGAAAACCCACATCCCTTGTTGTAAAGGCATTGGAAGGTTGTGGAACAGGTAAATTTGAGGACTGCTGCTTTTTAGATTGTTTGCAAATGTGTCATCTCCATTTTTTGCCCTCATCTACTATTATTTTAGCAGTGGTAGCAGGAATGAGCGCCTTAGCCACTTTCTAATCAAATTAACCTTGCCTCCTCCCACTCAGATGGAAGTCTGGTTGAATTTTCCAGCCTGGATTTATGCCCTATGGACATGAGTTCAGAGGCACTTTACCCACTCTCACAGCTTTAGCTGGCTTCTTGCTGAGGTGTAGATTCTGTGGTAGTTGCCGATGATACCTTTGCATGGCTGCACAAAAATGGATTAGCTACTGCACCAAAATACCCCGAGTTATTTAACCCAGCTGAGATGATCAGACTTGTTATTAAATGCAGAAATCAGAAACAGAGAACAGGATAACTGAGATCGGGGGTTAGCAAAGAGAATGTCTGAAGAATTTGGTTTCAGCTCATTTTATTATCAGGTAAAGCCACACAGGTTTTGAAATATCCATAGAATAGGCAGGTGTCAAACGGAAGTTCTCTTCTGTGCAGAAACTTGGATGGTTCAGGCGCTCTGCTGGGATTTATCAGTACAGCTCCAGTTATTTCAGTGGTGATTTGATACATCACAATAACTCAGGAGTTCTTGCCTAAGGTATGTTTCATCTCACAGTCTTAATTGTGCAGATAGAAAAGATTATTTTTCAGGAAGTTTTTATAACTAAAAGTCTAAATTTGACTTTACTCTTATATAACCAAGAAGAAAAAAAATCAGATTTTCTATTTAAGGTGCTTGTGTTTTAATAGCTTTTTCTCTATTTCTGTACTAAAGTTGTGCTGATTTCAAGCTTCATTAATTAATTGGTGCCATGAGCGTTGCATCTGTAAAAGATTAATTTTCTAATACTCCCTTTGGAAATGGTTCTTCTTAAATCACAAGGTATTTAAAGCCACCTTCTTGTCTGAGATGGATTCACTTTGGGGAAAATCCCTGCATAATTAAAACTATTTTTGCATTTTTTGTTTATTCACAACTTTCTAATATGCTTGTAGCTCATTAGGATGCAAGACTTCATTTATTAGAATATCCTTGAGCAGGAATAATTGAAGTAAGATTCACTTCATTAAAGACAAATGTAATCCTCACAGTAATCTACCTACTGTCCACAGTGAAGAACTTCATTAACTGATTTTAATTTGAGGCAGAAACCTGAAAAAAATCCCAAAAAAATCAAAAACCAAAACGCAACCTCAAATTGTGAAATAAGTACATCTATTTCTAAAAGAAAGAGTTGCTGTTCTTTTAAGGCTGCCCGACTATTCACATCAGTTCAACCTGTGGATCAAAGCACATAGAAAAGGTAAAAGCTGAAGGTGTGTTCTGCCCCTTCCCTTCCCTCTTTTCCTGGAGAAATGCTGGAGGTTTCAGAGCTGTCATGCCCTGAAGTGCATTTCACACACCCTTTCCCACTTGTTGCCTCCAGCATCAGGGCCCAGAAGAGTGCAGAGCAGGAGGAAAAAACTACAGGCTTCCTTGCTAGTTGACCCTGCACAGGTTTATACCTTTAGAAATGCCCTTTTTCTTCCAGGACAGGGCTAAACGCCAGTTTCATGCTGCTTGCACCATCAGTTTATATGTTTCTGTTGTCTTAAAGATGAAAAAGCCACAGGGTTACATTCTTTCTGTACGGCACCTAAATCATCATTCTCCTCCAAAGAGACTCTTCAAATTCACACAGATTACTGCTTAGCAACAAGTTTAAGTCTTCAGGAGACTAACCCAAGCCTGAAGACAATGTGCCCCTAATACACAGAATTGGGCAAGTCCATAGCTTACAATCACCATCAGGAGTGCCCACAAGCCTGTGTGTGAAGCATTCAGTGATGCTCTACCTTGCCAAGAGTGAGTATTTCCATCGGACAAGTTACAGGTTAGCCAAGCAGAGAGGCCTTTCTCCAGTGACCAGCCTTTCTCAGGTTGCTATTTCACAGCATGGGTCATTTCTCAGAATGGGTCAGGTTGTGAGGGATCACAGTCGGTCATCTGGTCCAATTTCCATGCTCAAGCACATTGCACAGAATTGCATCCACGTGATTTGTGAATATCTCCAGTGAAGGAGACTCCACACACTCTCTGGGCAGCCCGTTCCAGTGCTCGGTCACCAGCACAGTAAAGAAGTTCTTCCTCATGTTCAGGTGGAACTTCCTGAGTGTCATTTTCTGCCCATTGCCTCTTGTCTTATTGCTCAGCACTGCTGAGAAGAGCCTGGATCCATCTGCTTCAGATACCCATAGATACTAATTGCCTCCAGTTTTTGGTTTTCTTAAGATCATGTAGGAATCCAGCTGAGCATATGCACACTGTGAATGTTTCTTTACCAATACAAGTATCAGCAGATTACTGAAAGTTGTGCATGAAAAGTACAATTACAAATTAAATCCTACCCTAATTAATTTTGAAGGTCCCACTTCCACAGTAGTAGTTTTGGGATTTTTTATCACAAGGTGCTGGACATTTTGTTTATTGCTGTGATTGAAAGATATTTAGCACCATAACAAACTAGGAAAAGTTAAAGCCCTTGAAATGAAGTTGCACCTACTGTCATCATTGGGCCATTTATTGGGGTGAGGAGATAAAAGGTCCTTTATTTTGATCCTGAAACATATTCAGAGAGCATTACAGCCTTATGAGTTTGGGGAACCCAGTACATGATGCTCATGTGGATTTCCCTTTCAGCTAAGCACAAAAGCACTGAGATTCAGGAAAGCTCTAAGAGAAAGGAAGAGGTAAAGGACAGAATGTTGTGATGGCATCTTCCTTCAAGCATGCAGTCCCTAAAAGACCATGCTATTTACACCCCTCTTCCCTTCTGAGCTGAATAGTCTCTGCTATTGGATCTCCCTGTGACTCGCAAGATTTATCTATCCCAAGAAGCATTATACATCCAATACTTACTGCAGTTCTGTTTTGGATAGTGTGACTATTAGTATTTCAGCTTTACAAACAGTTGTATGCAGATGATGAGATATATATGGGTGTATTGTTCTACATGTGTGCAGGGCAGTTCACAGCCCAGTCACCAGTCCCAAGGCCAGTGGGAAGGCAGGGATCATCATGGAGGCACAGCCATCACAACAGTGCTTGCCACTGGATTTCAACACCCTTGTGGCCAACAAGGGTCCCAGCCAGTTGCTGGTTGATAGCAATAACTGGGAGCAGAGGAAGGTTGCTCTGTTTATCTCTGGAGATCACAGCTACTCAGAGGCTGGCACTCACTTCCCAGTACTAGGTTATCTGCAGCATGACTCCCTAGATGACACTGTGGATAAGAATGTCACAGCTCTGGGCAGCCAGGGCTGGCTGCATCCACACAGGTCACACAGAGCTCAGCACAGGGCTGCCACACCAACCAGCACACCCTGGCACCTCACTGCCTCTGCAAACACAGGGAGAGCAGGCAGAGCTGAAACCACCCCTACCATGGGCAGTGCTTACTACAGCCAGGGAAAGCAAAGGGTAAACCCAGACCCTCACATTTTTGTTGTTGCTGTTGGAAACAACTACAGTACAAATTTTACTGTAAAACAACAGTGATAACTGTATGATCTGGTCAAAACTGAAGTTGGAGTTTGCTTTCCCTCTCCTTCTCTGGTATCAGAATGGAATAATACACTTTCTGCCTGTGATAATGTTTCTGGTGTTATTTTTTCCATATAATAATGCTCTAACATTCATTCATTTTCTTAAAGAATGGAATGTTTGCTTCCTTCCTGCATTTGGCATTAGTTAATGAAGTGCTAGCAAATGTTAACTGAATTCTCAAAGATCTGTTCTTCCATTTTTCTAATTAAGGTTTAATGCAGGCAAATGCATGTGGGAAAATCTTATTCCTATATTGGAAACTAATGGAAGATTCAGCCTCAGATAAATGTTAATTTCAAAACTGTTAGTTGCTAAAAATAGGAGTAGTTACTGTTACCTCAGAATAAACTGGAAGAGCATAAAATTTATCTTGAGCATAAAATTTAGAAGTCAGTGGGGTAGAAACCTTCAAACCATTCATTAAAGCATGTTTAAAACCCATATTAAACTAATGCAACACACCTCAGTTGAAAATTTGTGCATGTATTTACCATGTTCCCATTCATTATTTTAGGGAAGCATGAAAAAAAAAATAAAACTAGAAAATATCAGTAAGTGTTATAAGTATTTGAGCAAGCCTGTTGATATGCTTTGCTGATCCAGATGTTTCATTAAATGTCACAAAAAATATTCATTTTACTTGGCTGTGATGATTTTATTGCTCAGAGATGAAGGAGAACTACTTCGTTATCCAGTGCCAGGGAGCTATGAAAGAAAATATGGGGTGTAGTCTCCTTCATTTTGCTGTAGTTAGATCTATGTAGTCCCTTTGCACTTCTAGAAATGTCAGGAAGAAGTTTCCTCTTACCTTTAGTGGAGAAATGGATTGGACTCTAAGCCCCCAGTCCAGCAAGTCCTTATGCACACTGACAGCTCCATCAAGGAGCCAAATGGTTGTCACAGTAGGAAATGCCAAGGAGAGGTACAAGGACAGAGTTGGCAGCTGGGGAAAGCTAGGAATTTAGCTCTTGGCTAGAAAAATGACAGCCATGGACACTGGCTATGGGCATGTAGGACAGGTCCAGACTTCACCAAAAGTAAGTCATAAGCAGTTTTAACTTGCAGCTCTTAAAGTTTCTGCTCTCATCTTATACAGGAACTCATGTTAGTTTGGTTGTTTGTTTGTTAACTATGCCTCATTTGGATTTGGGATTTGAACCTCCTCAGGGTTGCAGGGGAGATAAGTCCTTGGACCTACCAGCAAAGTAGACAGAATGACAGCTGGCCTTGCAGTCTCCGTGCATGTGGCACTGTCCAAACACAGGTGATCTATATGTGACTATAAGCTGCTTTTTTTCCTTAGACTCTGCATGTGTACAAAGCATAGTGAGATAATGACAGGATTATTGTGTGTATTACTTCCTGTTATGACCATATGTTTCCCAAAATATTGCTGTCACTGTGGGATTCCTGGGAACAGAGAGGGTCACTATTACACGAGATAACCCAGAACAGGTATCTGAGCTACAGTACTGAGTAATTTAGACTAGATTACCACAGTAGCTAGAAAACTAAAATTAAGACTTTACAGCTTTCTGGAGAATTCTACCAAATTCCACCTGCACAAAGGTACTGCCTGTGACAGAAAATATAGTAGTATTGCTCATGTCCAAAGGGAGGTGAAATCCTCTTTCTGATAAGCTTGTGTGTGCAGTTATGGGTGTATCTGTAATTATAGGCAATGAGAAACAGCGCGGCTTGCTCAATAATACACCTCCTCCCATCGTGACAGACACAGACAGGAACATGCCACATGATGGAGTGGTCACGCTCTTATTCCTTCTCTTTCTTTCAGAGCTAATGGCTCCCTTCCCTGATGTTAATTCATCTCTGTTCAGTCTCAGTTTTGAGCTCTGCTGGCAGCTGAGCAGCCAAGAACCTCCAGCAGCCAACATGTCTCTCAAGCCCTCATCTTAATTTACCTTCCTCTCTGCAGAGAACTTAATTTGATCTACATTGTAAGGCTCAAACACTTACAAAAGTGTATCATCATAACAAAGATAAGTAGCAAAAGAGAAGCAGAGTTTTTGGGAGCATCCTTGGTAAATGGTAAGCTGCTTTCTGAAAAGAAAAAGGCTAAACTTTTGAAAATTACATTGAAAAAGAGCTGTGCAGTGGGAGGATTGCAATACACATCGGAAAGGATTTGAGAGAGGATAAATGGAGTTACGGAATGAGATCCTTAGATAGGGGGTTTGTATTTTGTGTTTAAGTATTTTGGCTATTACTGCACATGATTTCAGTGTCAACACACCAGAAACCACAGGAGCATCAGCAACAACAAACTCTCAGCTCAGTTTACCAGGGCTAATACAGCTGGGAACCCCGCTGTTTTCTTTACAGCTAATGTCACATAGTTTAAAACAAAAACAAAAAACCACCCAAATCAAAACCCCTTCATTTCCAGAAGTCGTAAATTGTTATTACCATGCTGCAACCTGGTGTAAACAGGTTCCTGGCCCATGACTAAGGCTGGTCGGCTGCCCTGCAATGCAAACAGCAGCGTGGATCTCTTCCAAAGGCGTTGTTGGAAGCAGAAAAGGCTCTGCTTGCTTAGAGTTCCAGACTTCCACTTTACAGTTTCTTGCTTGATCGAAAGCCTAAAGTCTGGGGCATTTCTACAGAGAGCTTGAGTGCTGCAAATCTGGAGCTTTATACGAACTGCTCTGCTCAGGAAAGAGGAAGCTGCGGGATTGCCGGGGACACCCAGGTCCGGGTTCACGTAAAGGGCACACC
The DNA here is from genome assembly GCF_009819655.1 of Sylvia atricapilla. Classification (NCBI taxonomy): domain Eukaryota; kingdom Metazoa; phylum Chordata; class Aves; order Passeriformes; family Sylviidae; genus Sylvia; species Sylvia atricapilla. The sequence goes on along the minus strand of NC_089140.1, from coordinate 87,451,576 downwards.
TCCAGCAAACGAAGGAACGCGCCTCCCCGGAGGTGCCAGTCCGTGTAGGTAGCAGCCAAGGTGAACAGAGCGGCACGGGCAGGAGCGGCCCTTTCTGCAGCAATGGCATTCCTCCCCTTTCCCCTGCGCCCAGCCCTGCCCCGCTCCCGGCGGGGGACGCGCAGACGGGCCGCGGGCACCAGAGGGCGGCACAGGACTTGTGCAGGAGAGCATCAGCATCGTCCTCCAGCAGAACGGGGGAAAAGAGCCTCACACCCATGCGGGTGAAATAGCTCTTTTCAGGTTAAAGCTGATTTTATGTTTATGTCGTTCTCTCTTCCCTTTTTAGAGAGAAAGAAAAAAAAAAAGAAAAACAACAACAAAAAAAAACAAACAAAAAACCCAAAAAAACCCCCCAAAAACCCAAAAACAAACAAACAAACAAACAAACCACCAAAACCAAAACAAAACAAAAACCCCCCAAAAAGAACCAACCAAACAAAAAAAACAAACAAACAAAGCCTGCAGTATCATTTCCATACCCTTATGAACTCTCAGAAGTGCTAGGACTCCGAGAGGGGTGTTTTTGTTTTGTTTTCTTTTGGGCTTTTTCTTTTGTGGGTTCTTCTCCTTCCCCCAGCTCTTTCTGAGAATGATCATTTTGTTTGTGACTTACTTTTAGTAACTTGAGGCCACTTCCACGGGCTCTGCTCTTGTGGGTGGTCTGACTGATCTCAGCTCCCTGATTTGTGAAGAATTTTGTTGGCTGTGGATTGTCAGAGTATTTGGTGTTGCAGACATACATTTTCTCAAAGGCAGTTTAAGTGTGAAGGGTTTATGCGGATTACACTTCCTGAAGGTTTGTCACCAGAGCTGCTCCTGACTCATCCATGCGTTACCCACCTGCAAAGCAGTGCTCCTCTCCCACAGCCAGCATATTCATGCACAAAATTACTCACAGATATCCGTCTACTGTTGTTCACACCCTCTCTTCAATTCAAGTGTTGACTTTATTCAACAGATATTTCCTTTTGCATCCAAAATGAGATTGTGCCTGTAGTGCTAGAAAGTGAGCAGGGCTGAGCAGGAGTTTTATGCTGTTCTTTTCAATCATCAAGCACTGTAAATAACCCATTAAAATCCCCACAACGCAGGCAGAAATGGAAGTGATATATTTTCTGTTTAGAAAGATGCAACAGACATTGCTGTACCCATTGTAGAGATTCTATGACCAAGCACAGCATGCTTCATCTATCAGTTCATCTTAATGAAATTTTACTTCCATCTACAAAGTCTGCTTTCTTGAGTTTCACTTGAGAATCCCATAAAAACCTTTGTGGGTAAACTTTGTGGCTACCTTGGACAGTGTATCCATTTGACTGGAAGCCACTGGAAGTAAGAAGTAAGGCCTGAGCTCCTCTGTGCCACAAGTATCCAGACCATTGACCATTATTTTTTAGCATGGACACTTGCTATAAGTACTTGTTGTCATTTAAATAAAATTCCATGATTCCATCATAAGAAAGGTATTTTTGGCCTCTGAGAAAGCAGTTTATACTGATTCATCAGTGTGGCCTGCTGGCTAAGTATAGCTTTATTTCTTACGCCTTAGTTAAGGTACTAAGAAGGCAAGTAGCCAACAGAAGGATGGGGGAAATATGGACTGATACAGACCTAGAAAGACAAGGCTGGCAGAAATCCACAGTATTTTTGGCTGTTGAAGACTAGTGGTTTTCTTGGCTCACACTCTTTCAAAACCACTCAGGACACCACTGAATTTGTTTTATTTTAGGTTTCTCTTAAATCTTCATGAGGTTTTGGTGCCATCATAGGAAATGCTATACTACAATTTCACACAGGTTTCTTAATTTTTTTTCTAAGTGACACACATTTCTGGTAATTTCCACCAGTCTTCCAAGGTACTGAAAACATAGGCAGCAGTTTTCTGAAGAAGAGTATTTTCTGGAAGGTTATCATCCCTGGGAAAAAAAAAAAAAAGGAAAAAAAAAAAAAAAGACATCTATTTCTTTAGCCATTTGACTGAATGTAAATTTAACTAGATGTCTACACCTAGATTGTCCCCAAATGAATTAATGCAACAAGAAAGTGGTGCATGTAGGCTGTGCCTTCATACAATTCTGCCATTATCTAGAAATTGTATCCTGAATTTTAAATGTTCCCAACTACTATTAAGATGACAGACTTACACTTATATTGGAAATATAAAATAAAATCACAGCCTCTCTAGGGCAAAGGAGAAGAGCTGGTGGGAAGAAAGCTTTATGTTTGGGAGCAGGGGACTAACCCTCTAAAGCATCATTCCTTAGATTAGACTTGCAATATGAATCCCTTTCGTAGGGCCTAGAAATTAGGACAAATGAGTTTCATATAATTTTACTTCAATTGCTTCATTTTACTGAGAGGTCTTCAAACTGGGGCAGAGTCAGATAAAATCTCTCTCTCCTCTGAGATGGCTAATAATAGTGGTTTAAGGGATTTGTTTCTGAACCTCACCCCCAGTCACCAGAAAAAGCATTCTTTAAATATTATCTATTTGCTCATTCTCAGCTAAATGCATGACTGTACTAAAAGTGTTTCCCTCCCTTCCATATGCTCAAAACCCCCCATGTTGCAGTTTCAGAATGGAAAGCTTTATTTGGTTGATCACATCATCTTATATTAATTATAAGGTCATTTCCTTTCAGCAAAAACCCCCTAGAATTACATCTGGAACCCCACTCATCTATGAGCCAAATTGTCTTTTCTTTTCAAGCCATTTATTTTTCAAGGCATTTCCTCATGTTGCATTGTTGCAAATGATAAAATAAATAAAAAATACAGTGTGTGGGAAGGTATGGTCCTCCACCTGCATTTTAAGGTGGACTAAATCACAAATCTGTCTTCTGTGAAAAGGAAGATTTTTTGCATTACCAGAAAAGAGCACTGTTGACTGTTTTAAAAAGTAGTTTGTGCCATTATGAAACAGAAAGGCTTGGTTTCTCAGGCAGTCAGCATCATAGAAATTTTTGCTATGACTCAACTTTACCAGGTTTTTGAGTTCATGCTCAATTTATTTTGTTGCATTAATCCTTTTCAAGTTGTCTTCAAAAGGTACTGACAGGTAATGCCTTCCACTGCTTAGATCCCTGGTGTCACTTTCTAAGTCTAAATTCACATATTGTCCCTGAAATACAATCTGGAGGAGTGGCTTTAAGATATTGAAAAAACATGTCCCATAGAAAACTTCTTACACAATTTGGCTGACAGTGGTTTTTATTTCCTGTATTTCATTTCTTTCCTGGAATGTGTAGAGTTACATAGAAGTTTTGTCTGGGAAAGAAAAAAAAAAAAAAAAAAAAAAAAAGGTACCAAATTCTCATTTCACTGGAAATATAAAGGCAATAAAATGATGGTTCCTACTTAGATGTGTTTTAACTTCATGCACATGAACAGTCCCCTTCTGTTTTCATGGGCACAGAATAAAGCACCTGGACATCTGTAGTTTAGAGTCCCTAAGTACATAATGTGATCTTTTTAATACCCATTTCAATACAAAGATTGTAGTTTTGTCACCGGGGGGCTTCTTATTCCCACCCTCTACTAGAATAGAAATAACTAAGATTTAAAAGATAATAAAATGGTTATTGATTTTTAATATATACTAAGGCCTGCCTGACTGAAAAATTTAATGAAAATCAATCTTCATATTTTATACCCTTAGTGAAATATTATTTTCAGTATGAAATATTGTATTGAAACAAGTTCTCTTTGTTACACAAAGTACACAAAAGATATTTCAAAAGTATTTACCTTCATATGAAAATGGCATAAGTTTTGTTCCATTGTTATATAGATGACCGCTGTCAATTTCTTCAAATAATTCTTTAACAAAACTTACCAAGCTCCTTATTATAAGTCCATCAAAAAATTACAGCTATAATATTTTACTTAAGACTCCTTTTCTAGGTCTTAACTATAAAAAGTAAATAACTAGTTCTGAACATTTGCATGCTTTTGATGTGAAAATCTGTGCTAGTTCCATTAATATTTAGGCACTTGGTACTGAGGGTATCAGCCAAGCTTTTGCATGAAGTTTGATATAGCAAAGTTAATGGCAATAGCATTGTACAGTTGGTCTCCTACAAAATAGTTTACATGTTGAAATACCCCTGTTCTAGCATGGACTACAAATCTTACTTAATTCTACACTAACCTATGAACATTATGAAAGTGAGTTATTTGAAACTGCATGTCTTTAAAAACACTAGATTTTCATGAGTATACGCCTAAACATGTAACACACATGTCTTCCATGGTGGCAATTATCTCAGTGTGTGGAAAAGACTCTGAGATATTTAATTGCAAGGAGTACCCAGATAGACCTGTGAAACTCCTAAAAGACATGCACAGGTTACAGATGAAAGGATGCATTGCCCTCTGCCACAAATCTCCAAAGACTCCCAGACAAATGTGACTTGCAGGAAATGCCCCATGTTGTTGTTAGGACACATCACATAAATAAGCACGGGGAGATCACAAGCTCTTCAGCATTTGCTTCAGGCCTGCTATATCTCTTCCATTTCTTTGAGCTGCACTTCCCGAATTTCACAATAGATGGGAGAAAAGATTTTTATGGATTTATGGTCTATAACCCTAATGGTGGTTGTCAGCACAGTTGCCAAGGTTGAATTTATTGAACATGCTAACTCAAAGAAACTCTTGCATGTAACAGTTGTCTTGGTATTGAAAGGGAGAAATCAGCCAGAACTGCACCCTCTCATATACAATATTGTTAATTTCTGTACTACTTTTATCTACTTTTTTGTCTTTTACCTGCTACTTTTACATATATGTTTTCAAGGTGAGGTTATATACACACCAGATGATCTGAATAGCATCAAAGGACAAGTTAAATTCAGGAACAGTTAAAATATTCCCCCTTAATTACTTCCTTGGTGTCATTATAATCAATGTAAACTGTTCCATTAACAAGCTACCAGAGAGCTTATAAAAAGCTTGTGCTAAACCAGGGATTGAGGGCCAGCTTAAACTCTGAGCTCTATTGCTCTGACAGGATGATCTTGGGCAATGCTCCACAGTAGTCACCCACACCAAGTGGCAAACCCTGTGCTCTCATCCTGTGTTCACTCCGGAGAGTAAGCCAAGGCATTCAAGCCGTGGATAGGAGAAAGGCTGGCTGGATTGGGGTCCTAATAGCTTTTAAATACCTGAGGGTTTTTGTGGTTTCATATCAGCAAATGATGCCAAAATTTCCAGGGAAAGAAAGCTGCTGTTTGCTTCGTTTATTCTGAGGAATAAATCATTGTTTGTCTCTACAGACATTTGCAGAAGAGCAGCAATGAAGTTCATTCTTCTAACCTCTTTAGAAATATGTATATGTGATGCAGGAGAGGGGAGATGGGAAAAAATAGGTTACCTTTTTAATAATTTTGAAGTTTTCTTTCACTTTTTCAAATATGCAAAGAAAATCTCTTGAAGTTGTGAGACTTATTTTTGCATATTTGCACTCAGAAGCTTCTTATAGCAATATATGGTCCCTTAAACCTACAAACCTTTCAGCAGTCTATCTGAATTACTTTTTCACTTCATGCAAATTGTGACTGAAATTAGAAATGACCTTCAGAGACAGCACTGCAAATGATAGGAAGAACATTTGCAATATAGTCTCTGGGTTTATATTTCCAAAGGACCTTTAAAAATTCTTCACTTCCTTGCCTGTGCTGTTTTGGTGGCCAGCAAAGCAGAGGTCATTATGTTTGTTTTACCTCTCTAATGACTACGCTTTGCCAGACATGTGTCTGTAAGATACATCACAGTTCTTTAAAAACAAATTGTGTCACATAGTAAAAAAAATAGTTTAAATGCATTGTGTCAAATGCTATTTCTGTTCCCAGCCGTTAAAATCCTAGCACGACTTTGCTATTTTCTTTGCCTTTAGAAAGCTGCTGATCTTATATTAGTAAGTGAGCCTAACTTTACAATTGGAACAAGTGATGAAATACAGTGAAATCAATAGTAACAGTGTTAAAATAAATATTGTGCAGAAAAATAAATGTTACTATTTATGAATCAGGAAAGGTCACAGGCTATAGAAAATAATGAGCGCATTTATCTGAACTACCGCAACAGAGTCAAACTGAAAGCCCTCTGATCTGAGTCACCCCTTTGCAAATACTTCTTTCTTACATTGCTTATAATGGAAACAAGTTGTGTAGCCTTTGCCTTTGTTGTCACTGAAGCATAACTGTAAGACCCCCATCATACAGCCCTCACTTCCCTTTAATTCAAGTGGAGCCTTGTTTGATCATAAAACTATTGCAGTAGGGAACTATATTTAAAAGTCAGTGACTCATCCATCTTATGCCCTTTTTTGGAGTCATTAGTGGGTCATATAGCTGTATATATTTCATTCAAATTTCCATTTATATTCCCTACCTATAATTGTAGCTATTTTGCTCCAAATAATTCTCTGACCAGAATAGCAGTCTCTAACTCACTGAAAGCAACCACTGTCACCTCCCCTTCCCCACCCCATCCCTTTATTTTGTGGTCTGTTCTTTGACAATTTTTTAACAGAATCTAATCTGAAATTTCCAGATAGCAGCATACGAATCTAATCTGAAATTTCCAGATAGCAGCATACCAGGTTACAGCCGTGTTCAGTGTGTGCTACTTGGAGCTATTGACTTATGAAGAAAGGTTTGGAGGAGAAGTGTCAGGAATCCTTTGATAAAGGCCAAATATCCTACTCTTATCAGCTTAATTTGATTCTTTCCATACCTATAATAGCCTTTCAGCAACTAGAAAATTTTCAAAATCCTTTTCTTTGCCATTTCCATCCAGTAAAGAAGTTATTATCTTTTTTTCTTTTCCTTTTTGAATAGATATGAAAACTTAAGGTTTGTTTCAATAACAAATACATCAGTTTATACAGAATCTTATCATGCCAAAACATCTTTATGGACAAGCATCAGCAATGAGATCAGCTCTGCTTTGAAAACAGTTTCTGTTAGCTATCAGGTTTACAGAGATATAGTGCTGCCAGAGGAAATGTTGGTGATTATGACATATTGCAATTCAAGGATTATAAAAATTCCACATGGAGTGGAAGACAGGAAAGGAAGAACACGTGACAATACTATATATTTGTTTATAGGGATGGTCGTCAACCAACCTTTCCTAATAAAATGGCAAAAACACCTATATGTGACCCTTTAAAAACCAGCATGTCCTCCTCCACCATCCTGAGGATGTCAGAGCCATTAGGTGCCACTATTACCACATGTCTAATCTAGAAATGCTGGCATTCATTTTTTGCTAGGAAAGTAGGAGATAATTATTAGACTTCTTTCTCTAACTGAAGCAGTTCTAAAGGTTGCTAAGGCACCTGGTCACTCTTGGCCAAACATGTCTTGCTTTGCTTGGAATAATTAGAAATGAGAGCACTTGACTGCAGTGCTGGGACCTGGATAATAAATTCTCTTCCTATTTACTTTGGACAGGAATGAGTCAATCTAAGTATCTAAAGCAGCACCTAAGAGACTGTTTTCCTATTTTTGCCTAGCAAGGACATCAGCTTCACTGCAAATTCCTTCACAAGGTAATTCAGGGAGAAGAAAGCTCAACACCATTGTCTGGATAGCTTTGTGCTGCCTTGAAGTCTAACTTTTGAGAAATCATGTTGAACTTAAGAAAAATAGTCTTATAACAAAAAGGAAGAAAATCAGGATGTTATGTCTCTTCTCAAAAGTGGCAAATATTTTAACACAGTTCAGTAATTTCCAAAAAGATAGCTTTGTGACAAGGAATATGTAATATTCCAATATTAAAGGGATGTTGTAATTGAGGACTTTGCCAGGAGGACAGAATAATAAATCTGAATTATTTTAACACCTTTCAGCTGATCTCTTTCAATTCTTCTCTATATATGTAATCCACAGATTGATGACAGTCTTTTCAGAGCATCAGCTTATTTCTCATAAGAGTTAGTTCATAAGTATGAATAACATGAAAAGTCAGGTACAACATGGGTATTTAGAAAGTCTAGAGTGGGATTTGGACTAAATCTAAAACTCCTGCATTACAACCCTTAATGCTTACTAGACAACAAACTACAGACCTTGGGGTTGCACCTGGGGTTGGCAATGGTCTATGTCCCTTGAGCTCCACTCCTGCCCACACTCACATTTGCAGCAACAGGGCTGTGAAACCACAGCTTGGAGAATACCTGGTCTAGATTAGAATCCAGAAATAAGGGGCATAAATCCTACCTACTCGCAAGAGCACACTTGTGGAAACAGATCCCAAGTGAACAGAAGTCCCTCTTTGGAGCATCTGAGGCAGAGATGTGAGATTTAACAGGTACCTGTGCAGGGAGCACTTCCAACCCCTGACACTGGCATCTCTCTGCTGAAGACAGTGACCAAGCACTCCTGATTCAGTGTGTTGGCAGTTCTCCAACACAACATGAACTGGAAAACTTTCCCTATGTACTCTGCTGAAGCAGCCCAAGCTCTGAATATATGGTTTTACTCCAGAACTGGGCATCTGTATGTTCAATGCTACAACATTCAGCTTTTAAGGTCTTTCATACACTCTGTTTTTTTGTGCCTGTCACAACAAATAGGGTCAGACACATCTGAGACATGGAGGGCTCATAGGAGGATAACCACTCCAGCTGCTTTATATCCTAAATACCTGGAGCCAAATACCTCATAGTTACTGAAAGTTACTGAAAGTTCATAGTTAAATTTAGATCTTCTTCTCATTCCTCAAAAAAAGGAACTCATTAGTATTTTCACTGTATAGGTTTTTAAAACATCAGCCTGCAAAATCAATTAGTCTAGTCAAGTTTTTGACTTCCCCAGACTCCAGACCTAATTCTTTGTGTCTTCTCCCCTTAGGTACATTAAAACCCCATGTGCTACTGGACTGAATTGTGCTGAATACAAAAATATTGAGGCATTTGCACATTTCATTAAGAACCTCTTAATAGAAATATAGTTAAGGGTTGTTGTTTTTTGGGGGTGGTTTTTGGTTTTGGTTTTTTGGGGGGTTGGTTGGTTGGTTTGTTTGGGGGTTTGTGTGTGGTTTTTTTTTTGTTGTTGTTGTTGTTGTTGTTTTTTCATTGATTGTAACCTTTAGAAAAAAAAGCTGCTCTGTTACTCATCTCCTGAAACATAGTTTCCTTGTCATGGGGTATGAAGTGGGCAGGAAGAGAGACCTGGATTTTTTGGTGGTGGGGTTTTTTTTTCCCCTATTTTTGAGTGTTAATGAACACCAGTATGATAACACAGGGAAAGGGGAAGGCTTTTCATTCCATTCTCATAGGACACCAAGTGATGCAGAAGCTCACCGTCACTAATTGGCCCATGTGCCATCTGTTGGAAGGTGCTTTTGATTTTCACAACTGTCACAGTAGGATCACAAGCAGTGCAGCAGGAACAGTTACTGACTTAAACACCCTGGGTAGAAATGGTTCACAAATAATTTGCAACTGCAGCGTTCTGCCTTTTTAAAAAAGAAGTCTGACTGCAATAGGTGTGTATACAACAACAAATAAAGAGACTGATCCAGCTCTCTTAGGTAGAGTGATTTTATAGGATATCAGGCCGTGGTAAGACACAGGATGACAGCCAGATTTGGCATATCCTACAATGTAAATCAGAAGAGCAAAATAAGCTTTAAGGGGTTGGTGGTTGGTTTCGTTTTTTTTTTTTTTTTTTCCCTTCAGGGGACATTGCAAGTCTCATCATTAAGGCTTGTTGGTTGTCTGCTAAATTCAGAACAGTACTTCTCAAGGAACCAGGACAGTGACATGTTAGGTTTAAAGACTTTCATTCCACCTTGTTTATATACATGAGAATCAGGAAAAGAAAAAAAGAGAAGGCACTTACCCAATATGAGACTAAAAATAATGTATTGCAGCATATGATATTCTGAGTTGACTTAAATATCACACTTTTCAAGAGTGTATATAGTGCTATTTTACTTACTTTGGCCTGCAGCACAGCGTCTGTACTAAAGTTTGTATGCTCACCCCTCACTTTAAAGCTGACACAACGAGTATAAAATTAAAATGGACAGCCTGATCAACAACATTCCCCACCCACATCATGCAAATCAATCAACCAGAACGACAAGAAAAGTGCCCAACACTCCCTAAAGGCTCAATTCCATATCTTTTAAGCTTCAATTAAAGCAGCTTTCTTCAATGCTCCATCTCAAATTCAAATGATGCAGAACTTAAAATGGACTCCTGTTTTACTTCAGGGAGTGGTAATTCTGAAAGGAACGAAATATGTTTTACAGGATATTAGCATAGTACCATGTTGCTTCTCCTGTGCAACTATATTAAATATATATACTGGATTGATTTAAATAAGATTCATTTAAATACGCTTTTCATGGTTAATTGCTAAATGTAAAACATTTGCAAATTTTAGACAAAACAAAAATTATTTGACACTTCTTTCCCATGAATCATACTTTCTGAGATTGAAAAAGATATGTCCTGGAGTGGCAAAATAACTGTTATAGATGAATGAAAAAAAATAAATTGTGAGTTCCAGCAATATGTCTCCCTCTTTCATAACTTACAATCATTATATATTACTGATAAGAGGAAACCTTTGAGTGGCCATAAGAAGCAATAAAGGAAGACTGTGCCAAAATGATAATTTGAGATGAATGCTTGTTGTTAACAGAAGGGCCAATATTGTGTAAATACATATTCAGTACACTACTGATCAGATAATCAAAGTAGATATAAACAAGATTACTTCATTTTTTAATACATGTTTATGCAAAATAATTTCCCAGCTACATGTTTTAATGTATTGAAGTTTAAATGGCTGAGTTGACTGTACTTTCAGCCTTTCCCTTAGAAATACTTATTTACAGTCTGGTACAACTTCCACTGTTTAGGTGTAAGTGCAACACTGTAGGCACATCCCCAAGTGTCAATTTTTTCCAGCACTCTTCCACTCTGTTTAACCCATATTTCACGATACACATTTCATGAATGAGTACAGGACTTCATACATGCTTGCAAGTAAATGTAAGCACTTTGAGAAACATCAGCCAAAGTGTGGGAAGGAAGAGGACAATATCCATGAAGACTGTGCAAGCACATAAATTATTTTGGCCAGACAATTTACTGTCTAACTGCTGGGAACATTCACTGTATGTGTGTATTCGCATTCCCAGTCTGTATTCACTTAAACTGGTGTTTGGTGATAATGTGAACGTACTTTCAGCCACTTAGGGTTTTGGGGTTTTTTTGAAAGTTCACAGTTTATGTTTTTTAAATGTCTTGTGAACAGGAGATAAAGACAATGCTTAGAACTTGAGTATCTCTGGAAGTGGAGAGAAGTTTATTCTGTGCTTGCATATACCGATCTGTCTATAAGGCAAAATGACCATCTCTCAGATTGCCAAATATTTTTCTTATAGAGATCTTGCTTCTGTTACAACTGTGCCAGAATGTAATTGTTTGGGATGTAATTATTTGGGATGAAGTTTCCCATCATGCATTTCTGCCTCTGGCTGAACTGATGATATTTTTGTCTTTTCAAGAAGAATTAAGATAACTGATTGCTAATTAAGAACAATCACACAAATTCCCTATTTGTAACTACCTTTTGAGATGCTTTAGTAGGTCCGTGATTCTTACAACAAGGAGTCTTTTGTTGACATGAAGGAATTCTTCCCAAATTTGGCTAATTAAGTTCTGAAAATCTGTGTGTGTATGTATGCACACATATTTCATGGAATCATAGAAGGATTTGGGTTGGAAGGAACCGTAAAGATCTGGTTCCAACCACCCTGCCTTGGGCAGGGACACCTTCCACTGGACCAGGTGGCTCAGGGATCTATCTACCCTGCCCTTTAACAGTTCTTGGATAAAACATCAACAGCTTTTTAAAGTCGCACACTTTTCCTCAATTCACTACTGGCTAACCTAGCTGTAGAATTTTTCTGTATTAAAAGTAACACTACTGACAGGTTTTTTCCTCATCTGGTTTTGATCAGTACCTGATCCCTGGTTAGGTGGCTGCTCAAACTGCTCTCAGAGATGTTTGTTACTGTGACAGAGCTTCTGGTGGTGCTGAGGAAGTTACTCCAGCTGGACTTCATCCCTCTGATCAGCAATTGTGCTTTTTTTTTTTTTTTTTTTTTTTTTTTTTTTTTTTTTTTTTTTTTTTTTTTTTCCCTGAGTAAACTGAGCAGAGATTCAGATTGTGATTTCTTTTTATTTAAAGTGTTCAAAGATGTGAATAAAAACACTCAGGAATTTAGTTGAAAAACTGTGTCCTAGATGTTCTCAGCTGGATACTCAAGAGCATGAGAGCAGATATCCAGTCTGCTGTAGGGGTTAACATAGGGAGGGAAGGGTGAAGCAGCCATTGAACCAAGCAGTGAATGGGAGACGATCCTGCAGAAGGAGAGTGTGTTTGTGTAATTATGGAAAATAATAATACCTCAGCCACAAATGTGAAAATAACAGACACAACCTTTATCCTGTTGTTTTTGTGGGGTTTGTTTGTTTGGGTTTTTTTTCAGAGATGAGTAGTGGTTTTTCTTTTTAATTTGAGGTTGTTATTCTCATGGAATTAGTATCTTGTCCACATTTTTGATCACGTGATAGGAAAAATTACACTAAATTAAATAATATTTATCTAATTCAGCACAACTTTAGCAAGTAGGTGATGAGTAGTGATGATTCACACAGAGAGTAAGTGTTTGCTATAAGCTGATATCACATTTATGGGGACAAATCATCTCTTGGTGAGAGAGAATACTTCTATGGTATTCTGTGTGGCAACCCTATAGGATTTTCTGCCTTTCCAAAAAGTCAAGGAATTTGGGAAAGTCTTTCCAAGAACAGAATTTTGGAGCTGAAAGTAGTTGTGTACAATAGAAAATTATTTCCTATTTAATCTGCAACTCCCAATCAAAAGAGGGGGGGTACTTTTCTTCACTGGGATGAATGATAGCACTTGATAAAATATGTAATAGTTTTAACTCAGGGGAAGACTGGGATTACATATTTCCTTCAAGGCCCAGCAGTAGAATTTCTGATGTTTGTAATGAGAGTTGTCTGCTGTACAGGTTTTGGACCTGAGTCTAGGAACTGTACCACTAAATCAAAAGCCTGATACACTCGTATTTCATTTCATTGTGATTAATTGAAATGGATAGGCTCTCATATCTCTGAATTAATGCTCTTACATGGGACTATGTAAGGGCAAGATGCAGTAACCTTCAACATGAGGAGCAGAAGCTTGCTCCTTGGTGGTGTGTTCACTTTGTGTATTTGTTATGTAGCACCGTTTTCCTGCATTCTCTCTACAGGAAAAGATGATGACTATTGCTTGCAAAGTACTTCGGAAAATGCCAAGTATCAGTTCAAAGAAAATTTAACTTCTTTCCATGGGACACAAAGTGTTAGATGGGTTTAATCCTTACTTATTAATTAGGAGAGGTTCTGGTGGAAACACACTGACCTAACGGGCTGATTTGGGATGGCAATGCCAATGCTTTTTAACACTGTTGTTGTTCCAGAGTTAAATAAGCTCACATTTTGGAGTAACGTTATAGGATTAACAAGTGAATTAATTCTCACTTTGAGTCTCAGAAACAGTTAAATAGAATGAAGCCTGTCAATATTCCATTAGGATTTAAATGCATGGAAGATTGAGTTATGTACCTTTAATAAATGACAGGAGATTAGCTTATTAGATGTCTTCTTCAAACATTTGGGATTGATCACTTTTCAGGATAGATATTAGTGAAAACAAGCATAAGACAGAGCCATTCAGAGAGGCCTGTAGGAAATCTGTAAAATCCTACGAATCAGCTGTGCTGAACAGCAGTGGGCATTTGTACCTGGTGGGAAAACCTGTGACATAGCTACGCTCCTCCCTACGCTCCTACTCAAATTCAGATAGGCAGTACTGTGCAGACATGCTCAAACTGGCTCCCATTCTTCTGCCTTCACCGGAGCTGCTGCCTACAAGTTACTTTCACCCAAACTAGCCAAGAACGTGACATCCCAAGAAATGGCTCACTGGAAGAGCAGTACAGATAAGCAGATGGCAAGAGCCAAGTTGCATTTTGGAATGCTCCATCTCCACAGCAGACATATTTATACTGTGTACCGCAGCACAGAGGTCCCTGAACTAAGCTTGGAAAGGTAATTTGGAATTTGAAACAATAAAACCATGTCAAGGACTCATCTGATACGCTTTTCTCGGGCTTGTCTCTGGGGGTTTTCTTCCGGATCTGGGTCTCTTGCAGGGAGCTTCTGGTGCATTGGTTCACTCTCTCCCTGCATTTGGGTTAACAGAGGTGGCTGAAGGCAGGGGCCAAAACAGAACAGGAGAACACCACCCAAGTTTCACACGGTTTCGGACGGTTTTTCTGAATACTTTAACCTGAACTGTTTCATTGATCTAATGTACAGTCGCATTAGCACAACAGTGCCACAAGGGCACAAGGACCAAGCACCTAGAAATTTCTTTAAAACTGGAAAAGACACGTCAGGGGATTGTTTGGCCGTTGAGGTATTCTGCTTCACCTAATTAGCGCTGCAGAAAGGCTCAGCTAATTAGCATGAGTGTAGAGTTGCTCTTACACAGTTACTCCGCTTGCGGGACCCGAGCGAATCGCCGGGCACACGATGGGAGCGGGAGGCACACACGCATCCCCACGCCTCGGGCATCTCTCCACGCCTCGCCGGCGGCCGGCCCTGCGCTGCTGCTCCCGCGGGGGAGGCGATGGGCCGTGCCGTGCGGCCGGCTGTGGGGACACTTCGCACCTCCCGTGCCGGCCCCGTTAGTTCCCCGGGCGATGGCCCGAGGGACGCCCGGCTCCTGGTCCCCGGGCAGGGTCCGCCAGCCGGCGGGGTGCCAGGCTCGCGGCAGCCTCCGGAGCCGGCCGCTCGGCACGGCCCGGGAGCGGCTGTGGGCAGCACCGCGGCCACCACGGCCGTGCGGGGACAGCCGAGGGCGGGGCGGGCCCCGCCAGGGCTGCTGCGGGGCGGGAGGGGAACGGCCCCAGCCCCGCCGCCCGCGGTGACCCCGCTCCCCGCGCGGAAGCGGCGGAAGGCGCCGAAAGGGTCCCCGAAAGGGTCCGAGCGGGGCCGAGGCGGAGAGCGGCGGCGGCGGCCTGCGCCGGGCCCGTCCGCCGGCTCCCTCCGCTAGGGGGCGCGCGCGGGCGGCGGGCGCTGCTCAGGGCCGCGCTGCTCAGGGCCCCGCCCCGCCGCGCCCCGCCCGCCCAGCCCAGCGCAGGAGCCGGAGCCGGCGGCGGGATCGGGATCGGCTCCGCGGTCCCGCGCTCCGCACCTGCTCTCCTCGGTCCGCACGGTGGCGGCGGCCGCGACGGCCGTGACGGCCTTCTGCGCCCCCTGGGGGAGCGGGGCGGCGGCGGCGGCGCGGGGCGGCGCGGCAGGTACCGGGGAGCGGCGGGAGCGGCGCGGGGCGCGGGGAAAGTTGGCGCCGCCGGAGCGCCTCCGGGAGGCGGGGGCGGCGGTGCCGCCGGGGCCGCCCCCGCGCCTCCCTCCTCCTTCTCCTCCTGCCCCTCGGCGGGGCGGCGGAGTGCCCGGGCGGGCGGCTGGCCCCCGCCGCTGCCTGGCTGTCTGCCGGCCCCGGGGAGAGCGGCGGCGAGCGCTGCTCCCGGCGGCTGGCGCGGGGGAAAGCGAGCGGGAAGGTGAGCGGCCGTGCCGGGCTGGGTGTCAGCCCGTCGAGCCATGCCGTGCCGGGCCCTCGGGGGACGGCGCTGCCCCGCTCCTCCCGTTTTCTGTCGGGCTCCGCGCCTTGTGTGTTTAGGGTCGGGCACCGGGGGAGGGCACGGGGAAGGTCCCGTTCCGTCCCCGGGACGCCTCGCTTTTGCTGCCTGGTAATATAGGGCGAGTTTGGCTTCTTCTGTATTGCCGGTTTTTTTCCCCAAATCGCTGGCAGAGCACCCGAATTTGGAGTATTTCCGAGTCCCGAGAGCCTCGGGCGTGTTTAGGGGAGAGAGGAGCGCTGCGGGCGCGGAGCGGCCCTGGCCGTGCCCCTGTCCGCGCATCAGAGCCCCGAAGCCCGGAGATGCAGTACCACGGAGGAGTTACCAGCAGCTGCCCCGCCACCAAGGCTGCCGGGGCCCCACAGCGGTTACTTCTCAGCATTCTGGGTGTTGACTTGCCCTGTGGAGATACCAAAAATATCCAATATATCTGTAATATATGTAAGATATATATAATATACCCATATATGTCAAGTGTGACAACTATTTTCCTCATTGGTGTTATGGAACAGATGCAACAGCAGTAAAATAGGATACTTCTTTTAATATAAAATTCTCATTCATCTTGCAGCACTTCTCGTTTCCTCTCTTGACTGAACTTATCCAAAGTAATTAGTCAGTCTCTCCTTCTGTGGCTCCTTGCTTTCCTCTCTGTCAAAGATACTGTTGGGATTATTTTTTTTTCTCTGCTAGGATGGTTGCTTCCCTTGTGGCACTCTTCAGCCTGTCACACAAATTGCTAGTTCTCTGATAACTATGTAACTGAAAGCAGAACAAGTTAGTTCTTTAATGCTATTAAATATTGATGCTGCTACTCAGTTAATCACAAACTGTCTTTATAGTAGAAATACGTATATTACTGAAGTATTAGTTTTGCACAGTGTTACACTGGAAGATTATTTATAAAAAGTTAATATAGATGTGTAGAATACTTACTTAGCTTTGGAGGGCAGTTGCACTTCCACTTTTTTAAAACAAAACTTTTCTGAAAGTAGTTATACAAGAACTTGTCCCTATTACTTGGGTGGGTTTGATCATAAGGGAAACCGTCAACAAACAACTGTGGGGGAGAAGGGTCTGCTCAGTAACCATATCTAGAAAGACTTGCTTGCCTATGCAGTACAAATGCTAATTTTTTATGATGGTGGTGTTCTGTGGCATTGTCTTGTGTCAAAAATGTCTTGATAGGTGACAAATACATGATACATTTTTGTTTTCTAGTTCCTAAGAAAAAATGTAATACTCTGCATAGTTCAAACTACACTTAACAGAACAGCTTATTTGAAGGACCAACTTGTGATGATAAGATTAATTTTGTTTCATTAAACACTCTAATATGGCTGGCAGTGGATTCCTGGAAGAACTCTTAACACTTTTCAACTCTCTCTCTCTCTGACTTAATAAGCATTTTTAATATTTCCATTATCAACTTTTTGCATATTCTAAAACTGGGATAGTTCATTACTTTAGGATATAAATTTGGGTAATATCACAGTGACATGTTATACCTCACAATACTTAACTCTTGACCCTCATGCTTCCAAAATACTTTCAGTACAAACTAAGACACTGATAAAACTATTGTTAAGTGATATGCTATTAAATTGCAAAGCTCTATAACTGCTTCTCAATTAATCATTTTGTATTATATGATTAAAGCAGTAGACAGAAACAACACAAAAGTAGTAACAAAAAAGTTAGTGGTAGTATCATCTCATCTTAAATATGTTCATGACTTACCATGTGATAAATCATGTTTTCATCCAATCCAGGAGTCTAAAATATTAGCTGATTTCTAAAGATCTTGGGTGGACTTTTTTTTTAGTAGTCAGTATTATAGCAGAGACAGTTGTGCATACTTTTCTAAGGCTGTGACCTAATTTTTATACTGGTGGGTAAATGATAGCGTTACATAGACACTGTAAGAGTAACCTTACACAGGTACAACACCAAAAGTCTTGTGCACAGAAGTCATTAATGTTGAATTCTCCAAGGTGGACTAAATGCCAGTACAGTGAGCAGTTCTTCTGTTTTGTCACTTCATTCATAAATAATATTTGCCATGCTGGCATCTATGCATAGGGCTATTCATTATATATTGTATTCATTCATAGTTCATTAAAACTTGACTAGTGAAAAGTAAAATGTAGTTTAGTGGTGATGAGGACCACAGTTACCAATCTCATTGTTTTAAATGTGATAAATGTTCATTGTAAGTTTTAAAGAAACCTTGTGGTGTGGGTTTGGTTTTAGTTGTTGGGTTTGGGTGGTTTTTTTGTTTGTTTTTTGGCCAAGAAACATTATCACCCTAAGCTTCATAACTGAATTTGAGAACTGATTACTGTCAGAGGCAACACTGTCTGCTCATCTACTGGAATGTTTGCACAGGAAAACGAGACAGCAACGTTTTTCAGTTGTTTTCCCAAAACTACAGCTTTGAGTATATTAAGCAAAAAATATTTGTTTTGCTTCCTCCTTGTATCTGTTGGTGTTTGTAGCATTGGTTTCTCTTCTGGCTCCCTATGTGTAGAAGGGCAGTGTACATTTTGTTCCCATGGCGTTGAGTGCATGATGTTAGTCAGCAAGGGGGATTTGGCACAACACTGGTGAGAACCCATAGTGATGGCATTTTAGCCCCTGATGGGAGCATCCCATACCTTGGGCTGGAGCATGAGATGGCTCACTTGAACAGTAATCAATCAAGTAACTCTGAATTGGATTTGTCTCTTAAGAGAGAATTTAGTCAACTTAATTCAGGCAAGGGAAGTGGCAGTATCAACTAGAAGTGCTCTGCCTGCAGTTTTGTCTTGGAGTTGGATGCTTTTCATGAGCTATGGTGTTTTCTTGTTCTCCAAGACTTTAAGTCAGAAGGTATATGTGGGCTTTCCTCATGACAGGTGGGAATTTATGGGAGGTAAATAATTCTTCTGTCGAGGTGTTTACTAAGGCAAAAGAGCAGGCGCACAAGCAGTTGGAGTGGAGTAACAGATGTGCTGCAAGTTTCATATTGACATACCTTGAGATAATCTATTCTAATCTCCCCATACCTTAAGATACCATTGCCTTCAATCAGCATGTACTGAACCTCACTGAGTAGTTCTAATTTCTATTATTAGCACTGTAATATGAAACGTAGTCACGTGCCCCCTATGGGACTTTGTGTTCCTTCTCTTTCTTCTTTTCATATCCCTGCATTCATAAAGTGCTAAGAAATCAGATACTGTAGAAAGCATTGTTTAATAGCTTGCTTTATAAAGCTCTTTTTTGCTCTTAATTTGTCTTCCTATTGTCAAACTATATTCACAATCTTGAACCTTCTCATTGCAGAAAACACTGACACTTCGTACATAATTTTATAGCTTGAGTTGTGCTGTGATGCTGAAATCTGGTCATGCCTGTCTGCTAGATTTTGGTTTAGATTTCCAGACATTACACGAGTAATTGTAACGAAGTGTTGCTGTCTTCTGGATCAGGAGGAATCAAGAGAGACTTGAAAACCTTGTAGGTTCTTGGTGCACTGCTGTACTGTTGTTCACCTCGTGAGTCTCACGTGCTCTTGGCTTATAAATTAGAGATGTCCAAGCAAAATATGGGCTCTGCTCTGGGCATACATTTGGAATACAGGTTATCCATCTGGTACTCCTCAGGAAGATGTGAAATATTTTTTAATCAGTTTCCAGAAAAAGAATTGGAAAAGATAAAAGCAGAACTGTATCTGCCTCTTCACTGGTCTTAGAGTTCCTCTGGCTTTGTCTGTCACACTTCTGTGGGTCAAGAACCCTCTTGTCCCACACTGTCTTACTATCCCTTCTCAGCATGTAGCTTCATTCAGTAACAATACTTCTCCTTTTAAGAAATGCAATTCTTTTGTCCAAGAACTGTCACCATTGATTCAACAGGAGAGCCTATCACTGCGTAAGGGATGTGGTGGATCTCTGCAGGCTCTAGGTCCCTAAGTCTGAATCAGCACATTATCCTAATGGCTTCTGTTTGAAATGAAAATCATTAGGAGTGGTCTTGTCTGATGCATCTCTCTGACTAAGTTCCCTCTGTTAGACTTCTGCAAATGTATCTTCAACATGAGGATTACAGAGCATTAGACAAGTAAAGCAGTTTCACAAATAAAGCAGAAATCCCAGAAGCAGTGAAGCTTGTGCATGCTATGAGCATATGTTAAGCTGTCATATTGGCTGTAATTTCATCAGTTCCCTCTCTTGGCAAATTTAGGTTTGATCCAAGCACAGCGACATGTGTTAGGGGGGGAGAGAGAGTGTCCCAAGCTTTGAATTATGACTAAGAACACTACTGAGGAAACTGGGTTTTTTCAGAATTTGGAGTTGAGAGGAGCTCTTCAGGATAAGTGATCTCAATCCCTTTTTTAGTGGAAGGAGTATTAGGCTTTCTGAAAGGTGTTGTTTTGCCAAAAGTAAAATGGGTTCTTTTCCCTGCCTCACAAAGTTGAAATACAGCCAAGCTAATAAGTTGCATTGTTGCTTGTATTGACCAATCCAGTGAGGATGTTTCAAGAAGCAAGGTAGTAACCTCTTGTCACAACCACCTAGTCTGTCACCTTTGTCAACAACCAGCTTTTATCTTTCTAATTCAAGCTGGTGGTTGGTGCACTATGAAATTGGTTAGATAATTATTCTCAATCAATACTGTGTAGTACTAAAGTAGTAACTTACCAATCACAGGGTTCTTCGTTCAGTTACTACTTTTGTTTTTGGAACTCTTCCACTAATACCAAGTCATGTTGCTCATAGAAGTTAATAAAAAGTGAAGCAAAAGTCAGTCCTCAGTTCAAACCTGTACATGTGTGTTATTTTAATGAGTGGTGAAGTTTTACAAGGAATTCGAGAAGTTTTTTATTATTCAAGATAAAAAAAAAAAAAGTCAGTTTTTAAGTTCTCTGCAAGAAGAAGAAAACTGTGTGTACAGGGAGTGATTCCATCTCTTTATTCTTCTGTTGCAATGTAATATAAAACTTATTGTGTACTCTTCCTTTCAGGTCACATAGCCTTTCAAACAAGCTAAAATATTTGATTTTTGATGTTAAGGTGGACAATACAAAATATGCTTCACTTTTATGTTTTCTGAAGAAGAAATAATGGTAAAGTTTTTGAGAAATCATGAAATGCTTCAGCCTTCGTAGCTGGCAGATACAGTTGCAGTGTTTTAGTGGTAGCTCTAATTTTGGTGATTCTGTCAGGTGCTAGAAGTACTAATCAAGGCTTGTTCCTCAACAATATGGTTTAAAGGTCAAATGAAACATGCATGTGCACAAAGTAAAGCTATTTTTTTTTTTGTCTAGCAAAATGCAAAAAGCCCCTTTTCGAGTAATTTATTATTTATTCTGAACCAGACTTTTTTCCTTTCTTAGCCTGAGCGAGACTTTAAAAAATAGTTCTAGAGAAGGAGCAGCTGTAAGTAGCTGAAATCAACAGTGAAGTATTTCACTACAAAGTCAGATGCTGTTTTATTTGCACTTTGAAGTATGAAAGTAGTTATGATTTGACATCTTGTTCATTGATTTCCTGCTATCCTCTCCCTCCACCCCCGGAGAGATTTTAATCTGGTGTGTGCAGTGTTATGGAAAGCCAGCGGTTCATAACACCAAGCTGTGATGAGTAACCATGGCTATTTCCCTAGCAAGTTATGTGATACAGTTACGCTCTCTGCAATGACGCATTTTATGAATCAAAGCTGGGAGCCTGAGCTGTGACTTGTATACCTATGGGATTTCATACTGTGCTGTTGTTCTGGTGTTGTTTGCCTACAGTTCTGTGACTATGGATCCTCTTGTTCAACATGGGGTATTCCCCATGGATTGGCCCAAGTATGCAGAGGTCTGATCTCTGCAGTTTCACTCAGTTTTGGTGTGGATTTTTTTTCTTAACTTAAGGTTTTTTTTATCCCAGGCATTGGATCTATGTGCAGTTGTATCCTGTTTCTACTTCTGTGTCAGTCTAAATGCTTTTCATAACTTTTGTGATTTGGGTTTTTTTTTTTTTTTTTTTTTTTAAATATTCTTACATAGATGGGGAAGGACTATGCTTCTGGAACTATAATGGTATAGATAGATGCACAGCTTTTGCTTGAGGTAAATGTGAACATGTACCTGAAGTTAAGGACATGCAAATATTTTTATTCCCATAGTTTCAATGCTAGTGGTTTGTTTGGAAGAGGGTGTCTTTTTGACTGTGTTGCTGATATTCTAATTAACACATTAAGAGCTTGTAGATAAAGCTAAAGCAGACTGTACTTTGGTCAAGTTGAAGATCAGCTAGCACATGTTAAGGTGCAGCTTGCCTTATCTTCACATTGTTCTTTCACAATATGTGAGTCCATGTTTACTGTAGGAAAGAAAAGCATCTTTGAACAACCTAGTGAGTACAAGCTGTCCTTATTTGGTTTCAGAGGTTGTTGTAGGGTGAGATAATTTCTAGTTTTTGAACATAGTTCTGGTCATATTTGTGTATATGTATATCTGTATATCAGTAAAACTTTATTAACGTACTTTGGAAAATTGTTTAAAAACATTTGTCTAACATTCTGGCCTACTGAGTGCATTAAGTTTATAGTTAGGGTATAGTTCAAGCTTTTATGATGTCCCTGGCTTCTTATTTTTGGGCTCAGTGTGTCAGTGGATTGTGATAATTATCAAAAGACTTCAAGGAGATAAAATTATTGAACTCTCATAGTTTCCTCTTTCACACAGAGTTGCCTGGACTGCTGCTGTTTGATTAAGGTTTCCATACTTTCCTATGCCTGACTCAATTTTCAGCCTTGATTCTCTCCATCTGTGATTTGGTGCAGTTGTTTATGAGAACAATCCTTTTATTAATGATAGCATAAAACTTGTTACAATTTTAGTATCTGTTCTGCCATTTTCATCCATGACATTCTCAGATGCCTAAAAAAGATGTCACAATTCTCACTTGATGGAAACTCATTGGTGAGCTTGACTTTGGGTAGAGCATAAGCCACTGTAAAAATTGTGTTGCTTGTTATTCTATTAATAATTAGTTTGGAAAGAGATCATGTCTTTTGGGAATATTTTTACAGAAAGACCTTATTGTTTTCATGATCATAAACCTTTCTATCTTCACAGCAGGATTTTGTAAATGTAGTTCATTTTGTATGGTGTCTGAAAAGGTTTCTAAGAATTTAGCCATGCTGATTTTAAAAACTTAAGTGTTCCATGAATTTAATAAAACAATTTTAAAAATGCAATAGTAGAGCAAGACAGCATTAGAAACAAGACAAGACAGCATAGACTGCGTGGAGAGATAGGCAGCAGTTGATGGCTGTTTCATAGAATGTTGCAAGCCAGTGATGGAAATCCAATATTTGTTTATAACTTGGAATTGTGAAGAACAGTTTGGGGTGGAGTCAATGCTTTCTGGTTTACTCCAAAAGTATAGGCAATTTGAAGTATCACTGAGAAAATTCAAGTGTGCACATATTAGGCAACTCCTGATTTGTGAAAATATTTGTGATACTATAGTTTGTGTATATTAAATTAACACCTTTTAATAAGACTGCACGTAGGTGTAGGGTTTTATATTTGCAGCCACTATGGAGGTTTTTCCTTCTTCTTGCTTTCAGATTTATTCAGACTTCAGCAACACAGTTTTTCTTTGAAGTAGTTGCCAGAAAGTTTAATAAGTGGAGGAAATTTCTGTGGGACCACACCATTCAGGGAGCATTACTGGTATGACAAGAGACCAAAAATCCTGGGTATATATCCCCAGGATACTCTTGTAGTAAAGCAGCCATCCTGATCATAGCTTTCTGTTCATTAAATTCAACGTTTTTAAAGTTTATTCTCCAGCTTTGGTTAGTGTGCTTCCTATTTGTATTGAAAATGCACATTTGGAGAAGAGGTACCTGTCTTAAGGAAGCCTGTGATTTGGCACTTGGCAGCTGATAAGGCTCCAGGATTAAGGGAAGCACACTGGCTCTTGGTAACTAGGAAGTGATTCAGTGTTTAATAGTGGGAAATGATGTGGGTTGTGTGTTTTGTGGTTTTCGGGGGTTTTTGTCTTATGCCTTTTTTGAACAGAGAGCGCTTTATTATTTTTCAGATAAATATTTAATCTTTCCATTCATTCACGTGATACATGTTGCCTTTGACCAAAGGTACCAAATAACTGATGTATCATGCAAGTGTCCCGTTACTGTTCAGTTACAGAGCCTGAATTGGCCAACAGCATTCTGCTCACCAGTGCACTGTGTGTATCAGCTAGTATCTCCCTGGAGTGAATCAGGAACGTCATACTTCGGTTGGAGAAGATTGCATGGGGTTATAGCATCTTAGTTATTTCTCCTTGTCACTATGAACAGAAGAACACAATTACACAGTTGTTTAAAATCAGTGGTAAACTGGTAAACTCTGTTTGTTTCATGTTAATATCTATTGGCTTTAGATGCCAGGCTAGCAGTACGTTTAATTTTACTGTGAGTGTCATTCATCTAACTATACTTGGTTTCTAAACAAATTTATCTGACTTGTGAGCCATAAAAGGTCTTGTGGTAATCAAACAATGATGCAGTGGAAAAGGAAGTTTTGCGTATTCAGAATTAGGAAAACTTTCTTCACCAAGCGAATTAGGAAGCTTTGGAACAGGCTGTCCAGGGAAGTGGTGGAGTCACCATCCCTGGAGATATTTAACAGGCGTTAGATGTGGCACTTAGGGACATGGATTAGTGGTGTCAGTGCCAGGCTAACGGCTGGGCTTGATGATCCTAGAGATCTTTTCCAGCCTAAATGGTTCTATGATTCTGATAAAGATAATTGATCACTGGAATAACTTCATATCTGTGTTGACTTCTTGATTCTGAAAACACAATATAAATAATGTTTTTTCAAAACAACCCCCCATCTTCTTGGAGCAAAAGGATTGCAGAAGACTTGTGATTTTTTTTTTTTTTTTTATACAGGAAATCAACCTTTCCCATGGTGTGTTCCCCATTTTCTTTTGATTATGAATAAGGGCTCTGACCCTTAATTAAAAAAAAATTTTGAAGGATTAATATGCTCTGAAAATAGAATTTTCAGAAATTAAATATTTATGTGGTCGTAAAAACAAGCCTCTAGGATCTGTTGTATTGGGGTCTAAAGTTAGCTCTGTGACCAGTTACTCTCAGGAGCCGGCGATTTTGTTACTATTATCAGTTACAACCTCTGTTACTTGTTAACCAGTGCATGCTGAGTTGGAATGACTCGGAGTAGTGTCATGTTGTGTACTACAGTCATCCTTGTTTGGTTTTGCCTTTTTTTTTTTTTTTTTTAACTGATTACCCAGGAAGTAAATCTTTCCCAGTATAAAAGAACTGGCTTAACATTTCTCTTTTGGGTGTCAAAGTAAGCAGCCAAAGGCAATTACAAGCTCTATTAGGGAGGTATGAAGGAAATAAATCTGCATGTTGCTTAGTCTCTCTCCCAAGTGTCCAGCACTGCAGCTTTATTATCAGCTCATTTACCAAAGGCAAAAGTAGATTTTTTTTTTTTAAGCCCATGTTTGTCTCTCTGCCTTCTGTCCCCAAGACATTTATAAACACATTAATGTAAGCACCAAACATGGTCTGTCTCCCACACTGCTTACCATTAGAGAATCATTGAATGGTTTGGGTTGAAAGAAGCCTTAAAGATCATCATCTAACCTCTGTGTTGTGTACAAGGACACCTTCCTTGCACACAAGGAACAGGTTGTTCGAATCCCCATCCGGCCTGGCCTTGAACACTTCCATGGATGAGGCGTCCACTGCCTCACCACCCCCACAGGAAATAATTTTGTCCTAATGTCTAATACAAATCTAGTCTCTTCTAGTTTGAAGGCATTCCCTGCCGTTATGCTCGTGTAGGAGATTCCGTCTCCTTTTCTAGTCCCCCTTTAGGGACCGGAAGGCTTTGTTTATTTAATGAAGTAAAATTACTTCTAAGCTCAAGATACTATGCCTATCCTTAAAACTTTTTTTAGAAAAGTTGACTGTAGGCCTAATGTTGTAGAAGCTCTGAAGAAAGTGTTGCTGTGGGTGTCACCTCAGTTGTGTAGATGGGCACAGCACTGCAGGAGCCCTGTGTGTATCAGTGATGCTCAGCTGCCATAAGCCAGCACCCAGAGCTGTGAAATGGTCTCTCTGACTTAGAGACAGCTCACAGCACTCCTCAAAGCACGTTTGCTTTGCTTTTCTGGCAGTGTGGAGAAAAACTGGCTTTACAACCATCTCCATGTTATAAGGCAAAGTTGAACTTTTAACATGGGTAATAAAAAAGCCTGTTTTACTGGATTGATTAGAGGCAACTTCAAGGCAATCAGCAAATGTACCTCTCGCCAGCAGATAAGGTTAGACAGCATGAGAAGCCTGGCTTTATTAATGTCCTCCTTTTTCATCCACCGAGATCCCTTTTGGCAGTTGGTGTGTGACAAGTAAATGAGGTGCAAGTTTGTGTTTCTTCATATGCTTAACTCTGATGTGCTATCAGCTGACCTCCAGCAACACTGGGACAAATAAACACTCCACTCCTGAGTTCTGCTGTTTAAAAAGTGTGCTGGTTATCCATCCCTGCACCAGTAATGTTTGGTTCTCCTAGTTTCAACACATTTTATGTGTATAATGCCTTAAAGACATCAAGCTGTGAACTATATGAAGAGGTTACTGCCTGCCCTGGGGCTGGGACCTCTGTGTGAGGCTCTGCAGATGTTTGTATTGCTTTGCCCACAGGGCAGAGGGTGAACAGGTGCTTGACTAATGTTCAGTCAATACCTACACTGATGCTCTACATCCTCTGTCTGATGTCTGGGCAAGACTGGCAGGACAGAGGAGTGTGTGGGACTCACAAAGGCCTGGGATCTGAGAGGAGAGGGGAAGGGCTCAGGCTTGGAGAGTTGGCAGCTTGGAATCCTAACAGATGAGAATAGTAGTAGGTACATCTGGGAATGCCTGTGTGACTCTTAGGACAGCGGATGGTACCAGAGGCACTCAGCAAAAGGGACTACCGATATGTAACCCAGTTATTTAATAATAAATAGAGAACTTGACCGGTTAGATCTATTATATACCTGCGGTTACTTGAAATAAATATTCTGCAAACATTAAATTCTATTATTCTGTTTTTATTTGCATGGTGTTTATGTTTCCTGTTTTTTTTATTATTATTTGTTTGTTTGTTTGTTTGTTTGTTTGTTTTTATTAGATGCCTGTATATAAGGGAAAAATAATAGTTGCTTGATAACTGTTTCACTCTGGGACTAGATTGTGTAGAGAAGTACTGAAGTCTTCCCTGCTTGAAGTATTCAAGGTTTTACCTGATGGCACCTTGGAAAATCTGTTTTAAAGCCCTACTTTCAAGAACAGTTAGACAAGATGATCTCCAGAGGTCCCTTTCAACCTAGATTTTTTTTCTATGATTCTGTGATCTAGGTATGTTTTTCTAAAATATTTGTGGTAGCATGATGGAAATTACATTAATCTTGATAAAACAAAGGACATTTTTTCTGTTGAAAATAAATGTGGGAAATCAGTCCAGCAGTACAATACTGTTACCAGTAGACAATGAAAAACTTAGAGAAAGAATTTACGTTGTTGTTCTGTATTAGAGAAATAGATAAAATGCTGATACTCAGTTATTTTTACTTATATGAGAGCAGAAAGAGCTCTTAGTGAGGTTGCATCCTGTAAGGAGTTTGCTTGATACACACCATGCTGCTTGAGTAGTATTTAAAAACCTAGTTTCAAACCTAATCAGAGAGCATTTGACTATTAGTAGCAAATACTTTCCTCCCCTTTATTATTGGTTATATGTAAATGTTGAATACCTGAATGAAGGTTTTATGGCTCATGCATGTTGTGTATGTATATTTATATATATGAAGATAACATGTATTGATAGGTTTTTTGCAGAACAAATTGAGCATGTTAAGACAAGCTTATAAATGGTGGAGTTATATTTGTTTCCAAATACTTTGCAGTAGGCATATCCTGTTTGTAGTTGGGTTTTGGGTATTTTGGTTGGTGGATTTTTTTTTTTTTTTTTTTTTTTTTAATTTGCCTGTCTGTTTTCCAAACTGGCCAGCTGTAGTGGTTGGCCTTCCTGGTGTCTTTTTTGTTTTGTCCCAGCAGTTCATTGTAGAAATTGTTACAAAGTCAATGCAATCTATTGGCATTCCTTGTACGACATTTCAAATTAGCCTTTCAAGTTTTGCCAAGGTAATTCTGCTGGTTTAGAAAATAATCCTGAGATCTGTGGTGATGTCTGAGCTTATACTATGTGAAATCTGTACAGTGCTGCAGAAGACCTAAAAATTTAGACCTGGCTTTCAGAGTGGAAGTTAAGGATCTCTTACTGGAGAAAACAAAATCCTGTAAGCTACTTCATGGGAGAGTATACTTAAATATTCAAAACCTTTTATGTTAACCTGTAACTGATTTTCATGTAAAATTAGGTGCAGGTTTAGTTATGATTTGGCTTGAGTATATTTAACAAGTTTTAGATACTGTTTGTAGTGCTTAATTTTACAATAGGAGTACATGTATATGGAAATACTTTACAAGCCTGTTTTATAATGACTCCTCAGAGTCTTTTTAAGTTTTGTTTTTTTTTTTTTTTTTTTTTTTCTTTTCATGAAGCTAGTAAAAGTATTTCAAGCAGGGAGAAAAACTGTTACAAGGTCAGCATTCTTCTAAATGGAAACTTTGTATTTTTTTTGCCTGGTGTTGCTAATGATTTTTTCTTTTCTTTGTTGCTTGTTCAAATTGTTTGATATCTTTATTTTCTTTACATTTAGATCAGCTCTACTTTTTTTGTTTTCCTGCCAGCTAACCACTTTAGGACCTGCTCTTGAAGTGGGCAGCAAGGTGTTGGCAAGCAATTGTGCTTGCCTTCGAGAAGGGATGTTTGGTGTAGAAGCTTCTTACTCTTCCACGACTCCTTAGCATAATTGCAGCTGTCACAGGCCGTGTTCAAACAGCGCTGCTCCAGGCGCTGGTGTGCTGTCACCTTTCTCTGGATGGCTAGATTTATAATTAACTCCTGTTTGCACAGTTACAGATATTATAATTTAGGTGACAGCTCCCCTTGTCAGGGCAGGGAAGGCGGGAGGAGGACTTCACATGGGTTAGTCCTAGAACAGAGGAGCCGGTGTTTTTGGACGCCGCTGTCAGCGCTGAGCGCACTCTCCCGGGGCAGGCAGCGCCCAGCCTTCCCTCCCCTGCGTGTGTTCCGGGCGAGAGGGCCCGCTGTGCTGGCTCCGCAAACAGCCCCGGCTCCGGGCGGCCTTGGGGAGCCTCCTGCCCGGCCCTGGTTAATGAGCAGCCCGGAGCTCCGTGTTCTGGATGGTGTCACCGCGGCGGAGCGGGCGGGGTGTGCCGGCTGGGAGCCCTGCAGCCACGCTCTTGGGGCGGCAGTGGGCCCGGCACAGGCACGCTTCTCCTCCAAGCCCAGTTTGCGAGCCTCCTTTGGAGGTTTGCCTGGCTGAAAACCAGAGGAAAGTAGCCATCCGAAATCTGCGGTTTTGAATTTTTTCATCCTTTCCTTACTGCATTTGTAGTGAGAGTTGTATTTTGATGCGAAATTTCTTAGGTTTGATAATCCTTGGTAGTAGCTGGACGTCTGAATTTAGAAAAAAATGCTACAGCCTCATAAGGATTTACTTTTACTTCAACTACATTGATATTCTGCTCTTTTTGCTTTCCAAGTGTTTGGTTAATTGATGAAAACAGTTTAGTTTTTTTCTGAAGCAAATTACAGTATGATTCCTCTGATTCCACCTACATGAGTAAGAATGCAGATTTCTTTCTTACAAGCTTAGTACACTACAGTACTTGTTTAATTTTTGTACATCTTTGACAATGTTGCCAGTTTTCTCCTTCATGGTTCAATATTGGTGATTGAGCAGCAAGTTCTTGGAGATAAGAAGGTGATCGTTTGCTAAACTGTTGCTCACTGAAAGCTTGGGGTAGAAGAAAGTAATTAGTATGGTCTGTGATGATGGTTGTAATAATGCCACCAGAAGAAAGAGCTGTCATCTTTGTTCTTCTGAGGTTTTCATTTCCCTCTCTTTCTGGAGATATTAATATGGTGGAGCTGAGGAGTTGGTCTCAAAGCATTAAAAGTGGATTATGGCAGAACATTTTATACTGTGGCAGGTCAAACCTTTATCTGTGAAACAAGATGTTTAAGTGTAGTAGTGCATGTCTAGCACAGAAGTTAACGTGTGTATGTGGTCGCCGTTCGCTGTCTGTACATGAGTAATTTGACTCATGTTGGAGACAAAGGTGACAAATTCAGTAGTAAGAGAATGCCAGATAGTTGAATGAGATGCATCTGACTCCTCACCCAATTGTGCAGATAAGATTTCTTGACACTGGCTGGGACTAAAGACAGGTGCTGTGAAGGAAATACTTCAGACTCAGCATGAAATCATACTATCTAACATTTATGGAGGGAAACCCACAAAAGATACTGAAACTTCAATGGACATTTAAAAAACCAAGCAACCATGACCCTCCTCCAAGAAAGCCCAAATTTAAAAAAAGCCCCAAACACCATATTTTGTTTCACAATAATTGATGGTCTAACTCCTCTCTTCTTTCTCTTCTTGACTCCTCTGGGTTTTTTTTTTTTTTTTTTTTTTTTTTTTTTTTTTTTTTTTTTTTTTTTTTTTTTTTTGTTGTTGTTGTTGTTGTTGTTAATGGTGGTGGTAGGAATTTGTAAAAATCCTAAATACATTTTTTTGCTTTTTTTTCCCTGGCACTGATCTAGTTCTTCAGGAGCAAACTTAATTCATTTTTTTAAAGATGCCAGGTAATTTTCCTTCACTATCTTATCTAGTTTCTTCTTCTTCCAGTCTCTGCATGATTGTCATACCCATATTATCATTTACTTTGTTCCATCTCATTATACTTTATTCATTCAGTACCTGTTTTTGTGTCTAGTCTTCTGCTTATTCTACTTGAAACCCCCTATATTCTTTGGAGCCTGCATTAGTTCCTGGTTCAATTAGTCTTATCAGTTCTGATTTATTTTTATGTCTGAACATCATCTGATACAATGCTTTTGAAATTTTTGGAAAGGGGTGCTCTTTCTTCCTGAATGTGATAAGAAATAAACCAGGAGGCACTCCCTTTTTGATTTTCCTCAAGGTTTTGAAGTGCTTCCCAGCCAGAGCTCTGCTATGAAGTTCTTTTAGACTTCCCTTCCAAAGATGCTGCTGCGATTCACATTGGCTGCTTTGTGTTTGCTGGCTCAGGTAGCCAGCTTGTCATTGCATTCAGTCCCCAGCAAAACTATCCTACCAATTATTCTTTCTAGTCTTGCAAATAGCCTTTGAAAGAATTTCTGTTCTTGTTATATTGCTTCAAGAATGGGACTCTATGCTGCTGCATGAATTTAACCCAGCTGAAGGTTACATACCGTGCAAGTTTTGGCTAGATTTAGCAGTTAATTTGCAATGTAATGCTGAAGCTGAATCCCCACCCCATTTTTGCAAGGGACAAACTTGCTTGGGTGAAATACTAGGTTTTATTAATAGTAGGAAACTGTATGTGGTGTAGGTCAGAATTTGTACTTTGATTCCAAAGATCGGGTGGAAGTTGAGAACATTCAGCATGTGTAAATATTGATGTCACATTCAGAAAGCTCTCGTGGGCAAGCAGACCACTTACTTGGTCATGACAAGGTACATTTTGCACTATGAAAGCAATTAGGATTAAGTAAACTAAGCTGAGTATTTTTATTTAGGTGTAATTTAGGGTAGGCAATCTGGAATGGCGGTCATTACCTTTGTTACTGATTACAGCGTAAGCTTAAATATTAGAGATCTATGTAAAAGGTTTAGCTAATAACTTTCAAAATCAAGTTGTTAATCTATTTTATTCAGTTGCTAGGGTAAAATAAGGTTGATGACATCAAAGAACCCATTTCAAATTAATTTCTCCTTTAAAGCTCTCATGATGATCAGGTATTTCCAGGAAAAAAGGCTGGTTTGTCATTGATTTGCTGTACTGCTTACTTTTGGTCAATTGGCTTGTCTTAAGCAAAACTAGAAATACAGTACTGTGTTTTCAAGTAGTCTTTGTTTTGATGCCTTTCCTTTAAAATGCACTTCTGGTGTGTTGCTGGGTCATGAAGGAAACACAAGGACAAACATTAGTAGTTTGGAACTTCTGTCCTGTTTTTCATTCCAGCTGTTCTGTGATTATAGCTCTAACCTGATGAGACGCTGCAGTCAACCCCCTCTACCTCTCCCAGCCCTTCTACATTAGGTTTTGAGGAATTTGCCTGTGGGGAGGCATTGCCCATTACCTCTGCCTTGCAAAAGTGCTGAGCAGTGGGGAAACTGGGAGAGATACCGGATCTCAGCACTGTAAGCAGAGCTCTCCCTTTTTTGCTCCTGTTTCAGTATAAACCAGCAATGCTGGCCTGATGCCTGCATTCCTCTGTGATCGGTTGCCACAGCATGCTAAGATTGCTTTGTGGGAAGTAGATAAATACTCTACCTGCCAGCCAGGAATTCAAAAACTGAAATAGAAGGGTTTGGGGAATGTCAGATCTACTTGGCAAAATTTGATGTGTTTGTTTGAAAATGCTTGGCATTGTCTTGTGCACTGAATTATTTGAAACTCAAAAACCAAACTAGCCTCTGTATTATAAACTCTGAAAAACAGCAGCAGCTGATGCACACAGGGATGCATTCTCAAAAATGAGATGGTTTAATTCTGTAAATTAAGTGATCTTGGCTGTGCATGGGAGTTTTAACAACTTTGTAAATACAAGGTTGAAGAGACATTACATCAGATGGCAACAGGAGACTTTTTTATAAATGCTCGTTTGATGGATCGCTGTGTTAAAAATGAACAAAAATTACCTAAATGGGCTTGAATAATTTGTATAAGTGCTATATGTCAGTAGGAGAGTTGGAGAAGAAACAAGAAAACACCAAAAAACCTAAAACAGCCTCCACCCTGTTTCCCAACAAAACCAAAGTAATACTTCACTCAAGAACAAGCAGTTTTTTACCAGAGTCCTTTACAAAATCTTGCTCTAATCTATTCCATTTTAGTCCCCCAAACTCCAGTTTGGTTTGCATGGCTCATGCTCACTCTACTTTGGTGGCCTCATGGCAGAAGATTTAGCAGGTATTTGTCTAAAAGCTGGCCCAATGGACTCACCCCAGCCTGTGATGGTGGAGGAATGCTCTGCCTTCCCTGGTCTAGGGAGGTATCTGTGCTGCTAGGCACATGGCTGTGCAGTCTGAGCTTGGTATCAAAGCTGCATTGAATCCAGACTGGGAGCTTGCTTTTTGGCTCTTTGGGGTTTTAAGTTAATTAATGTGTTGAAAGGGAGAAAATGACCAAGAGATGGCTGCCCCTGGAGTTTGCAGTGGCGGGAAGATGCAGGAGCATCTAGTTTAGGTAAAAGCTTTTTGGAGTGGTCTCCTTGTGGTATGGTGAACCATGGTCACAGGGTGTGCATTAATCTTGTAGGGTGGTGAAAAAATTTCCCAACAGGGGATGTAAAGATGTAAATGTTTAGATTTTTCTGGTTTGAAACATACACTGTTTAAATAGTGATGGAAAAGCAGAAAGCACAAATTGTTTGCAAGGTAGGACTGTAGTATGTTTACTCTTTTTTTTTTTTTCACTGTTTGGAGGAATTGCTTTCTTCTTTCAAAGTGAGGATGTCCAGGCATGTGCAGGAATTGGAAAAATGTCTATCCAGTTTGGATGGCAATGCTGCTTTTTTTTGTTTGCCTATCTTTTTGTGCAGGAGGAGTAGGAGAGCTTGTGCAAAAGCTACAGAGCTGCAGTCAGTGCTACTGCTGGTCTTGCAGAGCAGTTTGATCTTATTGATAACAAATTTTTGTGATGCTAAATGTTTTGAAGGAACAAACTGAAAAGGGAAAAAAGAGGTGTGCTTTGGTAAGCTTAAAATACAAATATTTCTGTTAGTCGTAAATGGAGGAGGAAGATGAGATGAAGAGAGGAAAGAATGGCAGTAAGCTGTTCATCTCTGGCAATTGTTTACTAAATACAGATGTTTCTAGACTGGCTTTCCACAGTGTATGTTTGCTTTTTCTCCTAGAATTACAATCATGTAATGGGTTGGGTTGGGAGGGGCCTTAAAGACCACCTAGTTCCAGACTCTCTACCATGAGCAGGAACACCTTCCCTAGACCAGGCTCTATTCTGCCTGGTCTTAAAACTTCCAGGAGTGGGGATCCACAACTTCTGTGGGCAACCCATTCTAATGCCAGACCATCCTTGTAGTGAAGATCTGCCAAATATCTGAAATAAATTTCTCCTCATTTAGCTTAAGTCATTACCCTTTTTCCTATCATTACCCATGCCCATGTAAAAAGTTGTAAATTTTCTGGAGGTGTTCTTCTCCCTTAGTGCCCTCACAGGGCAAATAAAGTTCTTACATGAACATCTTCATATTTTTAAATCCGAATCTGTAAAAACAAGAAGTTATGATCAAAATATCAGGAGGTGTTTTAATTTTGTCATGTTGTTTAGGTTTTGATTTTTGAGATGCAAGACTTATGCAGCACATTTTCAAATTCATTCCTGAAGATCAAAGTAGAACTTTGTGTAATTCCTTCAACTATTTTTGTGACACTTGAGAATGTCCTGAACTTGTGTGTTTTTAACAGCCCTGGAGTATAAATTGCATTATAGAATTATAGTCTCTAAAAGAAATACTTTTTTTCCATGCAGCCTGAAGTTCCCTTCATAACATAACTTTCAATTTCCATATTGCTATTGTGTCCTTCTTTTTCTTTTAAAGGAAGAATTGTTGTGAATTGATTATATTACCATTTTACCTTTTTCAGCAGTATTCTGTGGTTAACTGCAGATTGCCAGTCCTGTGTTCCAAATCCCTTTGGGGACCTTTCGAAGCCATGAGTTTTAAAGGTTTCTGTCATGCTTAACAGAATATATTTCTAAAGCTTGTGGCAGAATGAGGATTATAAAATATATGAAACAGGAATATATAGAAAACAGTTCTGTGAAGTTTTAAGCTTTAAGTTCTAAAAGAAATATCTGGGTTCAGAAAGGTAATTCATAGTAATTCTGAAGAGTTTTTGGTCATTAACACAATTTACAAGATAGGTTTTCTTCTGAGATCTGAAATGCTTTCTTGCAAAAAGTATGGACTGGGGTTTTTTTGGTCCCAGTGATGAGACTTTTTCTTCCCAAACTTGAATGGTACACAGTCCTCTGTTGTGTTGAGGAGCAGATTGCCCACAGTGCAAAATACTGCATAACAGTGGCAGATGTTGATCTACTATTCAACTGTGCCCATGCACAAAGGAAACTTTGGACATCTGTAATTTCAGGCTATTTCTCAACAATCTAGCACTGAATTTTGAGTGGAATTTCTGTTTTCTTTAAAAGCTGAGTTAGTTTTCCATGGCGTTAGTACTCATTAATGCTCTCACAGCCATGATTAAGGTGTTTGCTTTCCTTCTTTCCCCCTTGGCAACAAATGGCAGTCACCACTGCCAGCAGCATCTTTCTGAGCTGACAGATTTAAGGGCCATTCAATCCTTCTGTAGAAGAACAAGTTCTTAAGTGTATCCTCAGTCTGGTTAGCTACTCCTGCTTTTTCAAAGTTTTGAAAAGTATGCTTTGGCAATTATTTCTGTCATGATCCATGTTCAATTTGAGGAGGAGGAAAGCGACCGGTTCACGAAATGTCAATAGCGCCAACATCAGAAATAGAACATGAACATTTAGATTCACAGCCTTGTGTTGAGTCTATACCCTGTTCTGTCTACAATCTGCTGTTTGCCTCCTCCTTAAAAGACAGCTTAAATTTCTTTTGCTTTGAAGAAAGAGGACGAAATGTGAGGTACGATGACATCAGTCCTGTTGAAAAGACCAATATCTTTGATAACTGTAGCTTTAACATGCAAAATGTACTCTAAATTAATTGGAGGCAAAAGGTTTCTTTTATATGCCTGGTTAAAATGTACAGGAAAAAATTACTTTAGACATGTATTTCAGATATGAGGAGAGGATTGTTTTAGAAAGCTGGTGTTTGGGTTTTTTTAAACACACCTGTGTTTAATGATATTGCTCCCTTTCTTAAAGAGCAGTAGTTTGAAAACTTCCAGGCATCACCTGCAATTTTTTTTTTTTTTAAGCATTCTCATGCTGCACTGGCAAATGAAGTGTTTCAATATAGATCGTAGAACAGGTAGTTTTGAGACTTTTGTTAATATCAAACTATGGATATAGTAAAAAATGTAAGATTTCCCTCTAAAAGCGTGTTTTAGAAATATGTTTTAATCCTTAGAGCTTTGGTTATTTTTCTACATCTCTTCCTGAATCGGTCATGCAGATGATTACAATTCTGCTTAAATATCACAGCTTTACTTGGCAGGGGAATTGACATGATGGTTCCTGTTTCATGTTATGTGTCATACAGAAGTTTCATGACACACAGTTTATTGCTAGTGGAATATGAGGTCTTTTTTATATTTCCGTTTTGGTATGGTGATTAATTTGATAACTATGATTTCAGAAATTTCAGTGGTGAATGTTTACATGCTTGGTTTTGAAATTTTGAAGGCATTAATTATTCTATATAAACTCATGTATTTATGGGAAATGTTGACAGCTGGGCATTGCAATGCTCAGCTTTCACTTGAGTCAAAGTGTTCACTTCCACCCTTCAGTGTTGTTAGTACAAGACACTACAAAGCTGGGGAAGGTGAACTTCAGCTTTCCTTCTGCAGTTTTAATTTTGAATTCATGAAACATTGTTAGCTACCTCCCAAAGGCATTATTTGGAAAATAAGGTAGTGATAGTCTTTGCATTTTTTGATGAGATGATTTTCTTTTGTTCTGTGGTCTGCTTAAAGCTGAGGCAGGCAATAGAGGAAGTCATAGAGTTCCTGAAAGCTTTGATTGGCAGGGTGCAGGAAGTGAAGCAGCATGCTGTTTACTGCTCTCCACACACTGGCTGAAGGTGTTATTTTATAAATGGTTTTTAAAAATAAGCATCATAAATATCTCTGACATGAGCACTAAAAAATGTGAAAGCCTTAAAGGTATGTCTTGTTCTTATCTGTAATTCACAGTATTTTATCATTGTAGGGAGTAGGTCTCTTGCTTTTTCTTCCCACTGGTTTTTCTGCTCTCACTCATTCTGTGTGCAGTAGATACTATTTCTGTACTTGTGCTAATCCTGCATCTCAGGTCTAGCAATAATGCTTCGTTCTCTTTGAAACGACACATTGGATCCTACAGTGGCTTACTTGCATGGTTTTATTGTATGTATGTAAAAAAACATCTGTGATGTTGGCATGACCAGATTTATACCCTTGAAGTTTGAGCAGTTATTCATACAATCTTGTTTGATCCTTTGCAAATGTGTCTGAAATATTTACCTCAGAAGTTGGAATAATGGATGTTAAAAACACAAGATCTGAGCAACTCTGAAAAGGATGGTCAGTATTGTTTTTCCATCAATAAGCTCTTCTAGAATTTAGTTACCTTTAGGTTATCTGATTTCAGGATTAAGTTTTCAGATAAGGAGTCTTTGCTGCTGAACATGTAGCTGAAAGGCTGGGATAATCCTTCTAACCCTCAGTCCCCCATGTAAAGGCTATTACTATGTAAAGAGTATGGTTATTTTGGTCAAATAATCTCTATTACCCTGTGATGCCAGTCTGTTCTGTTTCTTTAGTCTTAGAGCAAGAACTGTTGGGAGGCCTGAAGCTGTGCATGTTTTAAGACTTTTGAATAAAAATCTTTTTTTGGTAAATCTTTGCAGGTAAAGCACACCTTTGTCAAAAAGGGAGAGGAGAGAGGAAGAAGGGTCTCAGAAAAGTTGAAATGGAATCTTTGTCTCTTAAACTTGTCTTGGAATGAAAAAAAAAAATATATATACACACAGAACAAATGTTTGATGTGAATATTCCCCCCTTTTTAAGGTAAATTTGGTCACTTAGTGTTTTTATTCTGCCACAGCAAGATGATCCCCAACAGAAATGTTGTCCCCAGTGCAGCTGCACGAGTGTACATAGGCAGCAGAACTGAAATAAGGATGGGTGGCTTTTTGCAGTGCATGGTTTTCTGCATCAAATAATACAGCTGCTCACACTGCTTGCAATACCTCCAGTATGATATTAAGTGGGATCTCAGCCACATGTCAGTCAGGATACAGTATAATGCTAGAACTAAAAGGCGTATTTCCTATCCCATTCACCTCTTCTGGTCTGTCTTTGATGTTCATGTGTGGTCTTGCTGAATTCAGAGTTTAAAATAGCTGGATTTCCCATGAAAACACTTTGCAATATGGATTTACCAGGGTTGTGTTATAATGAAAAACGAAATGAAGTGCAGGGAAGGCTTGCAAATCACTTAATTACTCAATTTTATGCACTAATTAAGCATCTAACCTCTTGCACTGGTGTGGGGATTTTAAAAAAATTTGTTCTCCTCCATATATTGGATTCACTCCTAAAATGCAATGACTATTGTAGATAGGTAGGTACCTGATTTCTAGACATGGGAACACATCTAGTTTATTTACTTACTGGCTTTTAAAAGTGAAATAAAAGCTAGATTCAAATTCTGTGCCGGTTAGAAGAGGAAAGATTATTCACAATTACTTGTGGTCTGGGTTTTGTTTTTAGAACGAGCCTTTCTTCTTTGTACCTACTTTCATTTAAACAAAAATGTTTCGAAGTACATTCTAAATAAACAAATAGAGGTGTCATACTCTATGTGGTCTACCCTGAAGGCTAATCTGGGTGGGTGAACTGCAGCATTAAGGGCTATTAAATGAAGAAGAGGTATCATTATATTTTACTGTTGAAGGATGTTTTCTCTTTGCTCTATTTTGTACTGGTTCTGGCAAATTATGGGCTGGCAATATGTGTTATGCCTGTTTGAAGTATAACTTCAAAATGCCTATGTTTTTTGCTTATACGGACTAATTTTCTGTGAAGAATCTCTGCCTGTAGGTTTTTGTTTGTTTTTTTGTTTGTGTGTTGGTTTTTTTTTTCTTTTTTTTTTTTAACCTAAAACAATAACTAGAATGATTTAAGCCTTATTAGTGGAATTTTTGATTACATTCTTAGAATACATTGCTAGACCTAATGGCTATTGACAGAGCAGATTAATAATTTTGCTGTGCTTGAAAATATCATAGGTGTTAGCCACTGGAAACAAATCTAAGAAAGCCATGTCTTTAATTTTATTAATGTTGATTTTAACCTTGGCATGAAGAATCTCTATTGCAATGATATTGCTGCCTTTCTTAAAGAGCAGTGTTTGAAGAACTTGCCAGCTACTGCTTTGGAAGCTGTGTGTGTATCTACATATATGTACCAACTTTCAACATAGACATTAATTAACCTTTATTCCTGTTTTAAGGAAGGCTATGCTGTAGCAAGTATTTTATTATTTTTATCTCACTTTGGAGGTATTTTTATACCATAAGCTGTAAGGCTTAATCATCTAAGGCTTTCATTTTATGCTTGTTCTTCATTTATGATTTAATTGCTTTGGATCGAAATTTTTTTAGCTTTTATTTTTCCAAGTGATGTGAAGTTTCATCATGTTGCTTCTGGCTTCCACCCTTACTTTATATATATCTTACATGAAAATGTCAGGAAATTTTTGTGAGGAAATAACTACAAATAAGGAGAAAATGGTGACCTGCACGCACTGCTCAAAATGAAGTTTATCTTTTACTTATATTGTTGCTTTAGTAGTGCCTGGTAATTTGTATTGTGGTCAATACCTCTTGGGATTTTCCAGCGAAATAGAAGAGCTGAATTTTTTATTAATAGGGAGGCATCTGGTTTCTCATTAGGGATGTAGAAAAGATGAAGCATTTTCTCTGCAGAAGGTGAAAGCAGAACCTGATTTTCATACATAGTGAGTTAAGCCTAATTCTTGTATTTGGAAAAGCTAGCTGAATAATTTAGTCGTTGTTAAGATGCATTAATGATAGATAGAGCTTGGAGGTGTGTAACTAATTCTTAACTACATGGACTGGAGCATGCTGAAGAGTGCTTGTGTCAGTTGTCTTCGGGATATACATTGTTACAAAGACACCTTTACTTTGTTAAACCTCTTTCCCTTCCAATGTCATTTATTTTATGCCTTTTAAGTAGAGGAACAGGTAACCATAAAATGTAGCAGTTATTGAAAGCACACACAAGACTTGGCCGTGTTCTTAGTATTACTGTTTTCCCCTGCCTTGTTAGGGGTTGATCACTCAGACAATGAAACTGTGTTGGAAGCACTATCCTTTTTTAAATCACATTCCTAGAGATTCTATAGTATATATGATTTTTGAGAGGCCAACATTTTCAGTCAAGACTATAATAAACTGAGAAAACTTGGGGCAGTAGTCTCCTCCTAGAAAAAAACATGAGTGCACCCATTTACAGGAGTAAATTATCCCTATTTGCCCTAAGAAGTGGAGGTAATAAATGATTTATTAAAAAAAAAAAAACAAAACCTCAAACAATCACAAGAAAACTATTAACAGTTATACACAGTGTGATTATATGTAGAAGGTCTTTGAGTGTATACTCAGCAAATCTGCTCTTGATTTAATTACTTGGTAAAAAAGAAGTTAATGGTAGTTATACTGATAATGGAGCCTTAAGGGTTTTTTTTTTTAACAACAACCTCCAAGCAGTTGGGAAGAAATCAAATGCTGGTATGGAAAAAAGTATTTTTTAAAAGCCAGTCTTCAATACAAAAGAGGATGAAAACATGTTATTTTTGTTCTGCTTGACTGCAGTGTTTCTGTAGGAGAAGGCATGCGTAGCCAAACTTGTACAGAAGTGTGTTTAATGTACTTGGAAAACATTAACTTCTTTCCATAGCTGTACTTTTATTTATTTCTCCTGTAAGCCTACTGCATGATTTCATTATGGGATAGAATTCCACATGTTTGTTTTACGCTTTGTAACTGTGAAAATAACTGTGTTTTGAGGTGGCTTGTTTGTTTAATTAAAATATACCTCCCAACTTCCTGGATTTTTATTTTTTTTTAGGGAAAACATACTTGTTTTAGGGAAGGGAAAAAAAATAAGTATTGACTTGCTGATAATATTAACTTGTCTTACAGTTGTCTGTTTTGGTTTTTGTTTTGTTTTGTTTTAATTTGGTTTTGTTTCTGAATCAGCCTCCTTCCTGAGGCTACAAACAGGAACTGAGATTTGCATGTAATGTTCTGGTTGCTCAGGGCTGGGAGGTGATTGCTAGGTCTTAATAGCCCTAGTCTTAGAAGTGTGAGGCTTCTGGTCATGCTGGGGATCTCAGTGGCCCCTCTGCCTTCCCCAAAAGCAGTTGCCATCACAGGTTCCTCCATGTGCTTCTACATGTTGCACTGGGGTCCATAAGCCATTCCAGTAATCCGGCCCTATTTAAAATACAGCTTTAAACACAGCTCATTTGTGGTTGAAATGTCATGGAGGAGCAGATGCCAACAGCTCAGCTGCTCACCTGTCTCCTGTTCTCCCTCCCTTGCCCTTTAGGCTGGGGGTTCACTAAGTTGTTTCCTTGCCGACCTGCTGGGCACACAGCACAATGGGACATGAAAAATGGTGTGGGCAGGTTCCTGCTGTGTGATGTCCCTGAGGAACTCCCTTTGCACTTTGTTGCCCAAGGGCATGGAGGTGGGCAGTAGGTGGTGTGGCTTTCTCTGCTGGGGACTCCAGCTGGTGGCAGTTTCCTAGGGCTCGATAGTCCCCTTGAGCTCTGGTTAACTGATAGCTGAGATGCCCAAACACTCAGCCATTTGTCCCTGGCTTGGCATTGTTCCTGTGGTCAGCTGGATTTGTCAAGGACAGCCTCAGCTGGGGCTCTTTGCATGCTGTAAACACAAACCATGATCTCTGTGTTCCTGGTGTAATTTTACATAAAATGGTAAAAATAAAGGAATTGCAGGTTTTCATTTGTGAACCCAATGCAAACCAGTCGTGCTAACAGGTTTGAATTCATGACCAATTTTCAACTTACTATTTTACTTGGGGCATGTAACCCAGCATCCAACAGGTCACCTGAAGGTATTAAACCAAAGGTAATTGGAAAACTAGCACAAGACTATAAATTTCAGATAACGCGCCTCTCATTTTATAATGAACTGCAGTATGTAAGTATGTGTTACTGTTAGTTCTTGGATAGCTTAGATTATCCAGGAGATTGGCTGGGCTTCCTACAGGTACCATGGTATGAAATGGACCTGTAATTACTTGTGCTTCTATGCACAGTTACTTAAATAAAATTAATCAGTTTATTCAAGTTAACTTTTTTGCAAGTGTAAGAGGTGGTGGGATTTTTGTTGGGGTTTGTTTGTTTGTTTGTTTGTTGGTTTGGTTTGGTTGGTTGGTTGGTTGGTTGGTTTTTTTGGGGGGGAGGTTGGGTGGTTTTTTGCTGGATTTTTTTTTTTTTTTTTTTTTTTTTTATGGATAGCAAGCACATAAATGTTATTGATGCAATTTTATTGGCTTCTGCATTTGAAGCTTGAACCAGTGAATAGCAGGATCCTGCTATATTGTAACACTTGCAAAAACAGTGCTTTGCTGGGGAGGGATTAGGGTTAGGTATTAAAACGTCTGAAGGGTCTCCAAGCTTAGCTAAACCTGCAGCATGTTCTTTACTAGGGCTTCAGGAGCTGTTTACTCCCTCTCTCTGGGTAGATCAGGAGCAAAGTGCTGGAGACTCCTGTGATTGTTGCCCTCTGCTGAAGCCTGACAAAGTTTGAGTATAATTAGGGCATACAGAAAGGGAACTGGTAAAAGTGTAAGATAGGTTGGGGATTATAAGCAAAAGGGTCAAATAGGCTTTTTTCCCAGGAATAGAGAGGTCTGTGTGCTGGGACCATTAGGCATCACAATCCAGACCAAGCCTTGAAGGCCAGGCTGATGAAGCTTTGAATCTGGCTACCAAAACATTCACTCATCTAGTGGCTGGCCCACAGTGAAGCATAACCTTCCACTTACCCATCAGTGGACTAGTGGGTAGAGAGCTATTTCTGCAGATGAGAAGGGGTTTTTTTATCAGCTGAGGTGGAGAGTGGAGAGAAGACTTTGTAGTACAATTCATGTAGTCACTTGACTTTTTGGTGAAAGGTGAACAGAGTGCTGAATAAATAGTTTAAAACTTAGCTGCTAGAATATTAGGGAATGTGAGATTGAAGGCTTTCTCTACAGTCATAGTTTGTCGTTAACTTTCTTAAGAAAAGAAAGGAGCCAGAGAAAACAAACAGCTAAAATCCCCAAACCACACCTTTTCCGAGGAAAAAAATGCATGCTGACTAAAAAATGAGTCTTGATAGCTTACAGTTTTGATTTTTGAAAATATACAATGGTGAACTATCAATTAGCTGGCAAAAAACCCCATGGGAGTATTGTTGAAAGTGTTGAATGCTGATGTGTGTCTGACTTCTGAGCTGTCTGTGAGAAGGCAATTGTTTTAGCTGCTTCTGAGTGTAGTTTACACATAGCTGAATAAAGATGTATCACTGCACTGCTCTGTGGTCCTTGCAACCCCAAAAAGCCCACTTCATACAATTTTATATTTCATGGCTCTTCATGCTTTTCATGTTTTCCTTTCCAAGAGATGTGTAGTAGATGCAATGCTTCGATATTTTAAGTAATATATTTTTTCTAAATTGTTCCATTTCTGTAGCTGCATAAAAGAAAAGCCAGCCTGTATTTTAAAGCAGATACACAAAAAAAGGGAGATGGCAAAGTAGTACTCATATAGGTCCTGTCTAGCTTGGCCAGCAGTCTATGAAACACTCATATTATGCAAGTCCCTTTGTAGCTGTCCCCTTATAAGTGAAGTATGGTTTGGTAATTGGTATGGTAATTAACCTGGAAAACTATCCTCTGCTTCGCTTGCCAACTGGCTTTAAATGCTGTGATGTTAATTGGTAAACTGATCCAGTGAAGAGAGGCTTGAAATGTCTACAGGCTTGTCTGAATCTAATTCATCTCTTATTTCAATGAATGGCTTTTTCTGTTTGATGGGATGTTCTTTTGTTTGTTTTAATTTTTAAGTACTGGTTTTCAGAGTTTTTGTTTTCATGAAGAGTTTTTTTAAAAAAGAAAAAAGCCTAAGCAGCAAAACAACTTTTTTGTGTTCTTCTTTGATATGAATTTCTGGCTTCATTATATTATGTATGCTAGAGCTAGACTGTAAAATATTGACATGTTTTAAGGTTAGTTCTGCTTGCCTTACATACGGTGTTTGCATATATATATTCCTGAAACAAACTGTTACTTGATAGAACTGGATTTGCATTAACTCAAGACTGTTTTGTCAGTTGACAGTAAACAGAATTATTGTAGTGAAACTTGTATTGTAGGTGCAGAAATATGCAGGAAATGTAAAAGGGGATAAGAGGTTTCCTAGTTACAGATGATAAAACTTGTCTTGATGTTGCCTTCCTACTTTATAGTAGGTGCCTGGGGTGTTTTACTGATTTAAACTAAGGCAGTGGCTCACGAATAACTTAGGTATACGTTGCAGGGTTACCTGTGATTCTCTTGATAATGTTCATATTTACAACATGAGAACCCCTTTGTATTTATACATTTATGTTCTGGTTTACGACAGGCTAATTTTGCAACTTATTCTTTTCTATAGAAGCATTTGTTAACTTGGGGTGTAATGAGGTCTTCATGATGTCGTGAGTTGTGATGTTGCCTGAAAAACAAACATAGAGAATTATAAGAACTGTCACTAAACATAATTTTTGTTTTATAGGTTATTCTGCAATAGTTATGAACTCCCGTTTACGAGCCTTAGGTGGGAGGATAAATAACATACGAGCATCAGAGCTACCAAAAGAGAAAACCCGCTCAGAAATAATCTGTAACGTCCACTTTTTGGATGGCTCAGTGCAAAGCTTCAAAGTTAACGTAAGTTTGGAAAAATACTTTCTTTTTAAAGACATAGAAATTGTTAGAAAGCTGCAGATGAAATATGGGACTCTGAGGCATTTTGCTGAGGAGGCTCTATTTTTTAGATATTTTAGATTACACAGTGCTGATAGAACATTCAAAACTGCACTCAAAAGTTATATTTTCCCAGGTCTTATTACAGTTGATGCAGACTGATTTTGTTTTTTAACTTTGTTGGATATTAATTAAAATATAAATTATCTG
The DNA here is from genome assembly GCF_009819655.1 of Sylvia atricapilla. NCBI lineage: Eukaryota > Metazoa > Chordata > Aves > Passeriformes > Sylviidae > Sylvia > Sylvia atricapilla. The sequence continues at coordinate 87,406,628 of NC_089140.1, read as the reverse complement.
ATAGGTTAAAAGTACATAAAGAATTAGTCTCATTTTAGTGTGTATCTTGCATGCTATGTGTTCATATGTGTGTGTAATATTGGGGAGCAGAGTAGAAGGAGAGTATGGAAGAGAAGGAGCAACGCATTAGTATACAATTTCCATTGTTTGTCTTCAGAATGCCCTAGGAATTGCTTTGTCTGTCAGTGAGCTGTCATAATTGCCACCTGCCCTGCACAAGGATGTGTGTAAAATGAGGAATTCAAAATGGTTATAAATCCGTGTATAGTAGGATACTTGTTCTTTGTAAACAGATGTTTAAACAGCTTTACATGTAACACTTGGACTGAAGTCCAAGCACTATACAAGTGAAGTTTGCTTCCCATTTCCTGCTTTAGGCAGTGAGTGCAAAATGAGAACCATTGAGAAGGAACCACGTAGACCTTAAAGCAGCCTTCTAGTACCTAAAGAAAGCTAGAGAGGGACTTTGTACAAGGGCATGTAGTGATACAACTTCCTACTGAGAGAGGGTAGATTTAGAGGAGATATTAAGAAGAAATTCTTTGTTGTGAGGGTGGTGAAGCACTGGAATGGGTTGCCCAGGGAAGTTGAAGTTGTCCCATCTTTCAAAGTGTTCAAGGCCAGGCTGGATGGGTTGTTGAGCAACTTGGAGTACTGGAAGGTGTCCCTGGCCATGAAGGTGTCCCTTTATCAATAGAGATAAATGGTAGGAGAGTTGGAACTAGATGATCTTTAAGGTTCCTTCCAACCAAAACCATTCTATGACTTTTTAAAATTCTGAACCAAAATGATTTCTCTCCCTACCTTCAGTGTATCCCTAGAGTACCACTGCTGGTTACCTCCTTCATCCAGGAATTGTAAGGGCCTCCTTTACTGTAGCTGTGATGCTGTACTACATACGGGTGATGAAGGACTCATTATTGCTCCACTTAAGACAAGCAGGGACTATGGCTTCCCTACTGTGTTATGGACTAAGAAAAGGAAGAGGTTTTACTGAAGATTTATATTCTTTGAGTACTGAGCTGTCATACTGGTAATGAGGGAGACTGCACTTTTCTGTGAGAATGGTCCTTCCTGATTATCTAACCTTGATATCAGCCTAAGAATAGGCTTTGCCACACTCTGGTAGTGTCATAAGGTTCATGTTTCAAAAGGGTTTGAAGCCAGCTGCAGAAAATTTGTATCCAAGTTCTGCTTGCATTAGCAGAAAAATTCAGCTTTGCGAAGTTTTTGCCAGACTCTGTGTTTGTGTGCTTATTTTAGTTGCCAGCATAATTCAGTTTTATGTCTGTGAGCAAAGAATAACTTGGATCTGTGGTCAGTCTGGGAATCAGCTGACCATGTACTGAAGGACAATAAGTTTTGCCCTGCTAGTCAGGTCTTTCTGTGTTGCTTTAGAGAAACTGTTTCTTGTATCAAGATGTTTTTTTCCCTATTTAATTCATTTCTGGATGACATGCTAATTGACAGTTCCATATTTTAAAGAAATTAAATATTCATATCACATGGCTTTATTATCCAGAAGACAAATCAGAAGAAATGTATTAAATTATGTAGTAGTATGTTATTGAAATGAAGTTCTTTCTGAAGCGACTAGACATAGATACAAGGATGAAAAGACCTACTATGTGTTGTGGATATTGTAAATAAATTATCTAGGTTTATTTCTCTGCTTTTACAATTATTGCTGAAACATGTTGAATTTTTCTTCTCTGTCAGAGTTTGGAGAACTGGACCTGAACAGGATCACCTCTTCTAAAGCGTAGAGTTCAGTGTTTTCTCTTTAAAAGAACTTCAATATTATCAGTGGAAAATTAAGGTTGGGAATTCTTCAGAGTTGTTTGTGGTCCAGTGGTATTTGGTTCTTATCTGTGAAGGCTCAAAGTTTGGATAGATGTTACACTCGGAACTAAGATCAGGCTAATATTCACATATACATAGATATGCTTTATGTTCATTGATGTGATTATATTTTTCATCAACAAATAGTAAAAAGTGGAAAAGCAGAATACTTGAAGCATGGCCTTTGTCCATTTAGTAGCATAAGTGGAGTTGGAGACTTCTCCCATTCTAATGACAGTGGAATAAAAACAACTGATCATTGCTTTGTCATGTAGCAGGTCTCTGAACACAGAATTCTTACTGCTAAAGGATTTCTTTCTTTCAAAGTAGTAAGGGGATTATATAGAAAAATGACATTAAAGAAAAGAAACCTCCTGGATAAGAAAAAACATAAGATGAATTTACTGTAAGTTTAAACAGATGAATATTCCTATGTTGTAATCTCTGTTATCTTGTTGACAACGTACATATGCTTAATATACATTGATATGGGGTGGATTTAAATTTAATAGAAAGATAATGGATTAAGTAGTCTAAACTTACAACACTGAGAGCAATTTACGTATTTTGGAATTCTGAACTGGTACTAACATCTTTAAAACGATGGTAGAACAGTCATAGTATCTCAAAATACTGGATCTTTCAGAGAACAGGGAGAATAGAGCTAAAATCTTCTTTTCATTCTCTAGGAACAAGATCTTTATAGGGCCCACAGAGCTGATTTTCATCCAATTTTGTTACCACATAGCATGGCACTTTTGTAGTTGTAATTAGAGGTTTCTTTCTTCTTTACCACTCTGATTAATGGTACTTCAGATGTTTGTTTTCCCAGTGGTTCTGTCTGTAGGAGGGTGAATAAAAACCAAGTATTGTGAAACTGGACAAAAGAAAAAGGAAGGTAGATTTTGCACATGGGTATAACCAGAGGAACTTTCTATCTATTGAGAAACCTGAAGATAGCTGCATGATTTCCTTTGTGAAAATTTGTTCTTATTAATCACTTATCCCAAAGAATATTAGTATCCTGACCAGCTGTAAATAAAGACTTAATTGCAAGAGAGCAGGGCCGTTTTTCTCTGGGACTTGTTGCTTTGGCAGAGTAGTGAAATGATTGGCTATTTTGTTCAATATTTTCATTTAAAACTGTTATATTACTTTTTTAGTGAATCTGAAATTTGGATTCATGGTATCACAAAGAGTTCGTCAGTATAACCTGTGGTATGTGCTGATTTTAGGTCATCATTATCAAGAAAGTTCACATGGGAGTACAGACAGACACATTCCACTACATTGCTTACAGTCCAAAGAGTATGTTAACTATGCAAGGCTGAAATGGCCTTTCTTGTTCCACTGTTACGTGTTTCAGTACTTAGATGGAACATGTCCAAAGTCCAGGCAAAGAAGAGAAGGTGCATGGAAACTGAGAGTTGGAAATGTTCTTTCAAAACCATGTTTGAGGCAAAGACTTGACTGCATTTAGTGATATATGTTGCACTTAACTTTAATTATATCCAGGCTTTCTTGAAGCCTCCCAGTAAATTCTGGGTGTTTCAGTTTTATGATAAGGTTAACTCACTTCTGTTCCTGATGTCACCTCTGTTATGTTCTAAGGCTATAATACATAGGCTTTTCACCTGGAGAAAATGTTAGCTGTCATTCTGATATATACAGAATCTACTCATATACCATGTTTGAGTGTGTTTAATAGGTATTTATTATATTATGTATATTACATTGTTCAATAATGCAAATTTTTTTGTAACTTTTGATATAAACATGCAGGAATTTTCTGGGTTTGCTCTACTTTGACTAATTTACCAGGAGTGACAGTTTTAGAAGCATCCCTCCAGTAAACTGGCTTTTGAGAAGGGATAAAACTGACAGCATCAGATCACTTCTGAATTGCATTGTTTATCTGAGTTAATGTTTTTCTCTCATTACCTGTGAGTTTTGCTTTTAGACTAGTTGGCTTCTAGTAATAGTGTTTTTTTTCTAGAAATGAAATAATGAGACTGTAATAATTCAGAAAGTTGCAGGAATTGAAGCACAAACTGAAAGGAACGTTTTTCCTTTCCTTCCACCTCAGTTAAGTTGCTTCTTCCAGTATCTCAGAAGGAATATGATTGTTAAAATGATCACTTACAATTACTATTGATATATTTAAAATGATGGCCAGAGATATTCGTCTTAGAGCTTCTTTTTGATTGTGAGTGTGAGTTGTACAGTTTTAAACCACTCACAGAAAAATGCAATGATGCAGGATTTTTGTATGTCTGTCACCAAGTTTTCCTACTCGATATTGTTTGATAATATAAGACACAGTCTAATGCTACTCTGTGTCCCTGCATGTTGGAAGAACTGAGGTATGAAGTTTCAGAGTGGCAACAAATATTTAGTTTTGTATTGAGGCAGGTCAGTGTACTTGACTGGAAAGCAGTAAGACAGGATGAAATTTGATGATGCCTTTGAGGACAGTGAGAAAGTGATCTGCCCTGCATCAGGCTTGTTAGTGCTAGCCCTTTGTGGGGCATGACTTCATAATAAATGCTGAAGGAAAAAATTAGTGGAGGAGACATTTTTCCAAAGTTAGAGGTGAAATTACTAACCTCACATGTATGTTTGTTTTAAATCATTTTGTGAGACAGAGGAAATGCTGTGGGTTAAAACTCTGTCCTTGGATAAATATTTTGTGTGACCTTTATAAGGAAAATACTGTGCTAAAGTGTATGGAATCTAGAAACATTATGGGACGGGCCAGGAGTTGGCTGAGGAGGTGGCTGTAGTTCTTGGTGAAAAGGAGATATTACATAGTGCAAGGACATTAAAGGGAGTTCATGGCTCTCAGATTTCATTAATGTATTGCTCTTGAAACTTTTTCAAAAAATCAAAAATATTAACTTTGAGGCCTTTATTAACAACAAAAAGATACAGGAATGTGAGGTAGCAGGTTATCTTGAACAAGGAGTAATTGCAATGAGAGAAATCAGTAGTGTAAACTAATAGCTTTTATGAGATGAGGTAATGTTTTTTTAAGCTCAATTTTCAGTTGCTAACAATAGAGAACAGTGGCAGTTTGCAGACTGAGCTGCTCATTTATTACTGTTCTGAAAAAGGTTGAATGCTTTCATGCACCTAGCAAGAATCTTCAGCCAGTGTCAAGGAAGTATTAACAGTGTTAGTCTTGGCATTGAAGCAACCCTCCAGAGAATGTCACATGTGCATTTTGGCCACTTGGAGACAAAAGAAGGAAGTTCCACAGGCAGGCATAGAAAGTAAAACTAGGATCTCTGCAGAAGACTGGACCTTAGGAAAGAGCGTGTTCTGTTTATTCTAGATTAACAAAATCTTGCAGGATTGAATAAGAGCATCAGGTGGGTAAATAAATTCCAGGAAGAGAAAAGGACAGAGGTAGCAGATGAGCAAATTAGCTGTGTGTAAAATTACTTTGGAAATTAAAAGAAAGTGGTAGCACTGTGTTCAGGCTCATGCATCTTTTAGGACCAAAAGACACAGGCTGGCTGGTTGTGAATGAGTGCTACAGGCTGAATTAGAAAAGGATGACCTGAAACAGCACATGATGGGCAGTGGATATTGTGTCTGAAGTGAGACTGAATTTGCAAAAGCTCAAGTGGTTCTTAACTGAGAGGTTATCATTACCAGAAAGTGGGGGCAAAGCTTCTGCAGAGGACAGGGAGATACGCATTACATTGCCCTGTCCTCTGAAATTGTCACTTTGTTCCACTTATCTTGTAGAAGTTAACAACCTGAAGAACTTTACATACATATTTACCTCTTTAGTCAAAGGTTCTAACACTTTCACCTGAAATTTATGTAGTTCTTAGTGCAGTGAGTTCTTGATCTCTCCAGGTTCTAGGCAGTATTTGACAATGAAAAATAATGAAGGGCTTTTTTCTCTTCACAATTGTTTAATTTACTAGAAATTGAATTTGACTAATTCAAATTGCCTAAATGTTGTAGGAACCTGTTTTGGCACAGGTAGAATGTAATAGGTGTTAATTATCACTGCTTTAAGTGTTAATTTTTTGGCCTATCCAACCTAAGTTGTAATTGATTTGAAGACAGATTTAAATGGAAGTGAATAGTGTGTGGTTATGAGGTGGCTGATGCAAAGCTTTAACCAGTTCAGAATAAGGATTGGTAGATGTTATGAAGGTGAAATAAATGAAAGTCCTTTACAGGTGGAAACACTTAAACTTCTTGAAAATCTTTCTTTTCAGTAAAACTTTTTAAATTCTTAAGGTTATCTTCAGGGGTTGTGCCATTATAGCACTGCAGGTTACTGAGGAAAATCCATCTGTTTTTAAATTTCATTGTAGAAAACCAAGAGCTTCATTAGAAATGTCTTAAATATTTCCTCTGACGCTTGATAGGGTGAAGGAGAACTTGATTCTAATGCCCAGTATAGCTGAGCAGTGTTCATGTTGTTTGTCCTCCTTCTATGGCACAGGGGAGCTAAAATAGGATTTGTTGTAAAGCACTTGACACATTGAAATATTTGAATATCCTGTGGCTATGAATTGAATTGGAATGGATGTCAGCATTCAGAAGTGGTGATGTGACGTGCTTAGCCTGCCTCGCTTTACACCTAGGTCTCAAAACTGTTAATTTACTAAGCAAATTGAATATTGTGCAGCATGAGCTGTGGGGTCATTTTTAGGTATATAGACTGAAAAATAATTAAAATATTTCTTAAAGCAATGCCAAAGTTAAAGAAACAAACATTTCCTTGAAAAACAACAAACCCCCTTATAACTGGGCATTTTAACAAGAAGAAGACTTGAACAATTTAAAATAACGTTTTTTACTTAGCATAGATTTCTTGACTGGGTGCTTGATCTGAGCACTAGGAAAAAACAAAAACCAAACCAAAACAAACCCCCAAAAAACCAAAAAAACAAACAAAACCACAAAAAAACAAACAAACAAAAAAACCAAACAAAAAACCACACACCAGAAAAAACCAACCCAGTACTTTTAGTACCAGAGGGCAAGAACTGGAACCACATAAAAATAATGCTGGAAATTATTTTTTTCTAGGAAATGTGGAGGCAAAAGAGAAGTAAATAGATGTGTAGGTGGATGAGACTAGTGCTGGCTGAACAGCTGGGTTTAGGTGTGAGGCACGCATGGGCACATTGCAAAGAGAGAACTGTGATTGCTGAGCAAGAATGTTTCCCTGTAAAGGCAAGCAAGCTCCCTATGAGAAGGCTTAGCAGTTCATATATGCTGGGGAAGAGACAGGAATGCAATTGTGAGTGGATGGGAAGAGAGAAGGTGAAGGCATCTGAATTGGGATGAAAGACTGGGAGCATGGAAATCGAGAAAGGAATTAGGAGATAATGCTGTTGTGAGGAAAGGAGACCAAAAGGAATAAGAAGCGTTGAAATACAAACTAAAAATTAGCAGAAGAATCCACCCTCTGTGGTCTTGTCCTACCCCATTTGTAATGAAACCTGATATTCTTGAACACCTTCTTTCATCAAGGTTTCTATCCCATCCCCTGTAATTACTGCTTTTGGTCATAATATAAATTTAGATGCTGTCAAAAGTGTGTGCCATAGGTGTGCAATTAGGCTTCTGAGTTGTGCAGGTGTTGTGATGACACTTCAAAGTGTCTTAACTTTCTGCTTATTAAAATCCAGCCCTGGGGAAATGCAAATGGTCAGTGCTAAAGATGAGCTTACTGATGTCAGGAAATGCCCATTGTTTCAGAGGGTGGCATCTGCTGTTTCCATAGGGCCCTTTTGTGTATACATCTGGATAATTTCTCATGGACAAATCTCAGTCTGCATGGTGGAGGCAAAATCCCTGATGGTGCTGGACAGAGCTTCCTGACAGTGGCATGATGCTGTGCCTCTGTGTGATAAGGAATGTGTGATTGCATGGCCCTTACCTGCCACTGACAGTTCAATTTCTAAGTTGGATTTTAGGCCTATGCAATTTCAGAAAAAATGTGAGATTGGATCAGTGCTGTGGTTTTACTTTGCCAGAAGCCTGTGTGAAAGCTGGGGAGTGGGAATGTGCAGCTGGGGTGGAAGGAGGGCACAAAACATTTATTGTGAGATCTCAACTGCTTTCTCTGAAAGTTAAATAAGATGGGAGACTGCTGGAGAGGAAAAGGTATCCTCAACTGTTGGGTATTGGATACATTGTTTTCTCCAGGTGTGACTTTACTCCAGAAAAATGGGCACAGCTTTTCACAGGAGGCCAACAGCCGGTTATGGTAACACTGAGCATTCAAGTCAAAATGAGCTACTCGGAGTCCTGCTCTAGCAGTAGAAAATGTTGGATAATACTCCATCCTTCCAAATAAGATAGGCCAAATGGTGCCTTTTGTTTGAAATTTTGGGTTTCTTTTCTTTTTAAATAGGAAGGATGCTCCTATGAGATAAAGGAAGACTAGAATATGTTGCTGTTTAAAACACTCAATCACAACAGTGTTGTACCCTATTAAAAAGAAAATCTGTCTTCTGAACAAGACTTACTGGGCTGTTCTATTATTAAAAAAGTTTAAGCAAAGAATTGAATTGGCTTATAAGTGAACACTTACATACTGAGCACGACTGGGGCCAGACACAGTAATGTGGCTTGTGCATTAAGTCCTTTGTTTCAAGAGAATATTTTCAAAAAATCAAAACACTTTTTTAAGAAATCAGAACTTAATAAAACTAGAGCTGAATTTTTAAGAAATTTGTTAAAGAATAAAGTGCTTATATTTTGCAGTTCAAGTAAGTTTCCTCTGAGCTTTTATTTGTTTGATTTGGGGTTTTTTTGGGGGTTGGAGTTTTTATGTGTGCAGATTATTTCTGCTTTAAAGAGAGACATTTGGAAAAATCTTAAACTAATTAGGAAACTTTGTTCCCTTTGATTTTCTTTTTTTTTTTCTATTAAAAAAAAAGCAGACTGGCCTGATTTTTGCTCTGTCCAGCAATTCTGTGTATAAAAATCTGGAACTAAGAAGCCATACAGCTCTTCACTCACCAAATGCCATCGTAGGCAAAACAGACTGAACTTGGGGATAATAACTGAATTTATTACAAACAAAATCAGAGTGGGAAGGGAAGTAAAATAAATCTTTAAAATACTTTCTCACCACTCATCCATCATTCTCAGGCTCTACCTTCTCCCCTGAAGAAGCACAGGGAGACAGGGAATGGGGATTTTGGTTAGTTTGCCACAGGTTGTTTCTCCTGCTGCTCAGGGAGAGGAGTCCTTTCCCTGCTCCAGCATGGGATTCCTCCCACAGGAGACATTTCTCCGCAAATTTCTGCAGTGGGCTTCCTACAGGCCACAGTTCTTCACAAATTGCTGCAATATGAATCACTCTTCCCTGAGGTGCAGCCCTTCAGGGTCACAGGTACCAGCAAACCTGCTCCATGGGTCTGCAGGTCCCCGCCACATGTTCCACTGCGATGGTGCCGTGCTTCTCTTGGGGCTTTTGCCTTGTTTTCCTGGCTAGCTCTGGCACCGACGTCCCAAAAAGTTATGGTCCTGTATTCTGGAATACAGTTCTCATCCTGTAGGTTCTTGCCTCAGCAGAAGCGTGAACAATGCGAGAAATGAAGGGATGGAACTCTGGTGGGGGACCTCAACTGGGTTTTATTAAATTCTCACCATTTCCTTTCACCCAGGAGTCAGCCTGCCGAAGCCGACTAAACTTGTGGGTTTTCACCTTAAATATGGGGAGTGGGGAGGATACAACTTGGAACCAATCCAGAATGGGAAGGGAGTGACTCTGTACATAAATGACAACTTATAGGACAAATTAAGGGACAAAGGGGGAAGGGAGACTTAGACCCCACCAACCACTCAACGTCCTCACCAGAGCTTTCTAGAGATAAGCGTGAGGCTTTGAAGTGACAGGCAGGACCCAGGTGTCACATAAACGATGATTGATTAATAACAATAACTGGGGTAAACCATAATGGGGTAAAACATGGGGTACATGGAACAAACTATTATAAAATAAAGAACAAAAGCATGCAGAAACTTGGTAAAGTCCAAAACGCACCACAACATCTCCCCCTTTTCTTTTACTTAAAGGGGAGTGAACTGCATTTGCGGGGAGGGACACTCACACTTGAAGTACAAGCCCTTGTTTCACTCCTGATGGATGGACTACTCCTCTAAAGGAATGGGCCAATGTTTTGCAGGCAGAGTGATTTGGTTTCTTTGGGGGAGTGCAGGTAAAAGGATAATTTAAGAATCGTCTGATTAACTGTACGTTTAATACAACAAGAAGCAATTAAAACTACAATTATAACAAACAGAACCAACAGCCCAGCTTTGACCAGAAATCCAGCCCACTCAGGGAATTCTCAGTTTAGTAACAGTTCATTCAGCCAGTCTTCTGATCCAGTTTTGATTTTGTCAACTCCGATCGAGATGTACTGATGGATGTCTTCAGCCTTAGATGAGAGGTTAATTTTTTGGCTGCAGTGTCACCCATCCACCAGCAGGTGTTGAGGATTTTGACAGCTGTGGGGATTCTCATTTTGGCTAGGATATGGTCTGGTACTGTAAAAGGAACTTAAAAAAGCAGAGTATTAGAGAGTCAGCTAGGAAAATGCAAAGGAGAGAGAATTTTTCAGAGATTTTTGTTTTTCTTTTTCTATTTTTCTTCGTTCTACGCCAGACTGCAACTGAGACTTGTGATACTTTTTCCTGTGAAAAAGTTAAGCCCGGTGCCAGGCTTTTAGAAGGGGCCTGAATTAAGTTTGGTTTGCAGGAAAGAGGCCTGATGTTATTTTCTCCCTTCTCTCTCTCCTTTCCTCTGTTCCCCCTTTTGACTTGAACCACCCAATTTTTGTCTTCACGCGGAGTTGGAACCGTGTTCCTCATTTAGTTATTTTGAGGGGCTTTTGGGGATTTTTCCTCTCTCCCACCTTCTCTTTCTTTCCCACCCTCCTCCTCTCTCCCATCCTCCCCTCCCCATTCCTTGAATAGATCAAAGTCCTTTTTGACAGGGCACTGCAAGGACCAGTGTCCTGTCTCTCCACACAGCAGGCAGGGCTTCTTGGTTTTCTGGGCTGACACAGGCAAGGTATCCACAGCAGCAGCAGCTTCAGCAGCAGTTTGTTTCTTTTGATGGTTTACTGATGGGCTGATTTGTGCAGCTTTTTATTCACACACCTCAAGTATTTTAAACACTAAATTCATGAGGATTCTGAAAAATCTTAGAGGACTGTGAGTCTGCATATCTGTCGCTTCTTTAATCTTTACAAGAACAGGGGTAGAGGGATATCTGGGGTTTGGGTAGGATTTTGGCTTTTGCTGTACGATTTTTCTAGAGTCATTTCAATTTTATCCAACTTTTTCTCTGTACTCTGGGGAGTAACAGAGGTCTGTGTTGAACTCAGACTGCAATTGCAATTTCCTCATTCTCATTGATTCACAACCTCCTTTCAAGCATCCATCTGCTCCAGCATAGGATCCTTCACAGGCTGCAGGTGGATCTCTGGCTCTCTTGTGAGACTCCATGGGCTGCAAGGGCAGAGCTGCTTCACCATGGTCTTCAGGGGTATCTCTGCTCTGGTGCCTCCCTGGTACCAAAATCTAGCCACAGAAACCCAATACAGCAAGCTGTCTATTATTTATTAACACATTTAGGATTTCAGTCTTACTGAGGAGGTTTTGTGTTTTCCTTTCCGTGTTTGGTGGGTTTTTTAAATATAATTGGTTCACAGTGTTCGTTGGCAGAAGTTGGTTAATCTGTTCTCCATGATTCCATGGCATGGAGGTTCTTTTTGTTTGGGGGACATTAGACCAGCCTTAGACTTCTGATCTCTGCTGCCTTATTCATGCTGTCTTGCACCAGTTCTTCTGTGATTGCTGTCATAGGGGACACCTAGGCAGAAAAGGGGGTGGCTGAATGGAAGCTATTCTTGTGGACACTGAGGGGCAGGTGAGAGTGTAGGCTGAAGTATGGGATCTTATGGCTGGATTACAGGATCCCCCTCCTTTTTTTCCCATCCTAATGTATACTAATTTTGCCTTTTATTAGCTGATGTGGAAGCACAGCATGCTGCTTTGTGGTGGCAGCAGGGGCCAGAGCAGCCCCTCATGTCTGCAAGCCATCCCTGCAGGCTGCCACTCCTGAGAAGGTCATTGCTCCCATTGTGGGCAAGGGAGGAGTGACCTACTTAAAATTAATTTGCTGCACCCACATCAAGGGCTGGAATTTGTGTCTGTTCGTATTGGGAAATTTCATGTGCCTAAAGTATTTCAGAAAGAAACCCAAACCTTTATCAGAAAAAAGTTCTTATTGCTGAAAAGCAGCAGATGAATTAGCTGCTTTTTTTATTCATGAGTTACATTGGGAAAAAAAACAAACCCAAATTCATTTCAATTAATTGTATCTTAAAATGTATAAGCATTGCAGGGTTTCACTTTTAAACTTTTCTTGCTTTCAGAAACAAGACACTGGACAGATTTTGTTGGATATGACCTATAACCAGCTGGGTGTGACAGAGAAGGAATATTTTGGTTTACAGCAAAATGAGACTTCAGTAGATTCACCTGTAAGTATAGTAAATAATAAATGTGTGTGCATGTATATGTGTGTATAAATATATACATATGTATGTACGCACACATATTCTTGCACACACATGCTTATAAAGAAATGGTATTTATTTGTAAATATTTTTAATCCATCTAATAGTTTTTCATTTCACAGCGATGGCTTGAACCAAGCAAACCTATTAGAAAACAGTTAAAAGGTAAGACTTGTTTTTACTATCCTAATTGTAACTTTGTAGTTCTGTTTTTCTATGTTCTTATGACTAGAACAAATGCATATTTTCCAGATGGTAGATTTTTCTTCAAGTGTGAGGCTTGTGTCTGCCAGCCTTTTCAGCAGATCCTTCTACTTCTTACTCCTACCTGAGTGGAAATAAGACCTGGTAGATCATTAACTCTGCTGCTCTAATAGCAGCTAAACCTGGTTTCTGAGCAGTGTTAGACATGCTTAGATGGCCATGAAAGCAGTAGTCATAATGCGGTGCCAGTGAATTCCTCCTGAGAGGGGAGCAAAGGAAGAGGATTTTTGATTGAAGGAGGCACTGCCAGTTTAGTGTATAGGTTCTGGCAATTTCTTGTCTCACATGCAATGAGAAACCCCAAATTTATACATTTTTATTAGAGAACAACTAACCAAAAAACCAACACCATACACCTCCAGGTGCATCTGTTGTTCTAGTGTATCTTGTTTTATACAGCTTTGGGTAACATAGAATGCTTATCAAGGACAGACCAGCAAAACCTTGGCCGGAGAGCAGCTTAGGAGGCTTGGGTGGCACTGTCCCAGTTTGTGCTGTGACACTTGACCTTTGTTTTTCAGCACTCTCATTTCTACCTTGTGCTACAGATCATGCATCTTTATTACACAAAAGTAGCATGTTGGACTTCTGTAATTTAATGTATTTATATGTAAGATAGAGCTGAGCATTATCCCATTTAAGACACCTTAAATATATTTAGTTCTTTTCTCTCTTCTAATACTTAGGGGGCAAAGGAAGCTCAATAATGCCTTTTATGCAAAGGAGCATATGCAAAGTACTTTAAATGAAAGCATTATTACACTTGAGAGTATTTTCTTCTCAAAGTTGGTGTTGGGCATTGGGAGATGATTCTCACAGTTTCTTTTAGTTTCATAAAAAAAAAAAGACATGAGATTTCTATGTGGTTATTCATGTAATTTTCCTGTAAACATAGAAGTGAAAATATTAGGCTCTTTGTAGTTTAAACCAAAATTGATTTGCTCTTCTAAAATATTGCAGGAGGTTTTCCCTGCACGCTTCATTTTCGTGTAAGGTTTTTTATACCTGATCCTAACACACTTCAGCAAGAACAAACCAGGTAACTTCTGTTTGATGTTTGCTTCCATGAACTAAGAATGTGTCTTGCCCATGTCTGCAGCTTGACAAATTATAATTTATTACATAGATAACTTTGTATAACTCTTGGTGTTGAATACATTTGGAATGTAGAATTTGCCATGCTCATGATGAGTAGTTTCTGATATACATAGCTTACAATTCCAAGATACAGCTGAAGTATAAATTAGTACAAAGATGTAGATGTTAAAAGTACATCTAGTTGCATCTTGATTTTTTTTTGAGTCTGCATACCCTAGGTCTGTCTATCTTAGAAGTTTTGTATCAACACTGAGTCAGTTTTGAACATGTGTAGTAGATTTAATATTAAGGGTGTGGGAGGGTGGGGTTTATTTTTTTGGGGGAAGAACAGATAACAGTTCTTGTTTTCTAGTTTGCCCTTTACTTGTAACATACAAAGATGTATAACTCTTCAGTTTACAGTAGACTTCTAAATTTTTCTTTTTAAACCTGTGTCTGAGTTTTTGGGGTGGTAGGGTGCATGAATTATAAGCAATTTTCAATTAATTTGTCACAAGATTTTAATTGAGTACTTGTTTTGTTCAGTCCCTGTAATTTGGAGTTTCAAATTTGAAGGCAGACATTAATCTGGCCATTATTCTGGCATTTCTGTAGCACTTTCATTGCTTATTTATTTCAGTGACTTGGGAATATAAATAGTACAACATGTGAAGTTGTATTTCTTGTAGAAAAATTAGCTTTTGACCTGTTTTGGTATTTGTTCTATTATTATAAGATCTGCTCTTTAAAGTTCTTCACATGCCCACTCTTCAGTATCACTATAAACTAATATTGTTAAACACACTAGTAGGAGGAAGACTGAGCTGCTTTTGGAGAATTGTGTAAGAGTTTTTTGTCAGCATATGCTGCTAGAGAAATGTCTCATCCTCCATTCAGTAGCTGTGAGATAGACTCTCACAATCAACCTTGATTGAGATTTGGGATGTTGTGCCTTTTTTTTAATTTTTTTTTTTTTAAGTTGCATTCAAAATTAGTATTTCCAAGGAGAAAAAGAGCCCAGTTCAGTAGTGGTTTGATTTTGTTGTGTTAATTGCAACATTAATACTGTGACCCTGGAGTTGCAGTTGAGACTGCCAAAGATCCTTAAAAGTGTTGTGAGACTACATGCGTGTATGATTGCATATTTGTAAATGCCACTAATATTTGTTCATCTGTTTGTATAGTTTGCTGGGAAATCTAATGAAATAAAACTAATATATGTAGCTATTTAAATAATACAACTTAAAAATAAATGCACATTTGTTTCTTTTCCAAAAAAATCTTTTCTAGGCACTTATTCTTTCTGCAGTTGAAGACTGATATTGCAGAAGGAAGGTAATAAAAAGAATCTTACATTTCTCTATAATTCTTTTTAAATTAAAATCAAAAAAGCTTTTTACCTGAGGATATTGTTGCTGTAAAATTGTCCCAATTATCCCATAAATATGCCTTGTGAAACATTGCTTTAAAGGAAAATCACAGTGCTAGGGAATGTTACAGATTTTCTCATAGCTGACTTATCAAGAGCAGTTTAGAAGTCTGTTGTGAATGAGCCGTAGGAGATGCTGTGTGTCAACAGGCACCACATCAGCCACAGAGATATTTAGGTAGGGCTTAGTGTGCCAAGCATGGAATTCCAAACCTGGGCACCCACTACCTAGTGCAGTAATCAGGAGTAGCAATGGGCAGTTCATGCTCTCCATTTCTCCTGATTTTAGGGTTATATTGCCTACATGGTGGGCATATACCCAGTGGTTTATTTACCTGTGATTTCTGTGTGTTGTACATTATTAAAAAAAGTAAAAAGGAAAGCATAGTCCTGGTATTTGCTGCCAAATGTCAGTTGCCTACAGGTGTTGGCTTTTTTCTTTATAGAGTCAATTTTGGTCATAAAATCAGAGCTGTCTTTGTGCTTGGCACTTGGGTAATTTTAGCGTTTGTGTCTAGTTTTAAATACACCAGAAGCTATTAAATTGATGTCCAGAGCCCCATAAAAACCTCTCCTCCTTTTTGTTTCCTAAATAAGCATCCAGCAAGAATTTGAGCATGTCCTTTTCCTATTAGTTACTTCTGTTCACCTAAGGGTTTAATATCCAGTTGTACTGTGCTTTAACAATCAAACTTAGTAAGAGAAAATCAGATACCCTTTGGCGATAAATTAGTCTTTGCATACTGAACTAATTGTGAAACACTTTCAATAAGACATACATACAGCCTGTGTTTAAATAAAACTATTTCCTCTCCTTTCCAGATTGTCATGCCCCATGAATTCTGCTGTTGTCCTGGCCTCATATGCAGTACAATGTAAGTAAAAACCAACCATTATTTTGTTAATAAATTAATTTATTTATTTAAATGACTTTCTTGGCTGTTTGGCACTGAGAATTCAAGAGAGACTTCTTTCCTTATCTATTTGTGCAGTCAAATATTCAGTATGCAGGTGGAGGTTATTAAAGCAGCCTGCAGAGACAGTCTAAATAGAAAAAGAATACTTTTTAGGCCTGTCAAAACAAGAGTTGATACAAGAATAATGTTGCTATTTATGTGTGCTTCTGACTGCTGACAAAAAAGTCAGATTTTCTTTGTCAGTGGAAACAAAACCGTGAAACTTTCTGTGTGTTACAATAGCTAAGGGAAAGCATTCCAAGGGAATAAGTGGTCATCTAGAGAACTGATAAGAGGAAGGTAGACTCATGATTAAGAAACTACAGTGCTCTTACTCAATGTTTGTTTCGTGGAATTTGGTTTGTTATGTAAAACTGGCCCATTGCAATACATTTCAAGTGACTCTGCATATAAGAACTTACATCCTTCTCATCTGCCTTCAACTGGCAAAAAAAAAATTCAAATGATGATACTAGAAAAACATCTTCTGTAGGAAAACCAAATTGGAGTCTGACAATGCCTCACAAGCATCCTCAACAGATAGTGAAAAACAGCTGGAGGAAGACCTTTCTCATTAAACAAATAATAAAAAAAAAAAACCAGGTTGAAGGTTTAGTGTAGTTTGCATATTTGGTAGAGCAGTCAGGGGAAAGTATGCAAGAATAGTTGTGTAATTATCTGGCTGAACCTCATTTCTTTTATGGAAAGGCTAACAAGGCCCACAGAAACAATTAAGGTAATTTTTGTTTGAAATAAGAACCAAGCTAAAATAATTAAAGTCTGGTTTTCAAAGAAGAATGTGATAAACTCTTCGTATCTATTAAAACCCCAAGAGTCTATGAAACATTTGCTTTTTTTTAAGCATGTCATATGTAGCACCCTTTTATAAAATGAAACTGTAGTCAGATTCAAGCTTCAGTAAGAACAATTGAAATTTTCCATAGTACGTGGCAGTCCCAGTTTTGGAGGCAAATGAAATGCATCCTGCTCTGCTTTTTCTGAGGCCCAGTAAGGGCACTTGGAGGCTGAAACACTCTGCACCATTAGGATTGCTAAATGAACTATTGGTGATCTAGTTGTGCTAAAGCTCAAAATCGAAGAATGAAAAGGTTTTATCACAAAGTGAAATTAATTGCACCATAGCTAGTGTACCCCAAATCTCAAAGTTTTTCTTAATTCTCCTTCAGTTTTATGACTGTTCCCTTCTGAGTGCTTAGCCTAGGACATCTGCTAATGAAGTTCTTTCTACTAAAGGGGAATTATAGGACAGTGAAGATTGTCAAAGGATATTAGTGTGTTTTGATATTTTTTTATGGTGGATTTTGAATTTCCCATCAAGCTATTTGCGTGATTTTTTCTAACTCCTGATAGGGCTGCTTTTACCGTGTGGTGGGGATTTCTTATTTGGTTTATTTTTCTTTTTTAATTAAAAATACCAAAGTGCAAAAAACCCCAAACCCAAAAGCAACCTTATTTTTCTGTCTGATTTCCTTTCTGTTCCTGCTTGTATGATACTGATATATATTCTCTGCATTGGTAAGGAATGAAATGTTTAAAAGAAAGACATATTCCCTTAAGGTGTTTTTTGCTTTTACCTGAAGATGATGGCATAGGAAAGACATTTTTGAGATCAAGGGTTTCAGTTTCCTTATGGAGTCATGTTTCCTGTGATTGCTGTCAACTGAAATTGTTTTAAGTAGTTTTCTATTAGTGTTTTAATTTCTAATCGTACTTAGTAATGAGAGCTGAAGTGCTTGGTATGAGAAATCCATTGTCTGAGGTTGCCATGAATCAGTTCTACCTGACCTATTTACTGCCGCTTCTTGGCTGCCCTCTCCTTCTGTAGCTTCCCTTGTATGCAGAAGGGGAAATCCTTGTTATCTGACAACCTTGTGGGTTGTTTATTTAAAAGGTGTAGCAGTTGTTGCTGACGGGAGGGCTGAAGCAGATCTCTTTCACTGTATGTAGTCTGTATGGTGTATGGAGTCTGGTGTTTGATATTTCTGCACTTCCTTCTTAAATAAAGTTTTTCAATGTGCTGGTTGTGTGGTTGACCTTCAGAGACTTTGTCTGAATTTTACAATGGGACAGTTTTTGGTGGTATCTGCTGTGCTGCTGGGATGCTGCTTCTCTGTAGTGCCCTTTGTGCAGGTATTTGTTTCTGAAATAAAGCTCTGACACATCCCTCTGCCCCGCTACAGCACACCCTGTGTTGCCTGGCGGGGCTGAGTTACAGGGGAATGCAAGTGGGTGTGAATACTGTGTCTGAACAACATGTGACTGAACCTGATTACGAGCATAGTTCAGACACTTCAAGAATAAGTTGTTAGTGTTTTATCAAGAATGTTCTTTGTGACAAAACAATTGGTGGATTTTGAATTTTTTTTTCTTTTTTTTTAAGAAGAACTTGTTAAGGTGCGTTTCAAATAATTTCATAATTGTGAAGTTAGAAGGATAGACTCACACTGAAAAATCTTAATGATAAATTGTGTGTTTTTAGTAGTGTGAAATGGGAATGTTGTACTGTCAATGAAACTAAATAAAGAAACCTATACAGTATGACTATTCCTTTTTTTAATATAAAATGTCACAAAACTGATATAGCAACGCTTGTTTTCCATCACTTCGTGTTGCAAATTGCCTTTTCCAGGCCATTGTTTAAATGCCCAGTTATTGGTATGTAAGAAATCCCATGGGTTTTGTGGAATATGCTCTTATCTTAATAAATCCATTGCTGACTTGGGACTTAAATCTGAAGCACAGCAGTAAAGCCAGCAAAGATATTATGAATGCTTCTAAGCTTGTTTTTTCCTGAGCACTGGTTGCTCTTCTCTCCTGCAGTACTGCTCCTTTCAGCCCTGCTTCAAGAACCAGGAATCATCTCCAGCACACTGCTGTCTGTCTTTGGGACTTCGCACAGAAAGAGGTTGACTGTTTGCTAGGCACTCAAATGGATTTTAACCTCCTCTAAGGAAAGAAGGGTGGTGATGATGAGGAGTCAAGGAAAGCTGAACTTGGTGTGAAAGTTTCTCACAAACTGGGAGTAAGAGAGATAGAATTTTGGCCAGAGGATGGATATCCCAGAGGTAGAGATGGGATGTAAGACTTAGGGAAACATCAACAGCAGCACCAGAGTGAGGACTGCCTCTTTCTTCTAACTTGCCTTCATTTTGCCTCACTTTACAGAAATTACGTTGACCCCTGAGACTTCCTAGTTTATGGTCACCTCTCTTTTCATGGTTAGCATTTGGGGATTTTTCTGTGTATGCTCCCCTCCCATGCTTTCTTGAAGTGAAATAGTGCTCAGAAGGAAATCTCGTGTGAGCTGAGAGATTTGCTTACAGATCAGCCAGGCTTCTGCTTCTTTTCAGGTCATCTTTAGCCTTTGTGCTTTAGAACCAAAATCAGACTAGATAAATAGAGAGAACTTTGAGTTGAATTTCCAGTGTTTGAAATTACTTACTAGATATGGTTGGGTAGTGTGAGGATTGTGTACATGACACATCTGTTCTTCTGAAGCCTGCACCAGTGCTGTTCAGAGGTACCTTTTATCGCATCTTATAGTACCTGTCATCAGCAGTGCCAGTTTTGTATGTGTGATGGTGATGAAACTCCCAATAAAAGAATCAGCTTGGAGACATTAATTGAAATACATTCCCATTTCCTTCCATATGGTTCACTGAATTCTAGATTGCTGCTCCTGAGCTTGCTAGCATCTCTGTACAACAAACCTTCTAAGAGTGTCCTGATTTTATGCAGCAACTTTCCAGCTCTTTTGGGCTGTTTTTCTTTAATTATATCTTACAGTTGTGTTAGGCAATACAGAGGCCACTTCAGGAGCTCATTCCTTCAATTGTTTATGTGATGGTATTCCATTAATCCACAAATAATTTTTTGAACTATAACACCTCAAAACAAGGTACAGTCTCCTGTGGAGTGGAGAAGCTCAGATCGGGATACTGGCCGGTGCTGTAGCTGAAGGAGCTGACTTTCTGCAGTGCCTCATAGCCTTGATACTATCCTTCTGTGTTTTTAAGTTGGATGAACCTGTTAAATATTTTTTATGTAACATAACTGAAAAGGAGGAAAGAAGAGTTTCCTAAGGTCAAGGTCCATGTTATACAGTATTACACTCATGGTAACAGCCTTGAGTTGCACCAGGAAAGGTTTAGGTTCTGGATTAGGAAAAATTTCTTCACCAAAAAGGTTGTCAGGCTTTGGAAGAGGCTGTCCAGGAAAGTGGAGCTATTATCCCAGGAGCTATTTAATAATTTGCAGATGTGGCATGGAGAAATATGGTTTAGTGGTGGGCTTGGCAGTGCTGGGTTAAGTGTTGGGCTCAATGATCTTAGAACTCTTGTCCAAACTAAATGATTTTGTGATTCTCAGATGAGTAGTGGTGAATGCCAAGAAACAACATATATGGCAGAGGATCAGATGCATTAGTTTGGAAAAGCCTCATAATGTTTTGGGAGTACTGGTAACTATTGCCTTAAGTCTTTTATACCAATACTTTCTCAAAATGAATAATCTTTGTACTTTGGATTATACTTTGCTTTTCTCAATAGTTTTTTTGATTGTGTCTGTATGGTTTCTGAAGTACATGTTGTATTTGAGAAGCAGAAACAGCAACTCAGTATAATTTATAGGTTTTAATTTGTTTCTTCCTTTTCATTGAGACTATTTTTTGTGTTGTTTAACTGTGTCTGGGTTTTGAGCTGCTGATTTTTATTTTTTAGTTCTTTTATTAAAAGGCATTACAATGACTGGCTCATTTTTCATTCTGGAGTGGTAAATAACTTGGAGACTACCATTGTGCATGCACAGTTTTCCTTTTTTTTCCTCTACAAATGTTCCTTTGTTTTTATTAATGCCTAATTTCTCATTCTGTCTTACCACAAAATGGCCAGCTGTTGTAAGTGGTCATAGGCAGCTATTTACTGTCATGCCTAGGCTGAACATTTTGTAAGAGCTCTTGAGTGTGAAGCATTATTTCCTTTTACAAAACAAGTTAGTTTTAACTCACATGACAGCTAGTTCTACTTGTCCTGTAGAGGCTGAGTGGGTTAGTGTTCATGTTCACATCCTTATTTGGATACAGGTTCCCACTTGTTTGATACAACTTTCCTTCTCTCAACATTCACTTCTAAGGGTTTTGGTCCTTTTAGGAATTTCTCTCTGAAAACCATTTTCAACATTGTGTCATTTTGCTCATTCTAATATACCATTTCAGTCTGTCTTTAATGAATGTCTACATTTTTTTTGAAACTGAATTCTGCTATAGCAGACTGTTTTCTGATTCCAGAAACTTTAAAATACTTGAATAATTTGTAGTTACGGTTGAGAAACAGTTTATGCTAGGAAGCTCATCTTTTCTCTGTTCTCATTTTGTGCCAAGAAGTAATTACTTAAAATTTCTAAACTGATTAAACTGTATAGATTAATATGTTCATATGAAGATAAATTAATCATTAGCCTTTAATACTACATTTCACTCTCATCTCAAGAATGTGAGTCATTATTGCTGTCCTGATTTGGAGGCCAGTCATGTGATCCTGTGTTTTAATCCTGGACTGCAGTTTTATACCTGAGGATTTTTACAATTTATATGCAAGACTCTTCCTGTGGTTTGTTTATTCTGTTGCCCTGTGAACCTGATCTGTCCATGTAGTTATCCTTTTTTATAAAATGGCCAACTCAATTCACTTTTGTACTTTATTCATGTGACCTAAAATATTAAAATTGAAAAAAAGTTGCAAATTCAGTATGAAAAGGCTTGATTCTTTTCTGGTGCACTTCTCAGGTCTATAGGAAGTTGAAATGTCCATGTGCAGAAATAGGTTCTGGTGCTATTACTTTTATGCAATTTTTGTATTATTATTTACAATCTTAGTCTGTAGAATTGGAGAACAAGGTCATCTGCATGCACCTTGAAGGTTATCTGATATCTTTTGAAAAAAGTTTGAAGAATATATGGCTTGTTTAGGCTTCAATAAGGTGTAGACAGATCCTATGCTCTGTAAATATACATCTCAAGACTTGTGTTTCAAGCACTTATAACCTCTTATTTTATTGAAAGTTTGTAGAACTAGTGTTTTGGCATGTCAGCATGGCTACTTGGCTATTGACTCTTCTTTTGCTAGAAATTAGAAAATAAACATCCTCATTTTTTACTGAATATGACCTTCTAAATGAATGGTCCATCACATTCCTTTCTTTAAAGCTTTTCATGTAACTTAACATATAACAAATATATTTTTCATATAACATAAAGCTTTTCATATAACTTAAAAATACAATATTCTGGTATTCAAATATCAGGGGTTGGTCTGTTTGTTTGTTTTTGGCTCATTCTTAGATCCACTTGTTCTATATCGTTTTCCAGTTATAATAAATCAAAGAGCATCAGTGATCTAGAATGGAGAAAGGTTAAGATATTATTTTTATACTCTATCTTCATTGAGTTAGTATCCGCTGACTCATGATCAGAGAAGCAACTGTGAATTTCAGGAGAAACTCAGATTAGAAATAGGTCTTTAATATTTCCTGCCCTTCTGGTCTCTTCTGGAGAAATCCAGTAAAGAGATAGAAGCATCATGGGTTATTATTCTTGCTGATGTCTCAGTATGTCCTGACTGTTTTCCTGCTCGGATAATTAAATCTTACACAAGATCATCAGTCTTGCAAGATGTTTCTCTTCTGCTGTAACAGCTGGCTAGGGAGTTGGAGAAGCTAAATTGCTCCCCTTGTTGGTATGGCCTTGGGTAGCTAGGAGCAAGAGAGGAAAAAAACCAGAGTAGCCTATTTAGAAGATTAGAAAGAAGACTCTACCTCATTATGTATGAAGGAATAACAGTTGTCCCCTTTAGAGAAGGTGAAACTACAGTAAAATATCTTTTACTATTGCAAAGAAAATTGAAGTAGAAAACTACATTATCTTATTACTGTCAGTCTGGTCTTTTCCCATTGGCAAGATTGGAATTCAAACTGCCTGCAACAAACCTTAAAGATGTAGATTATTTCATAGAAAAGATGGGTTGTGTTAATGACTAGTAAAGGAAAGAGTCCTCAATCAACTACTATAATTGTGAAATTGTGTGGTTTGTTTTACACTGTTATAAACATACTACTTAGTTCTAAAAGTTCCAAATTTTTGCTTCTGTTGCTGTTGCCTTAGACTTAGCATTGGCAGGTTTGGACTTTTGTCAATTCATGGTTATTCATAAAAATAATTTCAGTTTCTTATGATACTTCTGCATCTACTGTCTTTATTGGTTTGGGGTTTTCTTTGTTTTGGTTTGTTTTTTCTCTTTCTTGTTTTTTTGTTCTTCTTCAGATAAATTTTACAGTAATGTTCAAATATAGGTTTTGGCTCTCATGCTAAATATTTAGTCCTTTGTCTGCCACTTGCTAATTAATTTGAAGTTTAGGCTACCTTTAAAAAGAAAGAACTACATATGCAAGACCATCTACATTCAAAGTAAATTAGTTACTCTTTATCATTTCCTTTTTTATTTAAATATTTCTCTTGATGCAGACAATTGCTATGCAACCATATAAGCTTTTGACTGCATTTCCCTGGGAATTGTCTTGTATCATTGTAGTTCCGTTTTCTGGGCCATATAAATCATGCAGTTTAAATATATATAAGTGGCAAATATTAGTTATCCCCTGCATTACTGATCCTACATAATTACTAGATGTAAATTATTTCTTATGTGCCTCTCACGCTCCTCAACTTGAATTAGTTAATTTTTTTTAATCTTTCTGGAAAATAGTGTTGATGTTATTGATAATATATCCTAAAAGTGTGGTCTTGAACTTTGATTTAATTGGCGGAGAGCTTTCAATGCTGAATTGTTTGCAGTCTCTCAATTACCTTCTTTTCTGCTAATTTGCAAATCATACTGATAACTTCTGGGAAACTTCAAGGCTTTAGCATCACTATTCCATACTCCTTATGAAAAGGAAGGTTAGTACAGGTTATAGTTATTTACTTTTTGTAGCAGCTCAGTAATGTTATGTGTCAATCAGCAGTTACTTCACGGGTTCTGTTAAGAAATTCACAGCTGAATTTCTAGGACAGTGCAATAGTTGGTAGTAGAGTGATTTCCACCTTTATTTGTGAAGAGTGGATGCTTTCTAAGTGACAGATCTTGCTGAAGACTTCTAATATGTTCTAGTCAAGTAAACGTGTCAAATTGATTTCGTTTGCTATCTCTTACTGAAGCAGTTTGGTGTTCTCTGATGTTACAGTGCTGCACGTCTGTGTTGGCATGGCACATGACATCTGTCTGGTGCTGTTAGAGCTTGTGATGCAAAAGTGAGGCTACATAAGTAACTAAAAAAAGTACTGAGTCATTCAGTGCCTGAGATTATAGTTATGGTAAGTGTATTTTGAAAAAAATCTTACCTCGCTGAGGTCATACAGTTCCCTATGTTCAACACTTCTCATCTGTTGAGAAATAATTGGTAATTTCTGCATTTTCCCATATGTATATGTGTTTTCATGAGAAGGAATTTTTTCTAAACAAAAATCCAGTAAACTATGAAAACTTTGTATTTGTGTTTCTTGTTTCTTTACAGCACAACTTGGAGACTATAATGCTTCAGTACATTGTTCAGGATATCTATCAAATTACAACTTTATACCGGAGCAGAACAAAGATTTTCTTACCAAAGTAGAAACGCTACATGAGCAACACAGGTAATGTGAACTTTTAGTTCTCTCTCACCTCTTGAGCTTTTAAAGAAAAAAAGGATGTCAAAAGGAAGACTCAAGTTCTTAGTAGTTTCATTAAAACATCCAGTCGTATTTCATATAGCTTATGTTAAATGAAATACTTGGGTTTATCATAGTGATGCTAGATTAATTATATTCAGAGTATGATGCTAAATTTAAATAAATTTCTAGTTATAACTTCCAGTAGATTAATTAGCCTTAAACATTATTATTATTATTATTATAAAGGCAACAATTTAGAACACTATACTAGATGTTTGAGGGGTTTGCTGCATGAAGGACATTTGATCATTTTTCAAATTCTATAGATTTTTTTTTGTCTATATAAGGAAAAAAACTCGAAGAAATGCCATAACCATAAAACACTTCAATCAACTTTGTGCTTTCATTCCCCTCTCCTGAGTGTAATACAAAGGCTGCAACAGATTATTCCAGTCAGTGCTCTGCTAATTATTTTTTCTGACCCTACTGATTTGTCTCTTGTAAGACTGCAGCTTTGGAATTAGTGGTGTTGATCAGATACTTGCAAGCTGAATGCAAATATACCAATCTAAAATTGTCTGTGAGCAAATGAAATCCAAGTCTCTGTAGGCTTGTTTTCTCTGTCTGTATCTTAACTGCGGCAGAGCTAATTCCCTGCTCTCTTAGTTTCTTTGATTTATACCCTGAAATGTTTCCATTTTCATCTCTTCCTAATGTCCCTCAGCTGTTTTCTTCTCATCTTTCAATATTCCTACTTTTCCCTCTAGTTTCTTTACTGCTAGTGGGTGTGGTGAGTAGTTATGAACTTCACATGTGCTCCCTAGCCATCCAGAATAGGCATTGCAATTTATGGGGTAAAAGGAGATAACCACTGAACTCTTAACTCCAACTTTCTGTTGGAGATACTAATCTGGACTGCTTTCTGAACAGTTTGTGTTCAGGTACACAATAGCTGATCCCTCTACTCCTTCCAAATTAATTTGCAGTTTCCAGTAGGCTCAGTAGCTTTTTGAGGTGGACTTTTAGACAGGAGTGAATAAATCTGCTTGTCTGTAGGAAACAGTAATCTTGGAGGCCACTGAGGGAAGTTTCTGAAGAGTCTGGGAGTGGTGGGGTTGAGCTCATGTATTTGGTGGTGTGGTAGCTAGAGATATAGAACTGGTTATGTTCTGCAGAGGGAAGATCAGAGGGTAGCATTGGTCCAGACCAAGGTGTGCTGGGTCTGTTGGAAAGACTTCTTTCTTCTCTGGGTCCTTCCAGTGATATCAATGCTTTCATTAAGTGTCTTTGGTGGGGTGAAGCCTTGATGATTGAGAAGTTTAACTTCTGTGTTGGAATTAACAGAGATGTTGGTAATTGAAGGTCTGAATAAAAATACCGAGTAAATTGGACTGGAAAAAATGTTTCTTTATTGTTTTAACACCTCTTTTGAAACTTAGCTCTTAAGGCCAGTTTACTTCAGAGTGCAAGGAGAGGCAGACAATTTATTGTTTATCCTGGCAGTATTTCTTGCATACTCCTTTGGTATTTGTAGAGAATACTTATGTCTCAGACATAAGTAATAATTTGACTAGATCAGTGCCAAGAACATACTTGACAAGAATGGTTCTGGTGTTCACCAGAGCTGCTGGGAAGGAAAGATGGAAAGGAAAAGTTTTTTTTACCCTTTGAGAGAACATAGTTTCTTTGGAATGTGATTTCTGCTAAAAAAAAAAATTGCTGTAAACCATACAGGTTATCTATAAATTATTATAGCTTTGAAATTGGTATTCTTAGGTAACAGGGCTTCAAAGCCAACCCTATAAACATCTATCCTTTTTTCAGTCCTTAGTGTCTATCCTTTGGGAAACTTTCACAAAGGAAAATAAAAAGGCTTGAATTGCTGAAATACAGACTTGAGAAAGTTATGTTTTGTGTTATGTGTTGTAACTCAGTACAAGGGTTTTGTTACCTACATTTTATGTTGCTTTGCAAAATCTGAGCAAGTATCCCCTGAACAAGTCCGTGTCACACTGTGCATTGGACAGTATGTAGCCTTTAAGAAAGCAGCTATTGTCATACTGAGCTGGTGTCACTTCAGAGACTTTCCTTCTGTGTTCATCCCTAAATCCATAGGGGGAGTTTTCTGTATGTAGTTTGTTCTAACATGGTTTTCCTGCTGTGTTTTGCTTAGTTACTGATGCAATCTGAGATTTTAGATATTATCCAAATTGGTAAGGTTTTCATAGTGCTTGCTAGATCCAACCATCAGTTTGAAGAGAAGGACGCATTTGAAACTAAATAGGATGGTTATATTCCAGATGAGGTTTGCTAGTCCTTGGGTATCTACACCTATAAAAATTGGAACATCAAGACCAGTTTCCTCTTGCCTGTTTATCTCACTGAATAATTACCATCTGCTTAGGGACCTGAAGGTTTCATTTCACCTCTGATTAAGTAGGAGGGTGTAACAACAACGAGCAAAAAACCTAAGTCTGTGCTGAGATACTTGCTGGCCTTTCAAAACACTAGGCATGACTGGTCTGGTGAAGATGGAGTACACAAATAGAGAATTAAAATTTACAGGCATATCTTGTTAGTGTGCAGCAGACCTTCTGAACAAAGTACTTGATCAAATTATTTAAAATGACAGTAATGTACTCTTGTAAACATATTCAGCATCCTTTTCACAGAATCACAGAATGTGTAGGTTGGAAGAGACCTTCAAGATCATCGAGTCCAACCCAGCCCTAACACCTCAACTAGATCATGGCACTGAGTGCCACATCCAGTCTGCTTTAAACACATCCAGTGATGGTAACTCCCATCACCACCCCAGGCAGACTATTCCAGTATTTAATCACTTTCAGTGAAAATTTTGTATAACAATGGCCATTTCACCTTGGTTTGCTTCTGTAATTTTCTGACACAGTCAAAGTGATAAGGTCAACAAAACTACTTCAGAATCAAAGTGACAATAGTGTACATGTTGACCTGAGAAATCAGTTTAGTTTAGGATTGTGACAAACAGCACGCTTTTTCATCTTTGCTCTCATTTTTCCTGATATAATGACATCCTCAAGCCACACTGGCCATGGCTTTCCAGTTCAAGGTAGCTTTCAGTTTTCTGCAGCATGATATAATATTTCCTAGAGTGACTGTTTTAGGGCATTGTATTTTGATGGCTTAGTATTTAAAAGGAGGGATATTAATTGGAAGTAATAGATGCTGGAGTTCTTAACATAACTCAATGTTATGTCTGCTTTTTGCAGGTTGTACTTAAATTGTATTTCGTTAATGTAATTTTATGCATGTTGTTTTGGAAGCTCACCTAGCAAAGAGTTGTTTTTACCTGTACTTATAGAAGCTTTCTTGAAGAGAAGAAGGTCAAATGCTTTTATGTCTTAGCTGCAGGAGAAAAAAGTACTTTAGGACTTACAGATTTTAGGTAAACTTGGATGGCTTTTCCCTGGTGAGTTTCATAATTTTAACATCTAATCTGTTCTCTCTACTTTATTTATTAGTACATTTGTGCTTCCCATCTTTCTTCTAAGTGACTTCTTTCTGAGAGACTATGAAATATACAATATTTACAGATACAGCTTCTTACTAAAAAGTAAAACTTTAGAGGGGAATTGTTTCCTCATCCCTTTGAACATAACACATAACAATTTTTTTTTCTAAAAATGCTGGTCCAGAATGGCTAAGGTAATAATATCACGTATAATTCACTCAAGTTTTTGAGAGTTCTTTAACAGGGTCTTCACCAGTAAAGAAAACATAGCACTACTTAATGTGGCATTATTTCTCAGACATTGGACTTTTACATTCTTCTGTTTTTATGCATTTGGAATAAATATGATATAATATCTTTTATTTTTGACTTGCCTGTGGTTCATATTTATTATTTTTTTCCTTCTTTTAGTGGCCTCAAGCAATCTGAAGCAGAATCCTGCTATATAAATATAGCAAGAACACTTGATTTCTATGGAGTGGAATTGCACAGTGGTAGAGTATGTTTACATTGCAAGTTTTCCCTTGGAAAGTAAATTTATATGTGTTGTGGGTTTTTTGTTTTTGTTTTTGGTTTTTTTGGGGTTTTTTTGTTTGTTTGTTTGTTTTGGTTTGGTTTTGGGTTTTTTGTTTGTTCTTTTTACATTAATTAATAGCAGTAAAAAAAGTAATATTTAAGTATTGACCTTATCATATGTTTTATTTACTTAATTTAATTAGAGCTTGGTAATCTTTCAATAATTTATGTGTGACATGGGTGCTGGAATTTCAACCAAATAAGCTAGAGCTCCTCAAAAGTGTAACAAAGTATTTTTAAGATAAACTATTTAATTACTGTAATATATTTTACTTAATAATTTTACAAAGGTTTCTGACTGTCTTAGCATGAAAGAAAATGAATGGTCTGTTTAGTGCTATTAGTTGGCAGATGTTTTTAGAGTTTAATTTCTCTGAATTTCTAGCACTAATTTCTTAAGCATTAAGAATATAGAGATTTTTCTTTTTGTTTAAATTCCTGTGTTCCCTGATTCCAGGGTAAATCTAAGAAGTATTTAACAGCTTGAGAGATAAGCACTAAAAATTTATTTGAAATCTGTTAGAAACAGGGTGTGCATTGATAAGAAACCTATCCTAGTATTTCATTGTCTGCTGCTGTTTAATCTTTTGACTACAGTATTCATCTGAAGTGAATCCCCAAAATGCTTATTTACTTGTATCCTAGTGTGCAAGTTACCTTTTGTGCTTCTATGCAATAGTAAATTGTTTTGGTATAAGGCTTGTAGTGTAAAAACTGAAGGAAGTGACTACAGATAACTAGAAGTTATCTTCACCTAGGAAATTAGTTTTCTTAACTTTTTTTGAGTTTTGTTAGTAATCCTGATGAGGAAGGAATAGAATGAGTAATTTACTTCTTTCAGCATATTTTCTTCTTGTTTTTCTTTATGCTGCCACAAATAAGTGAGTGTTGCATTGAATTTCTAGGAATTCCTGAAGTACTTCTCTATGAAGCCACTGTAATTACATTCATATTCATGAAATTCAGTGCTCAGATAGTAGATGCTTTTTTTAAGAATGGAGAAAAGTAGAAAGGAAAGGAAATGATCTACTTAAATCTGACTTTGTATAGTCTGTCCACTGGGTCATCTGTCACCTTTCTATTTTATTGAAGAAGCTCTTAGTGTTACCCTTGAGATCACTATATGCACTTAACTTGATTGGATATTTGCCTTTGAACTTCTATTATAGCCTAGTATTTTGATAAGCCAACTTGAGTGCTAAGACTTCCACTATGTGACAGTCTCTTAATATTAACAGGATGTTGTTTCTGAAAGCTCTCCCAATTTCCATTATCCTTCCTGAGCTGCAGGCCCCTGAACTGCATGCAGGATGTCAGTAGTGGTCATACCACTGCCAAGTAGTGAAGATATAGACTGGATTCAGACATTTTCAGCTAAATGAAATTTCACTGCAGACCATCTTGCTACTGTTTCAATTCAAAATAATAGTTTTATCTCGATTCAGTATTTTTAAGGATGAAATATTTGAAGTGATCTGGGTTTTTTAGCAGCTGAGCTAGACATCTAAACATTTAGAAGCTGCTAGGAGGGAAATAGAAAGCAAACCAGAAAATATCACACCTTTCAAATTGAGTTTCGATATCATTTGAATGTTAATGTTCATTCTTCCTCTCCCTTCCTTATCTCAGAGTAGGTAATGGAAAAAGAAAAGTACAGAAAAGGATAACAAACATAAATGTTTTAAGGAAAAGCCTTCTGTACCAAGTGAACAGCATGGAGAATGTGAATAGCCAACATTTTTTTTTTCTTTGGTAATAAAAGGTTTAAGGATCTTCAGGTTTAAGTAAAGGAACTTTTTCCATAAGGGTGCAGTTGAACTGTAAGCGTTACTTCTGATTTAATGGATGCCCATGGTGAAATAGCCATCAGGAGCAGTTAGGCAGTCACTGGAGTCCATTAAATATAAAAGAAACTTCTTACCCAGGAAATCCTCTAGCTGTAAATAACCTGAAGCTGAGAAGGGGAGTTGTTAGTAGGGGTGTAGTTGGTCTCTGAAGTTTTCTACTTCCAAAACAGCAGTTGCAAGTCACTGGTTGGATTGAATGCTGTGAGGAAAACAAACCTCTCAGCCAGCACGAGGTTGGCCTTGCTCCTGCAGGCCTGTAAGTTTACAGTGAAGGTTTACAAGCTGCTTCTTCACAAAGGATGTGTCCTGCCCCTGCTTTGGCAGGGATGTTGACAGTGCCTCCTGATATCCTCCAACCAGTGTACTGCTTTTAAATCATCCTTCCAGTTTTGTCACATCCCAATGCTTGACCAGATTTAGCAGGGGCTAATTAAACTGTCTCTGTGTGAAAGGCTTTATCTCTGTGGATTCTGATGATCTTGTTCCTCTTAGACTGTATATGGCAGAAGAACCAGGTAACACCTGGCTTTTATACTCCTGGCCCAAAGAATGTTGCTCCTGTACTGGTGGTTGAGACTGGGAAACTTTTGGATAATGTTTCTTGAAGAGCAGATGCATATATAGCTTCCTTAATTTTTTTGTTTTATGATACAAAGTTAAATATTTAACATAAGTATGAGCTTTCCTTTTAGCAACTTGGTAAACATGCAACTTTAATCTGAGCTCAGTTTTCATCTGCAAACACTCCTGCTTTTTTTCTGATGAAAGATCTGAACTGCTAAAATATTAAAAAATGCAGTAGTGTTAGGAGACTCAGGAGAGTGAATTCAGTATCTTAAAACTGTATTGATATTTCTTGAATTCCTAATCTTCTTTTCACTCTGGACCACTATCCTGCTCAATAATTAATCTGCTGTTAACTCATCATTCTTTTTTACTCAGAGAGTGGAAGGTAGGAAATTTGTTGAATCAATATTATTTCCATATCTACAGAAATCAAGATGGTAATTGTAAATTGAATCAAATGGGAATCAGTACTTAACTAGCTAAATGGCAGGCATAATAATTTTTTATCTGTACAGCTTTTATGCTCTCTTTATGCTATTCCAGCATCTTGATTCTGTGTTTCTTAGGCTCAACACAAGAGAATTCATAACAAATAACATGGGAGATTAGTGGTTTGGGCTGGTGCAGAGGAGGGTGAGGAATGAACTTTGTTCTGACAAAGCTTCTCGAGAAAATAGAGTAGTTTAGCCTAATTAATCCCTGTCAAGTGTTTTAGATAATCCTTTATTTCTGCTTAATCATGTCGATTTTCAGCTTTTACTTTTAAAGCTGCTTTTTCTTCACAGTATTGATTTTAAAAGCAGGAACCTGGAGTAAGCTCCAAGTGCTAATAATACAATTTTCTACCCTGCTTTAGGATGGCCATATCATGGCAAAAATAGCTGAACTATAGGCAGTTAATCTTCTGAATACCTCAGTGTTCTTCTCAAGTATTAAAATACTAGGATGTCAGTCCTGGATTCCTGTATTATGCTTTGTAAATTAGGTTGGACTTCACTCATTCATGTGCCTGTATCACACTTTTATTCAACTGTTTTTAAAGGATTTATTGTACACTTTCCACAGTATTGTTAGAGCACATGCTACTTGTTCTATTTCCCTATACCTTACTAACAAAAGGAAATTGGGATTAGACATGGATGAAAGCTGTGTGTTAATTGAGCCCAGAGTACCATCTAGAGGAGCAGCTGTGCTATTGAAGGCTTTAAGAGAATTTGTCCTTTAAAAACAGTCTGAAACTGCTTTTGAGTCAAACCTGACGCTTTAAACAATGGATTCTTCTTACATGTGGATTTATGTATGCATTTAGCTCTGTTTAGAAATCTCTTTAATAACACATTAATGTGCATTGGTCATAAGAAACGGGAAGCCAAGATTTGTAACTTCTTCAACATCAGTCTGGGTTTAGGCTCAAAATGACCATCCAACATTCTCCTCTCCGCCTTTTTAGGTTTCTTTAACTCAAATGTCTGCTTACATGGAAGAATGTGTTTTCTCTTGAGTACCTCAATACCAAGAAAAGATTATAAATTTATGGGTTTTTTTCCAGTTGCATGTGTTAAGCTAATGCACACCTTTTGGTTTGGTTAATAATGGATTTCATTTAGTGTATGAAATATTCATGTACACATGTATTTCTCCAACATATTCTCATATGCAAAATTGTGGTCACCTCCTATGCAGTCTTTCTTGGTAAGACCTTTTAGGAAAAAGTCAGGAATTATTTCCTCTCTCTTTTTAAACAGCATATAATCAGGCAATTTTTGTTCAGTTCTCAAAATTCTGTGACATTTACCTGACTAATCTTGGGAAGTACTTCAACATCTTTCCTGAAATTAATAAAGCTAGACTTGCAAATTTACTCTTGATTCAGACCTAAGGAATATCCACGGTAGTAAGATGAACATTACATCTTGTTTTAATGCATGAATAATACTTAGAATGTGTAATAGATAACATCAAAGGAAAGAGATGTGCAAAAAATCAGAACTCAAAAATGTCATTGATTTTTTTCCTCAAGTGTGGCAATTTAGATATAGAAAGCTTGAAAATAAATTTGTTAGTAGATAAATGTGCAGTAGATAAAGTCTGTGCATAAACACAGACTGCATCTATGTTCTTACAGTATTTTTCTTTTGCAGGATCTCCATAATCTAGATCTTATGATTGGGATTGCATCCAGTGGAATTGCTGTGTATAGAAAACTCATCTGTACAAGCTTCTATCCCTGGTAAATTCCTCTATTGTAAAGAAATATGTCCAGTTTTTTCCATCTTACTTCCATTTGCTTTCACATTTATTCCAAAGAAGCTTACCATACATATATATGTTCTTTATGGACTATTGTGGTATTTCCTTATACTTAGATAAAAATGGAAACTTGCCTAGGCTTTTAAATCTTTTAAGACTTTTGAAGTCCTTGCACTGTGTGAAGTCTTGATCAAGTTAATTTATGTACAGGTATGAGTACATGATTAGGAAGATCCTGTGGTCTTAGAGATTTGCTGCTGTTATACCAAATAATATATCTCTTTAAAAACAAAACTGATCAGTATTGCTATTGAAGCTCAGCCTCTAATTCAGTCTGAATTAAGTTCAGTCTGAATCTTTTAACATGGCATTCAGCAAGAAGATACTTCTTGGAGCAGAAATGTAAAATGAGTTATTTGGAGTTTCAGATTTACAGGAAGTAGGATAATATAATTTAGGCATTTTTAAATCTCATCAAGTATGGGTATACAACATTAACAAGCAGGCAAGAGACCTTCACATTATTTGCTGATACATAAAACATTAGACTGCATGATTGTGCTGGAGAAAATAACCTCTGCAAGGAAATAATGTGCACAAGAGCTCTAATGTGAATGACATGAGATGTTACATAACTATAATTTTTCAAAATGCTTTTGGGCTTTATTAGTTATACTAAAAATTACAACTTGAATTAGAAATTATATGGAGGTCGGGCATTTTCTTTAGGTTTTTGGATTGGATCACAAAGGACTTTTTTCCAGTCTTTCTGTTTTAATAGAAGTATGAACTTGGTTTTTTTATGCTTGATAAAACTATAGCTTTGTCATGTTATACGTGAGTTCTTTCTTGAATTTGTAATAGTTTTTCTGGATAACTTTGTCAGTAAGATAGTACTGTATTCTTAATCATGACAGAAAAATGCATTCCAATGTGTTGTCCTTGGTTTTTGGCCAGTAATTATACCAAAAAAACGCTGTATTCAGTAAATGCTAGTGTCATTCCATCCTTTAATTTATGAACCAAACCAAACAGGTATTTCCTATAGAAAATCAATAAAATCAGTTTCAGTTAAAATTCTAGGGGAAAATACACTACACAGTCTCGGGATTTTTCTTTTTTTTTTTTTTTGTTTCCATAGCTGTGAGCTGCATTTCAGCTCCCTGGGAGTTGAAATATAGTAATAATAATAATAATAATAATAATAATAATAATAATAATGCTCTCATACAGCAGCATAGAGAAAACTTGTATTTTTCCGTTTCTACTGCATTTTGAAGCATAAAAGACTTATTTTTCATCCTTGTGCCTTGAGTGCTGCTTATGCGTCAGCCACTCAGCTTCTTAGAACTGCTGCAAATTTTTAAAACTGCCAGTTGGAGGCACATTTTCTGTCCTGTGCTAGTCTTGTTCTGCCAGCTTAGTTGATCTAAGTAAGGTATGAATGGGTAATAGTTGTTCCTGAAAACCATAGAGTAGTGGCATTTTAAAATCTGTGACTATATGAATTTTTTAGGGAAGGGGAAAGCAGCTTACAGCACACAAGGCAGGAGGAATCCACAACTTCCTGTGCTACTTTTACTCCTGGAGAGCACAGAGGAATAAAACACCGATGCTAAAACATTTTTTGCAAAAACCTACTCTCATTTACAGAAAAAAATTGAGGGAAATAAAACCCGCAGGTTTTTCAGTTTAAATAATGCCAACTCCAAAACATGAAGTTTAGGCAGTAATATTTTCAGCTGACTGTTAATACAATTGTTCCAAGCTTTCTTACTCTCTTGTTCCATCTCTATCTCCCTCTCTCTCTCTAAAAATTTATTCTTGTCTTGAAAGCAAAAGCTCCCTACACAGGGGTTAACTTTTTGACTTTTTTATTTCAGGCATCTTGCATGAGTTAATCATAATTCTTTGTGCAGGAATGGTGTCCATTCCAAACAAACACTGAAAGCCACCAGAGCAGAGTTGCTTGGGATGTATTTGTAGTATGGAATCTCACTTTTATTTTGGATCTCAAAGCAGGGTGTATTTCTGTAATGCCTGAAGTAGTATTTATTTAGGCTCTTTATGTAACATTTGTATCAAGTGGTTTTTCCTATGGACTGTGCGAACTTCACCATTAACGAGTTAGAACTCAAGGTGGCAGCAAACACCATCAAAGCACTCTTCCCAAAATTTCAAGTAAAATACTCTGCAGTGGACGACAACAATACAACTATGCCATATGGTAGTAGTCAAAGGGGACCAAAAGTTTTCAGGAACAGAGGCAGTGAGAGAGTTCTGCCTTGGCAAAAAGAGGCTTTTCAATCAAAGCAACCTACGTAAAGAGCTGACTGATCAGTCAGCGGCAATGCAAGTCGAGATAGGTTTAAAAAATAGCTTTGGATTTAATGCAGTATTTTATACACTCTGCAAAGTTATTCTCAAGGGTGCTTAACTGTTCTGTGGTAATTTCCAAATTAATTTTGCATGTAAAATATTAATGGCAAAACCAGAAATACTCTCTATATCAGCAGTGGCTAGAGTTAAGCCTTAAATGCTATTTTGTGTATGCAGTTTCACTGCTTTGAAAACTTCAGCGGAACCGCTTGAGGAATGCATAATACATTGCTAGTTAAAACCTGGAAAACAACCATCTTACATAGCACCTTTCTTCAGCAGCAAAGTATAGGGTTTCCAGGTAAAGAAACTTTTTTTGTATCAAGTTACAAGTACCAGCTGTTAGTACTTAGTGCTAGGACAGGACTGCCATTTTGATAAAAAAACTAGTGATTCTGTGGCTCTCGGAGTGACAAATCTATTTTGATGCCTGTGAATGATAGGAAGATGGGACCCACAAGGCCCATAATTCTTGAAATACTACAGCTAGTGAGTGCTTTATTAAAAAACCTTGACATTTAATGATTTGTGAATGTTGCATAGTCACTGGAGAGACCATTGGTGAGAGAGAAGGTCCATTGAGCCACCAATTACAATAAAAGTAACTGCATACCATTAAAATATTTCTAGGGTATGACATCTTCAAGAACTTGCTAAGTCTAAATCCTTTGACACCTTAATCCCTTGGATCTTTTTGTAGATTTTTCTAGGTGTGAACATTCAGACGTTTGTGGGCATTGCAGAAGATATTTAGTAATTATTAAATAAAAAAATCAGAGTAGCAAGTGGTCTACACACCTGAACTAAATACGTTTAGTTGTATTTAAAGAAGAATGAATGAAATCAAGACGAGTACTCTATTTAGGAGAGTATCAAAATGAAGAGACTTAAAGGTCTGCTTTGGCTTGAAGTGATTATATGGTCATGCAGTGAATCATGGCGTTGTTTTTGGTGAGGTTTTGGGGTTTTTTGGTTTTGTTGTTTCAGTTTCATGAGTGGGTTTGTTTGTTTGTTTTAATTGAAAAGAAAGCAGTAGAGGAGAGGGATTGAAAGAGTTTTGGTACTTTGGAATGCTGTTTCCCCTTTTGTTGTTGGATGGGAGGTTTTTTACTTCATCTGCAACGTTAGTTTTTTGTGTCCTGCATTTCTGCTGCCTTCATGTTGGGTTAAGAGCAGACCATGGCAGCAACTGTGTAAGCTGAGAATAACTCCAGAAACTTTTTTTTTTAAGTTTATTCTAAGTCAAGAAAGACCAAGAAGCACAAAACTTGAATGCTACTAGTTCAGGCAGACTAGCAGTAGAATCAAGAAAGAATTACTATAGAATGAATTGCAGCTCAAATACAACTGGAAATTTATATGACTTGTCAGGTAATTCAGAATCCAGAACTTTTAGATGAGCAAGCAGATCACTGATGTTTGAGGTAGCAAGTTAAATAACACAAGTATTTTAAGAGTTGGCCTAACAGGTCAGATGGATGTGATTTCAACTTTCCATTAATTTGTCTTGTCAAAGAATAGTATTGAAATACCTGTTTCTTTGTGGTTCTGTAATTGATGGAGAAAAGAATTTTCTGAAAATGGCACACACTGTTTTCCATCTCTTGTGCAGGAAGAGGGATAGGTAATTCCATGAATATTCTTGTTAGTAGCTGGCAAATATACTCTCCTGTATCCATGAAGAATGTTGCTTATAACTCAAGTGCCTCTCCTGTGAGCAGTGGGGAATGAGCTTTATGCCATGGTGAGAGTGATGCAAAAACTGTGCCAAACTGAGAGGACTTTCAACATAGTTCGGACCTGATATCTGAGATCCTGTAAAACATAAGTTCACAAAAATATTATGAGACTTTTAGCAGTACACTTACAAAATCTGTTCATGGTTTTTTTCCTTAAGGCCTCCATGAGATTCCAGCTTACCACAGATCAGAGATTTCTTTGTCCAAAAAGTGCAGATTCTCAGTTACTGAAGTAGAACTATTGCAGAGAAAATTTAGGTATTTTAGGCAAATCTTGTTTTGCTGTGGGAAGGTGTGCAGGTAGGTAGAAGTTTGTTTAATTTAGCAAAACTAATAATCATATAATTAGAATGAAAATTGCTTGAGCACCGATTTCAGTTGTAATTTTTACCTTAGTAAATATGTATTCACACTGTGTAAAAAGAGGTGTTCAGTTCTAAAATTACCACATAAATTACATGCCAATGTTAATGAAGTGAAAAATATATTAACACTCCGTCTTAGTTCATCCTTCTAAAATTATGATTTTATCTAGAGGTTTTGTTTAGTGATTAACACAACTACATGATATTTTTCACATTATGAAACTAATTCTGCAAAGCCTCAGCAAGGTTTCAGTTGTTGTAAGACCAGCCTTGTCATGTCATTAGGGTCTTAAATTTTGTTCCTTTAGTCACAGTTGTCATATGACTCTAAAGTTATACAAAAGTTGACACATTTAACATTTGTGCAGCTTAGTGTAGAAGATGTCATCAAGTTTTTGCTGCAAGAATAGATTTGGTGGGAGAGAACTGCTGTGAACTATTTAAAGATTAAACGAGGACATCTATTTGCCACTCAACGCAGGGGATGGCTGCATATTATTCATTGAATATTTTACAGCTATAATCTTTCAGGCTCACTGTATGCAGTATTTTTTTTCGTTGTTTAATCACTCTAAACATTGCTCAGTATTTCATGGCCTGTTTCTTTCTTTTAGGGTGAACATATTAAAAATTTCCTTTAAAAGGAAAAAGTTTTTTATACAGCAACGGCAAAAACACGTAAGTAGTCCTCTAATTTTGGTTTGTTCAAGTGACCATAATCAATATTTTATATTGATTGTAACCTACAAACTGCTGATCAAAAGGCTCTCTTGGGGTAATTTGCCTTTGAAACTCTGTTTTGTTTACTTGGTCTTGCTATTCTGGTCTGTTTATTCCTTCTCCTTTTTGCCTTTTTTGTTTTCTTTTGTTTTGTTTCTTTTCCAACACTGAATCCCTCCACTTTCAGTCTGTTGCACTTTATCATTCCCGTGGAGGTTTCTTCTCCCTTGGAGACTTTGGGTAAATGCAGGTCTCCATCCTTTCTCCAATATTTATTCACGTAGCATATTTCCTCTTTCTCATCACCATCTGCTGCTCTTTCCTTTGTTGCTCTCCCTGCACTGTGGAGTTCCTTAATGCAGTGAATCTGCTAAACAGCTGCTTATCCCATCCAGGGAGAGTTTGAGAGGTCCCTTCAGCCTATGGGCTCAGAGCTCAGGAAGAAAGTGAGGTTCCTGGAGGAAAGGAGAACTTTGTAGCTGAAAAACAGGAGGTTGAAAAGGGGTATATAGCACACCTCCTGCTGTGTGTAACATGGAGAGCTTTAGGATTTGGAAGTTATATGAAGATAGTTGATAAAACTCATGTAACATTTTTTGACTGCTAAGAGTTGGCTTCTGTTGGTTGCTTTGAGCTCTTTGCAGAACAGTTGAAATACTAGTCTATGTAATGGGGGAGGAAATCTTGATTTCTGATTATTTTTGTGCTGCCACAATATGAAAAAAATATATATATTTTTGCAAAGAGCATAGATTATTTAATATGATTAAAAAAAAATAACTTCTCAGAAACTAGTGATCAGCAGATGTATAAATATTTTAATTCAGTTCAGGACAAAAATTGAGAACATAGTAAAAGGTAAGTGTTAACTTGTACCTAAACTTCATGAAGGCTCTTTCTGGTAGTACACAAGCTCTTAACTTTATAGGAACTGTGTTACAAGACCATCTCTTGACCCACATAGATTAGAAGGTCTGCTGAACAAAGATTTTTAGGGAGGCCTTTTTTTACCAAAAAGGAAAATGTTTTCTTCTTATTTTCTTTTCAGTGTGTCTTTCTTTTTTCCCAATTTGGTGGGTTCCTTGAAATTTGAGGAGTGTGCAAATATGTACATGTTACTTTTCAGGATTCATGTTTAAACAAAGTTAGTGTCCAGAGATAGTGTTACTGCAGTACTGCTTGCAGAAAGACATAGCATGCACAGGGTGTGTCCTTACACACTGTAGTTTTTCTTGAGTTTTTTGTACTAGCTGTAAATTTCTAAATACATTGTTTATATGCAGATATGTCACAGTCTGTTCATATATGCTTCACTGCATCAAGAAATGAGTGGTTGATGAACCATTCTACACACTTGTGAGTGTAAACACTTGCAAGTAGTAACTTTTCTCCTGGGTTTGAGGATTAAAAATTCACTGATAAACTTTAATTTTAAAATCTAAATATTTTCAAATATACATATAAGTAAAGGCTTACAGTCAGCAGTTTCCAAATGCATCTGCGAGAGTAAAATGTAGTAACAGAACTCTGTGAGAATGATGAGTAAAACAGGGCTTGGAACTCAATCATTTTAAGTCCTTTCCAATCCAAGCCATTCTATGATTCTCTGTAAATGAGTGTATTTACAGTGGTTTTGGAATATGGAAGAATAAAGTGTCAATATAGAACAATCTGTGGACTTAATGTGAAATATGTGTGTTCATTACATAAAGACTTGACTGCTGTCAAAAAGTAGAATTTTTGTCTCTGGAGACCTGTGTCACTTTTGAAGAGAGCAGCAATCTTAATTTGTTCAGTTACACATTTGAAAGATGATGACAGTTCAAGGCTCTTGATTCTTTTAGCTTACCTTCTCTTGAGTGATCGTAGTTCTTTGTTTCATAACCTACAGAGATGGCAGCAATGCACAGTGTCACGCTTAAAGAGCTGCAGAACTGTTACAGAAGTAAAGCCAGCTGCATGACCTTTTTACTCCTTCTCAGTACATATGAAAAAGCAGACCAGGTGTGCCACTAAATCTGTGGATACATCCATCTTTTTCATCTTGGCTTGAAATTTAGGGCATCAAGTGTGCAGTACTCAAGCGGTATTGCTTGGAAAAGCTTCATGGTGCCGTGTAGTGAGAGAGAGGGGAGTGGAGTCTTAGGGGTTTCACCAGACAGTGGGATGCTTGAGGGGTGTGTGAGGGCAGATGACTGCGTTGGTGTCAGTCTTTGAACTGATCAGTTTTTTGTTTGGAAAGATAGAAGCAAATAGGTAAATGAATCTGAAAGCAAAGAAGAAATTATGTGAGGAAAACAGAGCAGATCCTGTATATTCATAGATGAGGTTTGACTAAAGATGATGAGAATGTTATAGCACTTCTTTTATATTGCATATGTCATATGTAGATTCTTTACAAAAATCTGCAGAAAGTTTTCAAAGGCAATGAATTTACAGTCTCTGGGATGTGCCATGTTTTATTGATTTATTCTCCTTTTTTCATTTACTTCATTTTTCTTCCCTTACGTGTCTCTTCTGAAAAATCAACTTACCTTATCTCACTCTTTCCCTGCTACTCACCTTCTCTTTTACCCTCCTGCTGCTCTGGTCTGTTGATCAGCTACTTGATTGAGAATATGCAGTATTTCTGTTTCTACTGAAGAGCCAGAAAAGGACTGGGGAGCAAGACTGATGAATCAGTGAATGTCTGGTGCTATAAAAGCTCATGACATATAGGCTTAATGAGGGGTGCAGGATTTAAGGTAGGAATAGGAACTCTGCTCTTTACAGGCAACATTTTGTACCTTTCAGAAATGAAATTTTATTTTCAGTGTACCTATTTAATGCTTAAAATCAATTTTATTTGCTGCATACTAAAACATATATTTACTTTCTATGCTGTAGATATTTTCAGATTTTCTGTTACGGAGTAGGCATACAACTGATGTAGAAGTTCTTCTATGTGTTGAGCTAGCCAGACACTTTAGCTGTGTGGAATTGCTCCCCTTACCTTAATGCCCTCAAATTTCTCTAATCCTCATTTCCTGATAATCATTAAAATGCTATTCTTTTAGAATTTGAGAAGTATGATGGGCTTTAGATCCTTGGATCCCACTAGAACTCTGCTCACCTTTAAAAAATACACAGATTTATCAGCATGACTTGCAAAGTAGCCTGTTAGTGAGGCAGATTGTTATTAACAAAAGGTTATGTTAGTCTAAAAATTGAATAAATTTTTATGAAACTCCTCAAAATATTTTTCCTAGCTTAAATTCTTGTTAAAACTTTCAGCCTACTTAAAGGCTGCTAAGAAGGTTCTGTGACAAAGAGGCACACTTGTAACAAGCAAAATTAATTACTTTTTTCAAACCTAAGTTTAAAAAGCCAGAATATTAGATGTACTTAATTCCTCATCTTTGTAATATAGTGCTTTTCAATGTAGTTGAGATGCTTGGATAAAATAATTCTTGTGACAATTGAAAGACCAGTGCTTCAGGCCAACAAAAATATAGAGATATAGATACCTTTATTTTTATTTGTGTGCTGTAGTAGTAAAACCCTTCAAGTGGTGTTCAACCAATAAGGGAGTAAGTCAGAAATGGCATTTGTCATTAAATCATTGTGATGTATGCTTTATATATTTCAAGAAATTCTGAGTTTAGATTTCAGTATGCTTTCCTGCTTTATTTTACCTAACTACTGAGAAGCAACTTTGATGAATTGATGAATGAATTCAAAGATGAACCAATTCAAAGATGAACCAATTCAAAGATGAATTGGTTCCAGTGTGCAAAAGACTCAAGTAACAAACCCACATCTTGAAAAGAAAATACTTTTTAAGTGCTTTAATAGATATAGGGAAAACATTCTTGAAATATTGTAATCAGATAAATGTTTTTCAGTGCTTATTTAAAATCAAGAGGCAAATCTTTTTTTCTCTTAAAAGTCTCACTGTTTTTATTAAAAATGTGTCTGAAGGCATAGATTCTCTGGACTAAACATGAAGTGAATTGCAAAATGCAGGATTGGTCTCAGATACATGGCATTTGTAAAATGCTGCCTAGAAATAAGAAGAACAGAAGAAAAACAGATTGACTATTCCAGCCAAAATGGTTTGTAGTTACTTCCCAACAAGATTGGTGCTGTGAACAAGCAAAAGGTTGCCTGACTAATTATATGTTGAGATGTCAAAATCACTCATAATTTAGAGGAGCTGGAAAAGATGAGAGATGAAAACTTGTGTTTTTTCATTCAAGTGCTGAGCTGTGCTGGCAATTGACTCAAGTCTCATGTTACCTTTATTTCTACTCTTTGCTTTGCTCTCTTTCCACTTTCTTTGCATCAATAACTAGATTAACTTACCAAAGCTTTCTCTTGTACAAAACTCTTGTGACAAACATTGGTGGCACATTGGTTGCACTTGCGTTTCACTGGCACTTTGGCATTGAAGTTACTTGTAAGGGATTGCACCAAGAAACACAAGTTTTATATTCTGCTGCTTTCTGATCCTCCTCGTTTTTGCCC
Organism: Sylvia atricapilla; assembly: GCF_009819655.1. NCBI lineage: Eukaryota > Metazoa > Chordata > Aves > Passeriformes > Sylviidae > Sylvia > Sylvia atricapilla. The sequence goes on along the minus strand of NC_089140.1, from coordinate 87,363,316 downwards.
TATGTTATTATCCAAGCAGGAGTGGATTTCAACAGCAGTAACAGCAGCTCCAGTCCCATCACAACTACTTTCTTTCCCCCAAGAAAGATCACTGTTAACATCTTCAGTTTCTTTTGAAAAACTATCAAGAATACACTTTTTGTGTACTATGGCACTTGAAAGAACATTTTTGAATTGAAGCCTTACCTGAAGAGTTTGAATTCAAAGAATGAGGAGGTTTTTTTCCTTTTGACATTGCACCCTTAATGGAATATTTTAGAGAATTTTTTTTGTCTTAGGAGGTATAAATCTGACTGGAAAACTGAAAAATGTATTTATCAACATAACATATACAAAATCTTTACTGCTCTGGACTTAAATATTTCATTAACATTTCACTACCTCGTAAAGTGGACGTTTTGCTGTTTAGAATTTCATATAGTTACAGAGGTATTTTGGCCATCTCCAGCTACTGTATGCTAATTTGTTTTTTTGTTTGTTTGCCTCAATGTGGTTTTCATGTTTAAGCTTAAAAGGATTTTATTGTTTTTTTATGATCTTGTTTACTGTTTCATCTACTTGTATATGTTGAAACATGGTGTTCCCTACTGTTACAGAATGAATCCAGAGAGCATATTGTTGCCTTCAACATGTTAAATTACAGAGCATGCAAAAATCTTTGGAAATCTTGTGTAGAGCATCACACATTTTTTCAGTCAAAGAAGTCACTACCTCATGAAAAAAAGATATTATCACATTATTGGACTCTGGGTTCTAGAAATCCAGCGAAGTAAGTATTGTGTGAAAGCATGTTTTGCTCTGTGATGGGAATGGGAGGATTTATGTCAGTGGTAGCTCAAGTTGGAGTGGCAGAGTTTAATCCTGTCCACAGCTTTGTTCTAGTCTATATACGAACCATTTGACAAGCTGTTTTATGGTTGTTTCACTTTTAGCAATGTGATATCCTTACAGTAGAACTTCTCTTATAATTGCCTCAAAAAGTGTTTGGATATATGTTTTACTGCTATTTTTTTCAACTTGCTGCTTCAATGTGAAGTATAAAAACACTGGAAAGGAAAAATGTCATGTAGCTAATGATCCGGTAAGAGAATTTGCAGAACAGATTTGTTTTGAAATGTTTAGCCATTAGTGTCATGTACACATTCTGTTTAATATGTTAGGGCAATTTCTGGAGTGCATCATGCCAACCACTTATTACTGACATAAAGATGAAAACATTTTTCCCATTCAGGTATTCAAGATACTCTTGTTGTGGCACTTCTAATCCTTTATTTGCCTCATTGGATTCTTCTAGTTACAGAGCTAGTAGTTTCCTAGTGTTATCTTGGATCTACTTACTCAGAAGTAATTCTTTAGAGCCGGTAATTTCCTACATGAAGCTGGGATTATTCCTCCCCATATGCAGTAACTGGGCCCTATCTTCATCAAAGTTAAGCTGCCAGTTTATTGTCCAGTCACTTGACATTGTAATGCCCTTCTCCATTTCTTTGCAGTTGGCCATATTCATATTTTGGCCATATTGTGTGATTTTTGCAGCGGGAGGTTTTATTCAAGTAGTTCTGCTCTTTAATTTTAGGGGCTCTTAGTCTTTTTTGATAAGTATCAGTCACAGTGATTTCTTCCATTATGTTGTTTTGTTCTGTTGTTACATTCATCAGCAATTCAGCTACAAAATTGTCATGTCCTGTGTCTTCCTTGTCTTGTCCATCCCATCCCTATCCACCTACCCCACCCCCGAAAAACATTCTGGAATGAAACATATAAAAAGTATTTCATATTAATAGAGAATGAAGGAGAAACTCTTGTGTCATTATCATCTCTGGATGTGAGACTCTGGGGGGTTGTTTGACCCTTTGATAACCTGTAGCCTCTAGGAACCTGCTTGTTCTCATGATTTTTGGAGAAGTATTTTTGTCAGACTGATTTTCTGTCTTCTATTTGGGTAAGCTTTGACTTCGAAATGATATCAAGATGCTTCAAACCTTTTATTTTTGACAAATCTGTTATTACAATTTCTTAATAGTCTGTAGCATACAGAACAGTTCTCATTGTTGATCTGAATTACCAAAGAAAAAATTATTTGCAAGTAATTTCAATGCTCTGGAGCATTTTCTCTGCTGAATTGCTTACTTAGACTTTTAAAGAATCTCCAGGGGGAGAATCAGTTATGAAGATACCTTCCATCAGCTTCATCATAACCTCTTTGGCCTTATTTATAACCAGCAGTAACCGTGAGTTTTAGGATCTACATGAGGAAGGAGTAACTCACCAACCATTGCTATGAAAGACTGCTTAACTACATAAGAAGTAACAGTAACTTTGAAAAGCTTTGAGTAGTTCCTATGAACTCAGCAAATTATGTTCTCAAAAGATATAAGGACAATTGTGAAAAAGTCACTTCTGAGGTCATATTTCACATATTGAAAATTCTTACTTTCTGACTTGTTTATGATTGTGGAATGTTGTAAGATTTATCATGTTCCTTTTCAAGGATGGCTCTGAACTCACGGGGAGGCTACACAACGAAAAAAAGAGATTCTGCTTTCTCCCTTATGACGGGGAGCAATTTTTTGCATTGTACAAATCAAAGAAACACAAACAGACAAACCAAACCACAAAACCAAATGTGCACACAAAAACTCCACCGACCACATTGTGCAGTCCTGGAGGTTTTAAGATTGACTTGCATTTAATAAATCTTTTCCTGCTTCCATTAGCTTTGAAGGGTGCCATATTCAGGTTTTACCATCTTATGTGTCACAGATTTTCCTATGAAATTTATGGCTTTCTTATTCTATGTTCTTCTATACTTGTCTGAGGCAGATAGCCTAGCATTTATTACATCAGTTCAAATAGTTGCAGTACTTGAGTACAATTTCTTATTTGCACATACCTGTGCTCTTCTTGATTTTCTTGGCTTAAGGTACTAGAGGCATTCCATTTAAATGAGGCTGCTGAGTTGTATAAATCACCGGTAAGCCTTGTTCAAGGAGCAAACTGAATCACATCTCCCAGATTCTGGGAGGTAAGTTCTGGACTGAATGCTGAATAACCTCTCCTGGAGGTATTCTCATTCCTTGTTGAAAAGCTAAAAATGTATCTATGTTTTTCACCAAGGATAGCCTCAGTAATAGATGGGAAAAAGGAAGCATCATTTCAAGATAGTACAGCCCATTCCAGAAAGGCTTTGGCAGCCTCCCAGAATGTCTGCTGAAAAATATGCTGATATTTGGCATCTGAAGGGCAGCTACTTGAAGTTTAGGAGATTCTTTATCCTCTGTACTTTAACTGAAATATCTAGAGACATGCCCAGTAAGTGATTTTGTGGTCAGGATTAGGGGTTTAAGATTAGAGTTAGGGTTTAGGGTTCTGGCTTCCATCACGTGAGTTATGTTGCACTTCAAGTTGTCCGTGTTGGAAAATGCATCAACAGGCACTTCTATAAAAGTAAAGCTGATTACTATGGAGTTCTTCACAATGCATTTTTCATAATGCATCCTCTTTTTTCAGTCTTTTCCTCTACTCCAGCTATGTAAAGCTTCTTTGAAAGAGATCTGTTTCTGAAGAAGATGAGTAGCTGGTATCTTATCATTGTATTCAAAAGTCTTAGAAAAATAAAACATGGGTAGTATAGCCAAAAGCTTCTCCTGAGCTGATGGACTTTGTTTACTAAGCATGAAAACATACATGAATAGCTGATTTTAATATGTAGATGCCTCATACTAAGTTTTTCCTCTGGTTTTTGTACTGGGAGAAGCTTTTAAAGTACGTCTAGAAGTTGAAGGAATTGATTTCCTTTAAAATCATGAACAAGATATATGAAATACTTCAGTATGTATGACAATAAGTGTATGGTATGCTTTTTCTTTTACTTATATAAGCAAAAAGTAGTACAATGCAAAGCATGCTTAAGGTTAGATTTTAGCATAATACCTACAGCTTTAGTAACACTTTTTTTTTTTTTTTAAAGCTGTAGGTAAAATTGAGACTTTTCAGCTCTGTAGTAAGGTCCTTACATAGCCTGATATCCCAGCTACCTGTTATGTACAGCTCAGGGCTTAATGAGCCAAAAATGTTTTCTCTGCAACTAATAAATTGTTTCTTCCATGAGAAATCTTAGGCTTGTAAACTCAAGGATGAGCAGCTTATCTCTCAGCTTGACTTCTGGAATGCTATATAAAATGATGCATAAGAGTTAGTTTGTCTCAGTTTGAGTCTACTTAAAGATTTTTCCTTATGCTTTGTATTTTCACTAGTAAGATACTTTTATTGCTTTCCTGGCTGTGCTTTTTATCCCAGTGCAGCCCTTTTCTTGTCACGAGAAGCAGTCCAGACCTTAAGATCCTGTTTTCATGTCAGGTTTTTTTTTAATGGTTTATCTCTATAAGGAATGCATCACTCAGAAGTGGCTTCCTTCTACAGGATAGTGTTGTCTAGTGTAGCCCTTAATTGATGAGGCAGCAGGTAGATGGGTAAAGTTGTCCTGTGCTCTGTGAAGCTCTTGTTGAATTGTTACCCCTTTGTGAATATTAACAGGGAAGCTTGGGAACATATTACATGTATTTGAACTTTGTTTTGTCAGGCACTCAGTTCAGTGCCAGTAGAACATACTGAATTTCCTGTTTTCCCCTCTGTCTTCTTAAGCACAATTGGGTTAAAAATAAGTCTCAGAAAAAGTTATTTTTACCCAGGCTTGTGCTTAACAATGTACCAGGGATTGACAATCACTTTTATTGTCACAAATGAGGGACAGCAAATGTCTCTGTGAGAATGTAAATGCATAAGTAAGGAGGGGTAAGCACAGGGGATGCTTTAAATTATGACGTTGACTTTCATAAATGTATTTTATTTCATTTTAAGTTTTCTATGCAAAATAACTCACGTATAGTTGTTTTACATCTTTTCAGGTCTGTAAACAACCAGTACTGCAGAAAAGTGATAGGTGGGATGGTTTGGAACCCATCTATGAGACGATCCTTATCAGTTGAGCACCTAGAAACCAAAAGCCTTCCTTCTCGATCACCTCCTGTTACGCCCAATTGGTAAATCCATTTTCAGCCTTTTCCACGCCTTCTAGCATCCTACCCTTTTTAATTGTATGTACTCTAGCAGAATGATTATGTAGTGTGTACATATATATTTAAACAGTCTTATTCTGAGAATATATATGACAACAGAAGGGTGGGTGTCACTTACCTCAACTTTAGCAAGGCTTTCATGCTGTCTGCCAAAATCTTATGGCCAAGTTAAGACATTATGTTTCTGGATGGGTGGACAGCAGGGTGGTTTAAAAAATATGTTAAAATGGTTGGATGGACTAAGAGGAGAGTTTTTAATGGATCACACTCTACCTGGACAATAATGAAAATTAGATGACTGCAGGGATCTCTCTTGGGACCTGTCCTGTTTTATGTCCTGTCAGCTTTATGACTTGGAGGAGGCAATGGTGTGCTTGATCATAAAGTTTGCAGATGGCACCAAACTAGGGGATTGAGTCAATAAGCCTGGGGGCAGGGCTGCTCTCTGAAGTGATCTCAATAATCTGGAGAAATGGGCCAATAGGAAATGTGTGAAATTCAATGGAGACAAACATAGTCTCCTGGGAAATAAGAGCCCAGTGTGACAGTATTGTCTGCAGTGCAGCTTTCTGGAGAACAACCTGGTAATCTTTATAGGCGGAAGTGACACATGAGCTATCTGGTATGCTCTGACAGCAAAGAAGTCCAACCTGTCAGAATTAGCAGAGTGATAGGTCTGTGGAAGTGGTAGCCCCCTTTGGCTCAGCATTCTCTAGATTTTACTAGAATGCTTGCAGCCCTTTTGTCTGTGAATACAAGACAGACACTTATAAACTGGAGCAAGCTCAGCAAAGACCACCAGCTCTAAGGTAGTCAGGAGGTTGGAGCACCTATCCTGTGAGGAGAAGCTATGTCAGTAGTTGCACATGTTCAGACTGGAGAAGCAGGGGTTTCCCAGGTGTCTAGTAACAGCCCAGAATTACTTAGGTGGAGACCAGCTACAGGATGATGCCGAGTTTTTCACTATTGTGTAGTAGGAGGATGAGGCAACAAGTATATGTTGAAACAAAAGAGGTTTTGTCAGGATATAGTGGAAAAACTGCTTCACCACATGGACAGTCATTGCCTGGGGAAATTGTGTGGTCTCCATCCTTCAGATTTTTTGAGATATGAGTGGATAAAGCCTTAAGTAGCCTACTCTGGCCTCAGTTGACCCTGCCTTGAGCAGAAGATTGGATTAGAGGACCCCTATGAATACCTTCCAACCAGAATTATCCTATGAGTAATAATATAAGTTGCATTTTGCAGAGGGGGGGAAACCAAATCAGTCCAATGTACTGAACTTAGCAATGTGTGGTTACCTAGTATACCATACAGAATACTTAAAAATTGATTATCTGAAGTGAGACTTACAGGCCTGTTATGAAGATTCAGATCATAACTGCAATAGGATAGAAATTTTTCTTTTATAAAGTTTTGTGAAATTCTGTAATCTTGTTTTTGTGTTCTCTGTTTTTTCAGGCGGAGTCCTAGACTACGTCACGAAATCCGCAAACCACGACACTCATCTGTAGATAACCTTACGAACGAGATTAGTTATATTACTGAGACAGAGGATGTTTTTTACACATATAAGGGCTCTCCAACATCAAAGGACAGTGATTCAGAGTTCTCTCAGAACCGTAGTCCACAGAGGAGGTAAGACTTCTGCAAACAGTCCATTGCCTATTTTGATTTTTTTTAAGGGCATCAAACAAAAAGCCCAAAGAGCTGTATTGTAAAGCAGTCACAATCAGTTGTAATGTTACAATTACTTCAAACAGTTTTGCTTGCATAAGATTTATTTTGACCAGTTGCTATACTGCAAATGCCATGACACAAAATGACAAAAGCGAACCAAGCCTTCATCCCTAAACAATACACAGTAGTTAGGCTGTTAGTAAAATTAGAGGAACTAATAAGGCATGTCTGTTCAAATCTGTAATATCCTGTTTCCTAGTGGCTTTTGCAACGCTTTCTTACCTGTCAAAAACTCTTTTTTGTGGGGAGAAAGACTCAGTGAACTCTTTTAAGAGTTCACTCACATTCCACATCATCAGCTCAGCCTTGTCAGTTGAAAGAGGTGTTGCAATTCAGTATACACAAGAACATCATAATGCTGGTGGTCATCCATCTTTTTCTTCTTCAGAGGAACTGTCGATGGTTTGTGACTGCTTTTTGGCTGTATTCCTTGAGGACCAACTTTGTTCTCCTCTGCAGTGCTTTAACAACTACTAGGTTTGCTGCCAGGAGTTGAAGCACCTGTGTTTGTGCACTCTGGTTATTTGTTTGCTCATGTATTACATTATATGAATGGCTACACTCATTTCTTAATGAATAACTTCAGATTATCACAGAATCAGCTTCAGAAATAATGTATGAAATCATTAATTGTTCAGTCTTAAAAAGAAAACAGCTACTTTAAAACTTGGAGCTGGGGGTAATCCTGTGTATTAAAATGAATATTCCTTTATAGCATTGCAAAAGAAAAATGGGTTTTAGTGATGCCTAGTGACTTCAAGGTGAGGTGTGTTTTGAGAAGCAATGTCTTAATGGAAGCTGATAGGACTCACCTGCCTCTGTGACAGTGTGCAGGTACTAAATATACCTTTAAATTCTGATTGAAATGATTTTCTTCAAATTCTATAATAATATTATTACTAGATAACAGCAGAGAGTTTTCAATAAAAGAAGAGAAAAATTGACATGTTGTTTGCATATTTGTATTTTTTTCACTCTTTTGAGTACATTAATTATTTTGAATTTATCACTTAATTTTTCCATATTTCTGACTGGAAGACATCTGAACCTTAATACTATTTATTAGTACTAGTGGCATTAGTAGCCATGATAATACATAAAAGTTAGGCCTTTAGGTCTTGTGAATAGTCATAGATAGGAAACCCTGTCTCTGCTATGTTTTAAAGTTTGTAGATAATACCCTTTTAGAAGTATTTTCAAAGTAAAAATACTGAGAGGCAGACGTAAAAAGAGATGATGAGGGTAGAAGCTGTAGACAGAAAATTATGTTGCCATGCTGTGTTTTGTGACCAGCGAATTGTGTCCTGCCAGCAAGTATGTTGTGGGATTTCTTTTATTTTCCTTTTTCTTTTCTTCCCCTGTAGATATTTTTTTCCTTCCTGTTTCAGTTATCTTATACCTACTGAGAATGGAGTGGAAAAGCCTGCCTTTATGTTTTTTCTCACACAATAAAAAAAAGGATATTCTAAATTTGAAAATAGCACATTCATTTATTTTCTGAGCCCCAATGACTGTGCTCAATCCGAGTAATATCACTCATTGTGGAGATTTTTACTGTTACTACCTCATATAAACCATTGCTTTTCTTCCTACATCTTTTCCCAAATGCATTATCTTTTTGGTGGTATGTTTATAATATTTGATACTCTGTAGGTAAATGAAAAAATACCCGCATAAATCTGATTAGTTTAATTCAAGTTGTGTGTTTTGAAAGAAGACTGGAATAATGATCCTTCGTTGTATTGAGTGCTAGACATTTGTGAAGTAAATTAGTCATTAATAATTTCCTTTTCAACTATTGAGGTAAAATACAAAGTAGCCTTTAAAAAGAAAAAAATTTTATCTATACTGAAATTTGTTAGTCCACATTCCAGATTTTTTTTCTTTTGCAATCTTAGAGTAGTTATTACTTGCTCCACTTCCCTTATTGAAAGATGCAAAATTAGGTAAGTATGTGTAGTAAAATCTTTCTTTCCTTTACTGCTGTATTGATGGATGAAATCTTACCCTATCAGCTAAATCTGTTTTGTGAGCAAGAAGTTTACCTTGCATATCCTCTGTATTAAATATGAACGCTTCACCTGGGCTTTTGCCACACATTGAGAATATTTAGACCTTAACTATAAAACATCTTTCTGTTATATATATATGCTGATAAATCTTGTGAAGCCTTGTCTTCAGTGAATTTGAACTGACATAAAAGAAACAGACTATGGAAAAAAAACCCCCAGATTTCCAATTTCTTTATAGTTGGAAGAGAGCCAAGAGTAGCTTCCATAGTCCTGCTAATACACATGGTCTTTAGGGGGCCCTTTGTTTACTGCCTAGTCCACTGGGACTATTAATAAAGGTGTTATTAATGCTAATTATAACTACTAAATAGCTTTGGTATGAAAAATATCTGAAACAGTTTGAGAGCTGCTGGCAAACAACTGTAAACACTGGCATTTAATCACTGAATGGTTATGTCTCTAAGCTCATATTAATAATAGTAATAATTCTGCAGCAGCTTGATTTCTGTGAAGTAAACATCAATTTCATTTACTATTTCTCAAGCAAGACTATGCAAGGTGCAGTAAGCATGGAATATGGCTCTTGACTTACTTTTCCAGCTCCGATCAGAATTTCAGGGGTGGGAGTAGTCTTCCGTCTTTTACACGTTTTTTGTCAAAACAAGTGGTTTCTTGTTGAAGGTAGGATAGACCTACCTTCAAACTGACGTCTTGTGATAAAGTAGTTTTTGAGGCAAATCATAGATAAAATTCATGTTCAAAGGCTTGCAGTCTATCTAACCCTGCCAAGGCACATTTGGAATCTTGTGTATCAGAAATGTAGAAGCAGCCACTGCTGGCAAAAGTGCATACACCTGCATTTATTGCCCTATACAGCTTTTTTTTCCTTCCTGACAATACTAGGTATATTTATTTTCTTCAAAATTGATTTTCTTCCTTGCTCTGTTTACTCACGTAGAGGAATCAATCAAGTTCTACTTTCTTTCTATGAAACAGTATGCAATTTAGAAAACAAATTATGTGAAACAGGTCTTAGTTTAGAGAGCATAAAACATAGCAGTTGTTAAAATTTCTTCTTCAATTTCTTTGAAGATATAGTACTGTATAAATATGTCATCATCTAGAACTATGTTTGATATTAAAATCCCTTAAATGAACATGCTGGAAATGATGATTGATAATATTTTGTCATTTGTTGCGTTGTTTCTCTTAAGGACACAATAATTGTTTTCAAAATGTGCTTTGTATGAACACTGTGCTTTCTAACTGAAATTTGAGGCATGTACCACAGGCTGTGACTGGAAAAAAGAAAATTGGAAAATGGTGCAAGTCATGCACACAGGTGAACTACAAAAAGCCAAAGCAAACTAGTGAGCAGTGTTAGGTGTAGCTTCATTGCTCCTGCTATCCAAATTATCTAAGGTACTTTCATATTCAAGGACCTCTTGGGGCTCAGACATAGTGAAAAGAAGCAATTTTTCTCTCTGTTTAGTGTCTGCAGAAAAGATGGGAGATGTCAATTGCATCTGTATTGTAGACAAAAAATTGCTCTAATCCCAAATTAACATACATTATCTAGAACTCTGTTTGCAGGGCATGAATAGGTTTGCCTATCTAAGCCAAATATCTCAAATCATTGCTGCTTACAAAACCTGTCAGAAAATACAGTGCTGAAGAGGACTTCAAGAGAACTTTTGTTTAGCTCAGGTCTCTCCAGCCTTTGTGAGGAATGTGTCCCCTGTCAATTCTTTCTGTTGCCCCATTGCTGAACATCTCACCTGATTGCTACTGCCACTGAAAATTAGCACTAACACTGATACGGAGCCTGCACTTGGCCTTCTGAGGTTCTGAGCAGCGATCTGTCCCTCAGAGGTTGTCTCTCATAAGAAAACCTGTAAATGAAATATATCTACAAGAAAAATGAAATTGTGATAGGCTGCAAGATTTAGAATTTTGGGAACTGAAAATATCGTTCTTCTGGAAGGCAAAAAATAATAGGAAAAATGAAAATTGAAACTATTTGTATCACTTTAATTTAAAGCATTTGGTTTGCACGAACATATTCTGAGAGTTCATTAACTTAAAAGTAGAAAGGAAAATATAAAAAAATATTAACAGCATTTGGCGGCTCTCTTTAAAGGAACCCAACCCATTTGCTGTTTATTGGCTATTATCATTAATGGCATCAATGATAATGGCCCTCGCCAGAGCTCAGAAAGGAGACTTTCTAGGAAACCTTCTCACGTCTCAGAGAACTAGCCCCTTTCCATCTAGGAGGTTCATCCTAGAGTACCAGTTCCTCTCCCACAGGGTATATCCTGTGAGGTAAAGGAGGCATGATGGGGCCGCCAGGGGCGGCTCTTAGTTCCTTTTAGCTGAAGGGACAGATGCAGAGGGAGGCGGGGCACCTGAGGGATGGGAGGAGTTGGATGACTGGAAGGGGTTGAACGAGGAGGAGGAGACAGGGATTATGGGAAGGAGAAGCACATGATGAGGCTATGCCACATGGCCACATCCATCATGTGCCCTCAGGGTGGAAATTTGGGAGCAAAGGACCACGAGGCATTCCCCACCCCCCAGGACCAAAATGCCTACCTCTTCACCCAAACTCTTTCTGGGCCCTGTAAACCTCCATTATACTTGGGTAAGAGAAATGTTCCATGCTTTTCCCTACCATCCCAAAACTGGGGTGGTAAAGGGAGGGGTCTCCTGTTCTGAGCTCCAGCTCCTGGGCCCGCTACAGGGGAACCGAAAGGAGGAATGCAGGATCTGGGAATTGGAAGAGAGTAAGTAGAGCTGCACAAACAAATATGAGACCAATACTATTGAATACTTTAAATCAGAGCATAAACATATGGGAAACCACGATTACAATAACAACTTTGTTGAGCTTATGAAGACAACACAACGTTGAAGTGGATACAATTCACACAAGACACATTTAAACTTCAGATATTTTAAACTAAGAAAAAGGAATCTAAAACGGTCCAAACAATATGCAGTGTTTCCCCCCTTTTAACTATCTTGAAATAATACAGTGATGGTTCCTTTTCTTTTTCTAATCACGTCTTTAAGTCTTGGATGAAAAAGAGTTATTTTCATTCTTACAACTGGGGATGGAAGAGGTGGATGTTTTCCCCAAACAGCAGATGGCATGCTTGGCTGCATGGAACCTGTAGAGATGTCAATGGGGGGGATCTCTTCCCAGAAAGGCATTGCTGACATGAATCCTATACCCAGACGAGAAGTTATTTGTCATCTGGGTAGGGAGACAGGGATAGGGAAGGGGACGCAGAGGCCGCCATCCTGGGGGGATAGCTCAAGATGGAGGCCTTCACAAGGCTCCGCTCCTCCTGGAGAGAGAGGGATTTACCGCAGAACAGCCACTGCCTCCTGAGGCGGGGCTTTGAGTCGAGCCAGAGGTGGATGGGGACAGGAAAAAGACAAGTGTGGGAAAACAAACTTCAGATAGCATGACCATCTTGGAAAGGGGGTCTTAGCTGGGCTATGTGGGCAGGGGGTTTTGCCAGGCAGGGGGTTGGGAAGGTTTTGGAGGAGTCTGAGGGAAAGAGGGTGAGGGGGATTTCATTCAAGCCAAAAAGACAGGATCACTACGCAGGAGAGAGGGGCAGGATTGAGGGTTGAGGGGAAAGGTCCCTGGCATTTGAACACCCTTTACCAGGACAGGGAGGGGCCTGGGATCTGCAATTGAGGGGTGAGGAAAGAGTGGTACAGGAAGGGACAAAAACTGTGGGAGGAAGGACTAATTGCTGGAAACCCCTGGCCTTGTCTAAGATGGCATAAGGCCTTCTGAATGATGTTAAAAATAGGCAGTAATTGGGGTACTCTATTTCTCAAAATATCTCCTACTTTTTCTAAAAACCACCCATCAGCAATCACCTCAGTGGGTAGCCAGGGGGAGGTATCATGAAACCACTGGGCTGACCTTTTTAGATCTGCTTTCCTAAACTTCCTCCCATAACAAATCAAAATTAACTTAAAGGGGTAAGAAACCTCTCGCTGGCATATGAAAGATAACATTTCCACTATAACTGGAAAGAACCCTTCTTGTAAGCTACCCCCCCCACCTCGTTATCTGCAGCCAACTCTACGTGGCCTTTTGGTTTGTGGATTTTTCCTAGGAATCCAATGGAGTTCCCTAGGGAAAGCAGAGGAGGGTCCCCGCTAGCCTGGCCTTGACTATTGGGGAATTTTTGGTGTTTGGACCCACCCGACTTCCTCTTTGGGATCCAAGGATGGTGCTTTTTCCAGCTTAGAGGATTCCCCGATCTGAAGCTGTTCTCTGCCGTCCACAAGACCTGCTCCACTCCCAGGCTAGTCCATTGAAATTGGGAGTTGGCTTCGAAGTGGCGAGTGCCTCGGACAAACTCTTTTCAACTCCTCCTGCCGAGTCCTCTGGAGGCCAACAGGCAGAAGCCACTCTGAGCAGGGCTCTTCAGAGCCTCCCCACTCGGCCAAAGTTTTCAGGAAGCTCTGTCGCAATCCTTGCTGCTCCTCGTTGGTGTGCCAGCTGTTGTAAGCCCAGCCTCAGTCCAGGGATGTGACCAAGGGGGGCTGTGACACTTCCCCCAGAGTTCCTGAGTATCCTTGACACCCACCAGGTGATCGGGGTAGGAAATCAGGAGACCACTCTGAGTCACGTGTTCGTTCACAGAAACCGAAAGCAACCTTAGCTCGAAGGCTTGGCAGGGGTGGAGCCCCGAGGCCGGCCTCACAGGCACTTAAAAACGGGGATTTCAGGTGAGGAAACAAACACCATGACCAATGGGAACACAAGGAGCAGGGGGTGAGTTGAACCCAAAGTGGGGGTGACCAGCACAGAGTAGGATTGACAAAGGTGGGTAGAAGTAGCAGTGGAGGAGTTCAAGTGGCGAGTGTCCTCACAGGACACAGGAATGTGGGTGGGATCAAATCAACCACAAAAGGAAGGAGAGGTGGGGTTACAGGACAAACCATTTGAGGGACTAAAATTATGAAGAAATGTTTTACCACAGCTGTGCCTCCCCAGTTCAGAATAGATAGCCCAGTCTGTTCACTCTATGTCATTCTGGCTATATTATGCCTGCATGTATATGCACATGGTACCGTTACTATTTTTTAAATAGTAGAACATTTTACCATTTCTAAAAATTATTGCAAGAACTGCATTAAGATAAATCATACTAATTAGTAAGTGCACATGTTTGATGACTGTCTTTCTGAGAGAATTTGCTTTCCATAGTCTTGGCTTTCCTGAAAATGTTTTCTTTGAGAGATTTGCATTCTTTTTGTTGGAGCACTGTTGCTACTGACTTTTTAAACTTCCTATCTTAACCAAAGTGGAAAACTTCCCTTTTTCTGTGAGGTTGCATGTCTTCAGAAGTGCTTAAATTCTGAGATATACATTAGGGAATAGTGATGAATACAAACTGGCTTTCCTTGAAGATACAAAGTAACTTATATTGTGAGGCTTTATTATTTCTAAAGTTGGCTCTGTGGAAACATTGCTTTAATTTGGGAAGTTTTTTCAAAGTGGTGTCATACCAACAGGCCACCTGGCATCAACTCATCCTGGCCCTTTGCTGTCCTGATAGGCAACCTCTGTAAAGCTCATGGAAGATGAGAAAAATATTTCTCTTTCAGTGTAACAGGTTTAAGCCACAGCTGATTATTTTTAAAGGCAGACTGATGGACTTGTCCAGGGAATTCTTTTTTACTGCAATTTTTGCTTTGTCTAGCCTGATATACCGCTTGAAGATTACCAGTGTTGCAGCCTGTCTTGATAAAGGTACCACTACAGTTTCCAAATTTGGAATAAGGAGAGACTCACAAATGTAGAGGAACAAGTCATCCTTGCTGATTTGCCTTTCCCTGACACCTCTCTGATCTGTATGCTACTGTGCCATTGAAAGCCAAAAAGTACAGGAAGAATAAAATATTCATACTGAAGTATGTGACATTGTTTCAATATCAAGTTGGGACATTCCAAAACATGCTTGATTTATGCAGTAACCTTCAAATCTAACTTGGTTTTAACTGGGGCAGTAGACTAGTTATGTTGTGGAATCATGTTCTCTGACACGCTTGATCTTGTTTGATCTTTTATCTGGTATTAGGTTTTCTCTTGAGAGGCTGCACTGGCCATCCCCAGTGCAAGGTCTGGTTCTTTGCATCAGTAGCTTAAAAAAAACCAAAACTAAAATGCACCTTAATGTGTAGGGTTCTTCTCAGATGAACTCGTAGAAGAAGCGGAAAAGCCTCCTTAAAATAAACCTGCCCTTTACCCTCAAGTAAATAAGTGAAAATTTAAACTGCTATAAAGATTTTGCTGGTGTCTTTATGTTAAGGCATTTGGTCTAAATTTAAAATGTAATTTAAAATGTTTAAATAATACACTTTTAAACACTTGGTGAACTTGAAATACTGAGGTCTGCCATGCAAATGTGAAGCCAATGTTACCAAGTACTATTTACGGATCTTTGGACTTTAAATTTTCCTTGTTTTCATTGTTCATTTCCTTTTTCTCAAAGCATCTTTGGGTTCATGAGGTGTGATACAGATGTTCACCCTTCACTAGGCAATGAGAAATGAAAACAAACAAATGATGAGAACTGCAAACTGAAAACCACTGTGTTAGTTGATCCTCTTAACCTCCAAGAACCCAAGGGTGGGAGGGTGCATAATTTTCTGCCATCCAGTGTGAAAGAGGAGTATACTTCATTCTTCTCTGTTCACAGATTTAAGGTTTTCATCTGGCTTTGTAGGATGTGTTGTGGCTAGCACCTGCACCTGCCCCTTAATGAATGTTAGTAAGCTCAGGTTTCTTTAAAAAAAGGTGTTACATGCAAAGGATTACTGAAAAAACCAGTAATTTATTTTGGCAGTTCAGGATAATCTTAGTCATGTTACCTGTACAGGAGTTGATTCCCCTTTCCCTTGGATGAGAGGAAGAGCAGGGTCCCTTTACACGTAACAGTGGCTTGGGAAGACAAACTCCATTGCTCCAAATTCTCCTCTTTCCTCCTTCTTCCTCTCACTTTATTTACTGAGCATGATGTCATATGGTCTGGAATATCCCTTTAGTCAGTTGGAGTCACCTGTCCTGGCTCTGTCTCCTCCAAGCCTCCCAAATACCCAAAATTTCCTCACCAGTGTGGCAGCACAAAAAGCAGCAAAGACCTTGGCTCTTTGTGAGCCCTGCTCAGCAATAACAAAATCATTTCTGTATTATCGACCCTGTGTCCAGCACAAATCCAAAACAGGGCCCTATACTGGACACTGTGAAGAAAATTACCTTAGCCAAAACTAGCACAGTATACAGGGTGCTAAAGAGAAAAAATAACTGGCTTATTGGATTGGAAAAGTAACCTGATAAGCTGTGTGGAGGGCCTTGTTATCTGAATTGTATTCAGTTTCTCCTGTTCACCTTGTAATTAAATAAACCAAACATGTCTGTTTGGTTTGGAACAGCAGATTGCGTAGGAGCAAGTGTTTTGGTACTATTTTAGAGTAGATTTGCTGGCCTAACAGAAAAGATTAGCTGTGAAGTTTTCTGTGTAACCAGAAAGAAGATTATTGTAAAACATATTTCTAAGTGATAAGATATAGTAAGTCAGCAAGAAAATCTTCCTGATAGGTGAGATTATATAGATCGTATATTTAGACTCATACATTGATTGATGAGGTAAATTTGGCAAGTTATTCACAGGTGCAAGCATATGATACATGAGAACCAGAAGGCTGGGGGAGTCAAAGAGGGGTTGGTCATATTGTTGCCTTGCTCTGCCAAAAGAGGATTATCAAGAATATAGAGCCTACTCTTCTTGAAGATACAGAGGAAAAGCGTGAGGTGCTGGATGCAAGCTATAGCTAGGGAAATGCTCAGAAGAATATGGGGGAGGATCATATTCTGATTATTTAGACCTTTTCACACCTCAGCAAAAAGGTGGAGTTATTTCCATCCTTGGAGAACCTCAAAACATGACAAGGGCCCAAATACCCTCATCTATCTTTGATGTCTATTCTTTGAATAAGAGTTTAAGTGATCTCTCTGGTTCTCTTCCAACATAAATTATTTTGAGTCTACAATTCTTCTTGTTATAAATGCAATATATCCCTTCATAAACTTTTGTCTGAAATGCTTGCAAAGCTATAAACATCTTTCAATTTACATTGTAAAACTGTCTTTTGCTAGTGATACAGATAGTATGTAGCCCGAATGTTGGAGGGGAAGGAAATGAAATGATGAACTAATATACAAAAAGGAAATTCACTTGCACTGTGCTATGAATTTCTGGAAGTGCACATATGTTCCTGGTGTGAGTGTGATGCATCATCTGGTGAAGGTATTGCACTAAAAATAGATTTCCTGAACGGATGCTGCATTTGTTCAATTCTTTTAGCTTAGCATTTCATAGACAACAAACTGTGGTTGCATAGTGAGCTTTCATGAATGTGCTATGAGAACACATCATTAGTTTAACTAAAATATGATTTTTCATATGAGGAAAAATATTAAAGCTTTACTGTTTATAAAAGTACTCTTCATATTTATCCAGCCAACACTCAGTTGCTACTTTCTGGTAGAAAATTGCAAATAGGTGAACTCCCCCATATTTTAAACTGCTATGTATCTTTATTTTTTGATCATACACAGATATGATAATTTCTTTATTTTACAAAATCTGTTGCATTTCACAAAATTCTATTTTCCTTGTTTGTGTACTTCAGCCTTTCTCAAGGAAGATACCGTAATACTAGACAGTGGAGCTGGGAATGTTTCAGTTAGTTTCAAATTAGAATTTTAAGGCTGCTACTAATAGACTAAGTTTTATATGTGTTTCCACCCAAATATACATGAACATAGTACATGTATATATTTTGCTTAGATATAAACTTTTCTTTTTAAATCTATATCCTTGTTGAAATGTACTACACTTTCCTTGCCAGTTCAAAAAGCAATAATTTTGCATCCAAATGGAAAGTCTCATAGTTGAATTGCAGATCTGTGATAAGGCAAACTTTGCAGCAATCCAAGCAGTTGCTGTGTATAAAAACACATGAAACTTTCATGGCAAGCCAGTAAACGGGAATTCGGTCAATAGAGGCAATGCAGAGTAACAAAGTATCCCTTTAAAGATGATGATAGCAGCTTGCAGATGTGAATGACTGGAATTTATAGGAAATCACTGAAAAGCTTGTGCAGTCCTCAAGTTTTCTGTACTAATTCTCTTAATTATGCAGTACAAAAAAGTTATGACACCTTTCACAGTCATTCTCTTTGCAGAAATGCTGAATATTCTGTGTATAAATTCCTCTGTAAGGCAGCAGAAAGATGTTGCTGCAAGTACCTTCCACTTATTTCACTTATGAATAAAAAACCCTGGTGTAATGGTGAGTCCTCAGAAAAGAAGTGATAATGGGAGTGCTGGCATACTCGGTGTCCCCAGCCCTGCAGGTGTTACAATGAAAGAAGCTTTAAGAACTTCAAGAACAGCACAAGGGCAAAACCTACAGATGTTTCCTTCAGTTGTTTGTAAAGGGGGAGTTTTGCTACAGTGCTATTGTTTCAGTTGACCCTTTTCTCTCGGGGTTTTATTCTGCTGTAATTTATCATCCTTGGTTCTCAGAATAGCAAAATTCTCTGGTAGGTCACACCAAAATGAGGAGGAGGGGTCTTTCCTTAAGACCTTTCCATTCTGTTCTTCTGACAGAAGAGCAAAGTTATACTTTCAGGGCAAAGACCTATATTTAAAAGATAATTATCAATAGATCAGTCCATACTGAGTGCAAGATTGAAATGGCATGGTTTTAGTTCTATTGTGAAGTGAGGAAGAGAAATTATCTGAAGTGTTTGCTTGTTTGCTGCACCAATGGAAAGTTTACTGTCCTTGCAAGGAAGGGCTCTATTCCTTGATGAAAAAGTTGAATGGCTGGTCTGGTGAGTGTTGTCTTTTATTGTCTTGAAATACTGTCCTTGTATGTTGTGAAACGAGGAAGATGGCTTAGTAAACTGTGTAACACTGTGTAGCCAAAGAAAATCACCTAGTGTTTCATATTTAAGGTATTTTATCATATTGCTGAGTAATTAAATGCTAGAAATACTATGTAACTGTGTTGCCGTGCAAAATTCTGCAGCCCTATCATGCTAATCTGCTAAGGACTTTAGGAAGACCCAGCTGCACTGTCTCTGATAAATTCTTTTGGACACTGAATTTGTTCACTTTTCTGTTTCAAATATTTGGTCCCATTTCTTCCCAATAAAAAGGGTACAGAATTTTCAGTAAATCTTTTAGAGCTAATGTGTTTGAATTAAAGTGCAATAATTTAACAAATAAATCTTCATCAAGTAGTACTAATAATTTATATCCCACATGGAAATCTCCAAAGGTAGAGATAATGAAAAATTTACTGTTAGTTTATAGAAATTCTATGAATGAATGCCCAAGTTGGTTTTTTTTTCTTTCTTGAACTGCCTTTTTTTCTCTTGGGAAGATAGAGGGGAGATAATATATGAAAACCAGGGCATTGTATTGGTTTTCATCACAATTCTATGTCTGTAAGTTTTTGATAAAGACTCTTGAGAGGGTTAACTTAGGGCAATTTTGATTGTGCACAGAATTTGGTAATAGACCTATAGGTGTCCTGTGGCAGACCATAGACAAAGATGTACAGTTTCATTGTTCTTTGCCTTACAAAGGAAATCCATTAGCTTAATGAAAATAAATTCAGTGTTTCTTTATTTTTAGTGTGACTTCCTAAGGAAATAAGGCTTATGTCATAATTTAGCCCCTCTGCCTCTGTTTCCACCTGAGAATATTTGGACAATGCAATCAAATGTATTGTAGGAGATGAGTTTTTTAATAAGCAGAGTTTCGCAAGTTTAGTGAAAGTCACTGACTAGGCAGGAAAAAACCCCAAAACTTTAAGGTGACTCCTCTCACTGAGCAGTTAAAGTACAAGTTCAGTATTTGTCCCATTTAAATGTGGCCAGGCAGCTGGTGAGTTTGCATTCTCATAGGATCTGCTTACACTTGGAGGGTAAAAACTCTCTGGGGATTGTGGACAAGCAGAACCAGAGATATTAGTATGTGAGTAGATGTCAGTGGGGTCAGAAGTTAGGTATGACTGCAATAAAAAGGGAAGAAGTCAAATGTTTTAAAAGTATTAAAAGTACACAGATCTCAAACTTCCAAAATTTCTCAGGGGTCAGGCTTTACCATCTCTGCATCTCAAGGAAGAATTTCTTCATATTGTCAAATTATATACAAGGAATCTTATCTAGACTGATACTGGTGCTATCTTTACTGTCATTTTGGTGAAATGTAATGTGTAATTCTTAGTATTAAGGATGATTTAGAGAGCGTGAGTTGAAATTTTAACTGTATACTCTGAATTGCCTCCTATAACTTGGCAATTCAGCAGGTCTACTTTCAAACTGAACTAGTTCACATATTTTTTCCAGCATGGACATCCTTAAATGGACATACAAAAATCCACTCCAGGATTTTTGGTCACTGCTTAAATGATTTGTAAAATTATCCCATCTGCCTTAAACTTTGCTTTGTAAGCACCTTTTTTGGTAACTTTTATGTTAAATTTTGTTTTAGTAGCACTGTTGTTTTAATTTATGTCATATTATTTAGCTTGCTGCTTCAAGTGATTTTTGTTGAAATTAATTGAATGCATTGTCTGTATTGCAAAGTTTGATTTCTTTTCCATTTTAGAATGTCCTCATTACACTTCTTCTTTCATTATGCTTTGTCTCAAAGTTTTCTGTCAACACCTTCTCTGCTCTCACATCTTGAGAACAAGCAGTGGAAATGTCAAGCTTCTGAAGCCACCTGTGCTGATTTCTGGCTATCTAAACATAAAGATCTTGCTACATTTTGACTTTTACAAAATGCAGTTGGTGACATCTGTAATTACAATCCACACCTAAAACTTACTAAAACGATGTAGTGTATCTGGCTAAATCATTGCCTGTGTAAACTCCTGCATAGTTTGAGTTGCAGTAGCAGATGTGTGCTGCTTGTGTTGGGCTTCTATCAAAAGCAGAAGTGAGTGATCAGCTGCCCTGGGATCTTTGAGTGTTTCAAAAGCACTCTAGTTATCTGATTCAGGCTTTCACTATAGGTTTATGTATTCTTTAATTTATTGTCAGCACATCTTTTGGCTTTTATGCCAGGGTTTTTTTTGTTTGTTTGTTGTTTTTTGGGGGGTTTTTTTGGTTTTTTTTTTTTTTTAGGTTGGAGTTTAATTCTTGTTTTCTTGAAGATTTAACTTATGTTCAATTAATGTTGTTTTTGTGTTTGTGTTTTGTTTTTATTTTTTTACCAGGTCATCTGAACAAGAATCACCAAAGTGAGTTTTCTTTACACTTTCTCCTATCTCTTTAAGATAAATAACAAAATATATAACTTCAACTGATTTTTTTCTGGTATTGTTAGATTTCTTTTCTACATTGAAAAATCATTATATGAGCTGTAATTTCAACTTGTAAGTCAAATGTTTTTTTGGACTGTGTTCTGAAAAACTTATTAGGATGTATTTACACACACAGTGTTCCTCCTTGCTTGACATTGACTCCATTGGAATCATGAAAAGTCTTGGAAGCTATCAGATAAAACCAGAATTTTGGCAGTGTAATTATAGTTCACTACTTCAAAGCATTATGAAACTTTGAATGCATTCAGAAAGTGCCACCTTCTGTAGTAACTGAAAATTCTACAAATGTTGCATGAAACATCTCATTGCCATGGCCAAGTACACATAGTCTAACTGAAAGTCAGAAGTATTATGGAAAGAATACATTTGCTTGATGGCATCTTTCAGGACGTTTACATTTGCTGTGTTCAGATTTTCACAGGCCAAGAAACAAATGTTTGCAATATTGAAGTTCACTCCAATACAAGTCCTGTATGTTAAAAGAATTAATTTTACTCTCCTTGCAGTGTAGAATTAATTCTTCATTGACAGTTCAAAATGGCTTCTCACATATATAGACAAATACTAAAGCAGAAATAAATGTTTGAATTTACCAATTTTAATGCCAAGGTTTGCTTGGCAAGACATGTACTTCTGCTACTTTATCACTGTCAAAATTTGGTGTTGTTATACCTGAGCTTTTTCCAAGACAGCTATTTTCACATTAGGTAGTATTTCTAAGGATGGAGCAGTTAGTCTGTATGGTATCCATGAGTTTGGTCCAGTTAAAGAAGGAGACTGGTTATATGAGAGATTTGCATATCATCCATTTCATAAGAGGGAATGTAGCTAAATGAATGTTTGGGAAGTCCTGGAGCACCATCAGGCAACTCGGCCAATTCCCAGATTTGAAGGTTTTAGTTACTGACTTTCGTTATCACTGAATGTTTAAGTTCTTGAATGCCAGATCTATACCCTAGGTTATTTCTGTGTCTTTTCATGTGGCCATAACTACCTCAATAACACAATACTTTAACTGCAATTAAACCTTTCATTATCACTTCATTTCCTATTTCTCTGACAATTTACTCTGGCTTTTCTGCAAACTGCCTTCTTCCACAGGGATAAGGTTGAGATGACACTTGTGAGAGGGAGGAATCTTAAAAAAAATTAAACAAAAAAGTGCTTTGCAGGAATGAGAGTGGAATCACAGCAAAAGATTTTTCATGAATAGAATTGGCAAGTAAAGTGCCTTTCCCTTGGAGTTCAACCCTCTCCATGTGTTACTGTGAATTCTTGTACCACTACAACAGTGCCTTTCACTGCTAACATCAAAATATTTTGCTTAAAATGGTTTGGCTATTCCCGAATTTTTGTCCATTTTTCTGAATGTCCACTGATCAAATGGTAGGCTTAGATCACACTCCAATCCTGTTTCCCTGTGCTTCCATTTAGAAGTGGTGTTCAGTCTTTTAACTCTTAAAACTTGATCTTTTTGAGTCTTTTAATTTAAAAATCTGGATAACAGTACCTTTGTAATATTTATCCTTTCAAAATAAAGGAATGTCTTGGGAAACAGTCCAACACGGAGTTCTCTGACCCGTCTCTCACCTAAAGCCTTGGCTCCGTCTCCCAATGGAGTTGGCAACATTTCTGGCTCCTATCCATTGGAAGGGGTGGACAAGCAGTTCTTGGAAACGTATGACAACGTTACAAAAAGTAGCTCCACGGAGGACTCCAGTCAGTACTACTGTGATAAGGTAGGTGCTGCTGTGTGCTTGTAAAGCCAGAGCTAGTAGTGAACGTGACTTTGAGCTGGGGTTTGAGAATGCACAGAAGTGGTGGCTATGTTTCAGCATGGGCAGATTTTATGCTATAAGGAGAATAGATCTCTTGTTGGTACTCGCATTTATCCAAGGTTATGTGATAGACAAGCTTACCAAGTGCATTGATTACCAAAGTGTCCAGTACTCCAGAAGCTTCAGGGAAAGTTCCTAGTGGAATAGAAATCCTTACATGATTAAATCTTGTCTCTTCAAGGGAAAAGATCAGCTAACTCAAGTTGCTATATGTCTGAAAAGCAGACACAGCTGCTTTATCCCAGGCATCTCTTGAGGATGGCTAAACATCTTCCTTTTGTGTTCTGACCTGGCAGGAGAGCAGCTGCCCCCTACTAACATTACAGTAGTGGATCATTCTTCCCCAGCCTGTTCCAGAGGGGTTCTGGCTAAAAGTGGACACTTAAAATTAATTAAAACAACCAATTAAAATTAATTAGAATAGTTCTATCATTTCCAACATGTCCATTAGCTGCTGACACCTTTTAATTCTTCTGCCTTGTGGATCTGTTGTGTAAAAATACACCTATATTTAAAGGAGAAAAGTCAAGGGGAAGATAGTCACTTCACAGTTCTTAGAGTAGAATCAATTCTATTCATGTGTTGCACCTAAGCTTTTAATGACAATAGGTTAAAACCTTAATAGGATTTATCAATTAGGAAGGAAAGCTACGATGAGAGAGCAATGTTAGGACAGAGCAACCAGAAAATGTTTGCTGAGATGTACATTGCTATTTTTACTATTTAAAAGGTTACTACCATATTTTACAACCATATCCTCTTACTATTTCAAAGGTGAATTTGCATGGAGTAGTTTTGTCCAGCACATCTATATTTGGATGCACTGTTTTCTAATTTGCTGATATTTTTTTTGAAATCAGAACATTGTCTTTCTTTTTCTATATATTGCAGAATGACCTAATTCAGGGAGATTTACTTTTGGTCCGTATCATACCAGATGAAGAAGGGAAGTTTGGATTTAATCTAAAGGTAAACCAGCTGTCTAAAAATTATTTTAAAATGCTTTATGGATAAAATGTTTTTTACTTCATGATTTTTATTTAGTAATATAATGTTTGGGAGAAAAAAATTCAAGAGTGTCCTATGAACTAGAGTTTTTAGAAGTGGCAGCCTAATCCTTAAGTGCTATACCAACACTTATAAGCATCTAATAGTTCTCTGGTTTTCAGTTGCATGTATTTTGGGCATGGCACATATCCAAGACACACAGCCTATTTGGCTGCTGAAATACGAACTCGAAAGCCTAATTTAAGGCATCAACTTTTAGAAAATTGGACCTCTGTATTATAAAACAATTAAATAGTTGGTGCTGTTCCATTTAATTATATCCATTGGAAATCATATTGAAAATTTGAAAATAATTTATGAAGAAAATGAAATTTTTTTTTTGATAATTGACTGTTGTAAATGTTCTCCATTCCCTCACTGAAATTCCATTTAAGCAGAGAATTGTAAATTTGCTGTAATATCAAAATTAGAGCAGAGTTTGGTCATTTCACCTTGGCAGTTTATTGGTGGGGCAGCAACTGAATGTAATGTAAAGAAAACAAGGGAGTACAGTTGTCTGGAACTTTGATCCTGCCAGATTCCTTGCACATTTGCCACAAAATCTAAGAGAACTGTCTGCCTTGCGAGTTCAAGTGTTAAATTAGGTTGCTTCAAGCACAGGGTTACAATAAATGTTCCATTTTATATGTTTATGCCTATTAAAATGTCTGGCCTGAAAGAGGCACCCAATCTCATTTAGTGGAAATTGATAGATTTAAAGACACAACAACCCACCCCCTAATTCTCCATTTACTTACGAAAATTCAGTGCTACTATCCCTGTCTATGATGATACAGCATAAAAAATTTATATAAAAGAAAAAATGAGCAATTGCTTCTTTTAAATGCTGCTTATGCTTAATGATGGATTTGTGGTTGCTATTTACTTGACATTCCTCTCATTCTTCTAGGGTGGAGTAGATCAGAAAATGCCACTGGTGGTATCAAGAATAACTCCAGGATCACCTGTAAGTAAATTCTTGAGTCTTTAAATCCCTTCCATTGTTAATACTCCTTCCACCTCTCAAAGGTCTATACACATGGAAATTTGGTCACCTGTAACCAGTATGAGGTTGCAGCAGAACTGTTCTCATTACAAATTGGTTTAACCAGTAGTTTCTTAAATCAGAGATTAAAAGATCTGGAAGAATTAGTCAAACAAGATAAAAGTATGAAGTATATTTGTGTTCTCCTGTCATCTCAAAAACTGCATCCTGCTGGAAAATGCTTGATGAGGGGCAAGGACTGGGGATAAGGAACATCATTTACCAAAGAAGTAAATAATTTGAGCCCCCACAACCTAGAAAAAGTAGGTGGTTTGAGGGAGATGTAGGGATCTGCAAAATTAGGAGCACTTTGAAAAAGGAGTTCCAGCAGAAATATGGACTACTAAATTAAGCTTGTGAAGGCCAGGTTCTTCATATTTGGAGTTGTTCTTTGCACAGAAGATAGTAGACCTGTGAAACTCCTTGACAAAGGATGCTGTGGTTAAAATAATTTTATGTGTGGTCAGGAAAGGACAAATACCTGGGGGAAAAAACCTGTTGTTATTGACTAAGCAAGCCACAATAGGCTGAGGAAGTCCTTAAGGCTAAAATTATCTATAGAATGGGAGAGTACTTGGCAGGAGAGAGGGAGCATATAGAGAGGGAGCATATGTGTGCTCTGTTCCTATTTTGCCATAGACTTTTTACTTATGGAAATATTTATAGACCAGGTGAAACGTTTATAAAAATCAATAGAGTCATTGAGTTCTTCTGTTGAATTGTGAAATAATAATAGGAATATAAAATCTTTGTAAACTTTTTTTCTAAATAGTTATTACATAAATTTGTGAGGACAAATGTTATTTCAAAATTTTTCACTTGCTTTTTTCTAAACTATATTACTTAACTCTCATGAAGTAATTATAGTGCAAACTTGTTAGGAAATATTACTGACTTAATCCTAAAAATACAATGCGCTCTGAATCTTCTGACTCTTCTGAAATTTGATAAGCAGTCACAGGACTAATATCTAAATGTCATGATGCAAATCAAGCTAAAGCAGATTGCTTGAGAAGTTATTTTTTTGTCACATTTATGATTGTTGGCCTGACTTACACAGTTCATAGCACTTCTTTATGAACTACAGTAATTATTTGAAAAACTGTTTGGTAAGTAATTATAATTATAACTTATATCTGGGAATTGAAAATGAAACAGTTCCTAGGACATTTCATGGTCAACCTAACAACTATTTTAAGGGTGATTTGATATTCTGAAATTATATAGGAAAGTATTGACCTGTATTTTTTTCTCTTGGATTGAAAAAGGGCTGGTCTTTTAACTTCGAACACTTCATTGACACCCCTTTGGTGTAATAGGCATGGACAAGAGTGACCAGTTATATCTCTAGCCTAGTAAACCACAAAGTGAGCAAGTTACCAGGATCACAGAAAAAATTGGAAACAGATATCCAATTTAATATGCTCAGTAGCAGTGTTAGAAAAATCATGTCATGTTATAGCAAGAGGAAAATAGTATACTTATTTTTAAAGAAGGCAGATTAACATTGATTATATTGTTTTCCATGAACAAAATTTTACCTGTGCTTTACTGTTTAATGAAATGCAGCTGATATTTCAAAGTTCAAATTTAGGTCTATGGAATGCATTTTGATATTATTTTAGCTCAGTTATGTCTTACCCTCATTTCTGCTATTTTAACTTCCTCTAGATTCACTTATTACCCTGTAAATTATCTTCAGGGATGCTATTTGGTAATATTATTTGCTAAGATTATTTCTAAGGTTTGTAGGTCATCTTTTTCCCACTTTCCTACAAAAAGATGTGCATTTTTTGGAGGAAGGGAAGCAAATCTACTCCCAAAAATAAGGCAGCATTGTCTTTTACATATCCTAAACTTCTCTTTTAAAAATCCTTTAATAAAGCAGCAATGTAGTATGCTGAGAAAACTGTAGGACGGAGTAGCCAAAATTTTTGTCAGAGTACATTTTAGGGAAGGAACAACCATTTACTGCATCTGTTTGGTTTTGGGGTTCTTTTTAATTAAAGTTCTATATAGATTTTTTTTTTCCACAGACAGTATTAATGCTCTCAGGTGCTAAAGAGATCATATGGTTTTATTTAATAGAGCTTTTCCTGGAAAAAAAACCCATGCATGATTCTTGGAGCAATAGAAGGTGATTAGCATAAAATGACACATTGGGTATATCTATAGGACAGAGAGCCTTTGACATAATAAATTGCCTGGAAAAGTTCAGACTCTGAAAAATCTGTAAATTGTGCTTGCATAGGAGGAATTTTATATAGTTAGATGGTTCAAATAAGAAAGCTGATGTATTAACATATCACATGATTAACAAAGTTTGTTTGAGCAAAGATATCAGCCTCCATCTGTAATAAAGACTAATAGCAGCCAGCCAAGAAATCTACATTATAGACAAATACAGTAGCTCAGAAACCATTCCTTCCAAGTTCTTGTATGTCTGGACTGTCCTAGACTGACCTGATATGGTCTTAATATCACCTATTTTTAAAAATATTCATATTTCAGAGAAAATAATAATGTAATTAACTATATGTAATATTATAGTGTATATTATATATAATATTATAATAATTAATAATTGTAGTTAATAACATCTTAGAGTGATTAAATTATTAAGTCATTCATAGTTACATTCTTCACTTGCTTTTGTAAATTGTACCAAATATGGCAAGAGTGTTCTTGGGGAGTTGTGAATACCTACTTAAATCAGTGTTGAAGAACATCATGGCTGTTCCTAATTTCCATTATTTTTCTGTTTACATTTCTTATGAATCATTGTCAATATTCCCTATCCTTCATTATTTTCTTTCCTTATTTCTATGGAAAAAGTTGGGGGCAGCTATTCCTTCTTTGAATTTTTAGTCAGCTTTTCTGCATAGGATGTTTTCCTCTTGCATGCATCTTCTTTTTCTCTTGCTTCTTTCTCTTCTTCCTTTTCTGTTTTGTGGCACTAAGACAGGTCTTAAGTTTTCTTTTCTTTAACTTTGCTTGCTGGTACAAGTGACTCCCAATTTTTTTTCTTAATATCCTTGCCTCTTTTTTTTTTATTATTCTGCATTTTTCATCTTGTTAATTTTTTTTTCCATTATCATTTCTTCTTTACATCTCTTGTTTATTAGTTGATATTATCAATATATATTAGGCACCATCAATGCAGGGCATAATCAGGATTGGATCTAGTTTTAATATCTTCACAGGGGATTGGTAATGGTTGTTTGGTAGGACTAATGGTATTGGATGAATAAAGCTCAGGGAACCTGTGCTGGCTATTAAGGAAATAAAGGGAACACTTATGAAAATATAAAAACAGTAAAGGTCTATGTCTCATTCATATAATAAATGAAATGAAGTGTTTGTATATCACTCTTCTGTAGCTGGAGACTTCCTAGACAAAATGAAGATTCGGGTAGTAATGAAGATAAAATTGTTGCAGTACTTGACACTCAAAGATTGTAGAATCCTACACATCCATATTAGAGAAGCACAGAAGGTTGGAAGGGACCTGGAAGTCCTCTTGTCCAATCCAGTCTGCTCAAGAGTCACTTAGAGTCAGTTGTCCAGGACCATATCCAGATGGCTTTTGAGTGCTCTGAGATGGGAGACTCCACAATATCTCTGGGCATCTTGCTGGAGTGCTCAGTCACCACAGCAGTAGAACTGTTTCCTGATGTTTGAACGGAGCCTCCTGTGTTTCAGTTTGAGCTCTTTTCCTCTAATCCTGTCACTGGGCACCACTGAGAGTTTGGCTTCATCTTTTCTGGGCCTTCCCCTTAAGTATTTATTTGCATTGAAAGATCCCCTTGAGCCTTTTCTTCTCTAGGCTAAATACTCCCAGCTCTCTGATCCTTCCTTCATGCAAGAGCTGCTCTACTCCCTTAGGCATCTTTGTAAAATCGTCATCATATTCTGGCCATAGCTTTAATTGCTTTGTGCTGGACATAGGGCTAAGCATACTGAGAACTGTGGCAGGAAAAAACCCCAAACAAACCCTGGAGTCCAGCAGTTAATCTAAATCTAAACAAGACTCTACGAAATAAAGATATGAATTGTCTGTGAATTTCTTTGAAATTTAAAAAGTGCATACCTGGGAATGTCATGCCACTTAAATCAATGTTCATGAAAATCATGTTTGGACTTTTTGGTATTCACTGCATAAAAAGTGAACTGGGGTATCTTATGTGCCCAAAACACTTTCTCCAGAAATTCAGAGCTTGTTGAGGCTTGGAGTCTGAAATACAGATCTTTGAGAGCAATCTGATGATGGCTGTTTGATTACTGTGAATTCCTTTTAAAGCTATGGATATGCTGTTTGAACTGTTCCTTATTGTCATGGAGAGGCTTTGAAGCATGAGAGTTTTAGAGCTGAAACCTTTGCCAGAACCTCTGATACAGAATATGAAACTTTGTCAGGAGAACTGCGAAGACATTGCCTACACAATGTACTTAATATCCTGATTATGTTCCTGCTTGCACAACTGATTGTGATGACATTAACATGTTTCTTTGGTCTTAAAACAGGCTGATAAATGCATTCCAAAGCTGAATGAAGGTGATCAGATAGTGTTAATTAATGGCCGAGATATCTCAGAGCACACGCATGACCAGGTGGTCATGTTCATAAAAGCCAGCAGAGAATCTCACACGAGAGAGCTTGCACTTTTGGTCAGGAGGAAAGGTAACTGGGTTGATTTTATTCACTTTTAATGTTTTTGAGACTGTTGCTCTTATGCTTGGTAGTATACCCTCTTCTGTTTGCATAAACGTGTTCTCAGTGCACTTGGAATAGGTCTGTGCAAAAGTAGGTCTCACTAAATTTTAATTAGTTGTACAAGTAGTTTAAACTCTATAGATTATTACCACGGCAACGAAGAATCTAGAAAGTTAGAATTTCTTGGGTTTTTTGGTCTAAAAATCTGTGAGAATAAATTGTCT
Organism: Sylvia atricapilla; assembly: GCF_009819655.1. Classification (NCBI taxonomy): domain Eukaryota; kingdom Metazoa; phylum Chordata; class Aves; order Passeriformes; family Sylviidae; genus Sylvia; species Sylvia atricapilla. The sequence goes on along the minus strand of NC_089140.1, from coordinate 87,333,171 downwards.
CTTGAAAGAGGTTTTTTTTGTGATGTGGGGTGTTTGAGTTTTTTTGTAAATAAACCGTAATTTTAAAACCCCCCAACTGCAAATTTACAAAAGTCGTGGGCTGTTCCCCTGCAAAATTATGTGATGAAAGAAGTCAAATAAGCTGCTACTCACCTTATTCTTGCAGTCGAGATTTTGTGACAATACCGAGATAAACTTGTGCTGGTTGCTTGTAGAACTTCCATTTGCAAAGAGGAGACAGTCTTTGAAATATGCAGGATCTTACGCCTGTATGTTTAAGAATGAGGAACTCATCCAGCTTGGCTTTGCTTTCTCCATATTTAAACACCTGTAGATCCCAAGAGCTTCCAGATGATGTCAAACTCTCAATTTGTTATTTGCTTTCCTTAAGCAGTATGGTGAGGCATTAGCACGCACAATTACACAGAGTTTCTGATTGCATGAAGACATAAAAATCTGAAGGGATTATGCATCACTAGGAAACAGGAGAATGAAACAGCCACAGTGATATGTACTTTCGTAACATTGGCTTTATTTACAATTTCTCGTGTTTCTAAGAGGACATAATGATGGACTTTTTATTTTGCTTTCCACTGGCTTTATGCAGCATTTACTTTTCCCTTAATTTTCTAATCCCCTTTCAATTTCCAGATAAGAGAAATCTGTTTTTATCTAAAGATAACCTATATATATGTGGCCCCATACCAGTCATTGTTTATAGGTATGAGCATAACCAGCTCCCCATTTTCTGAAGTTTGGCAGGTATGAACTGTTCCCATCACTGCAGAGACATGTCTAGTGATAAAATACACTTCACAGGGACAGAACTGCCATGCAGATTACTTCTTTAATGTTTGTCATGTTTTTCAATAGCAAGGAATGTTGTAGAAAACAGACTAATTATTCTTCTTAACTTTAGTTAGTTCCTTCAATGTTAGCATAAGAAATTGTAAAAGGTAATTCTGTCTTGTCTACTGGCAAAGCAGGGATTTTTGTGATGAAGGGATTTTTGCATTTGTTTTGCTGTTGGAGGTCCAAACTTATAGAAGTTTCTTGTAGAGATATTCCACTAATTATGATCCACACTTTTTTAGGTAAAACTCCTTGTATTTTACCGTAGTGGATGTTGTGTTTCATTAGCCTATTTAGCAGTTCATTCTGTAAGACAAGGTTGCAAAAACCTCCTTGTGCTAGGAATTCAAGTTCTTTGCCTTCATAAACAGGTATTTGATGTTTTTCTTCCAGAAAGGTTATAGAGACATTTTACTCTTTATAGTTGCTACAGTAATACAGTACAAAAAGAAATGTGATTAAATGTGCTGCTATTTGCTTTTCTGAGATTTTGCAAACTCTGTTGTTATTTCAAGCTGGTATTTTTTTATATCTGTCAAAAACACATTTATGCTCTATATAATGGATTATAACTTCATGCACATCTTTCAGTAGTTAAACAGTTTGTGGAGCCCAAATCAGAAGATGAAGCTGATTCCCACACTCTGCCAGAATCTATTCTTCCTGTCTGTTCTGAATATGGTGGTGATACCCTGGAGGAGTCTATGGAGCAGCTAAGAAGGGGGCTAGAAAGTGGGACTGTCCTTATTCAGTTTGAGGTAGGTAATGCTATTAGTGTAGAACAATAGCTGTAACCAGAGAGTAATGGAGGGGTTGTAATTAGTTGCTAATCTCTTTGTTCCTTTTCAATCTTATCTCAAGAGAGCAACAATTTGACTTGCCCATCAGTTTCACCCTTCACTGCTTAGAACAGGGAAGAACGAGTTTTAAGTCTTACACAAAATAATACTTACTGAGAAAAATGTGTTTGAATCAATATGTTTTTGGCTCAAGTACCCAGAGTTCACCAAATTAGTATTTTTTTACTGTCGTTTTATTGAGTAGAGTAGTGGGATTTTGACAGAGGTTCATCTTTCACTTTGTTTCTTTTTCTATGCTCTTCAATGTGTGAGCAGGGATGGTCATAGAAAACTAGCTAATAAAATGTTTTATATTTTATTAAATTAGTTTCTTCAATGTTAGTGTAAAAAATTCCAGAGGATAATTCAGCTGCCTCTCCAATGGCAAAGGAGTGCAGCATGTATATTTGTGGTTGCTTTACTGTTGTAGATTCAAGCATTTATAGTAGCTCTGAACAAGCCCTAGTTTATTATGATTTATAAAATTGGCATTGGGTTCTGGAGTAGCCCCTTCGGTCACTGAAACCTTGTAGAACAGCAATAAAAATTTTCACCATTTTGATTTTTTTTCTTCACTGTTTTTTTTAAAGCTGGAAAATTTAATGGTAATGGCTGTAGAGTTGTGGTATTGTTTATTGTATATAACTACTCTTTTTATGAGGTTTCCTTTCTTTTTACGATTTCTGAGAATTAAAATTCCCCTGGTTTTAAAGAACTGTAGACAACAGTTCATAAGTGCTTTCCAAAATCCACAGTGCTGGATGCAGTGCAGCAATTACAATGAAGCTGTTGGCTATTGAAGCAGTAGCTCTAAAATGTGAACTGACCATTCAATACTTTCTCAATTGTCAAATTTATGGAGTAAATTTGTGCACAAATTTCCTGTAGTGAACTTCATAGGATATTTGATCCTTTACGATATTCTGATATGTGATGTTATTATATTCATAGATTATTTGATCCTATATTTTATCCTTTTTTATGTCACTGTTTATAAAAGGATTTTACAGAAAAAGCACAAAAGCTTTTTGAAATCTAATAAACTAGAGGACAGCTTAGTGGCCTTCTTGCTTTGAGTTCATTGTTCAGTGATCTTCAGAAGCACAGGCAATGGCAGTGTTTCCTCATCAGCTTTGGTGACTCAAACTCTTCATTCACTTTAGTATAAAATAGTAAATAATTAGCCAGTAGACTGTGAATAATCAAGTTTTTCCAGAATATCTTCCTCCGTTTATTCAAAATTTAAGAAGTCTGTCAGTAGCAAATGACTGTTTGCCAGGCAACAATGAAGCTCGAGAATGGTTGCTTGACTTAAAATTATTTCTTCATTGTCTTCCTAAAAAAAGGCAGAAACTGTAACCTGACTTTAGTAAAGTAGAACTTGACTTATAACAGATAGAAGCTTTTCCATTACATATATTATCGAGTTTTCTTCTCACATGGCTTATTTATGTTGTATGAGTTGAAAAGTGCAGTGAGCTGTGATACAGAATTTTAAAGTTCAACAAATCTCAGTAGAATAAATAGTTTTGTGTGTTGCTCTTTTTCTCTCAACCAGAATGTAGGGGATTTTAGCCTCCTATTTGAGTCATTCTATTTTATATATGGAACCATATTCAAAATCTTCATTAAACATGTAAGATATAATGAGCTCTTCGGTAAGTGTTCAGTGAGGGATGTAAAACTTTGGCACAGCCAGATTAATAACTAAGTTTTAAGGTGCTTTCATGTATATTTAATACACAAAAGCTATAGTTGTGTAATGACAGTTCTTGTGAGCTTGTTTGATTTTTCCTTTTTGTTATTGTTTTGAAGGGGAGTTTGGTTGGTTGGTTGGTTGGTTTTTTATTGTTTTTTTCCCCTCTGGACCTCTTTTTGTCATGTTTGATGTACTTAGAAGCAAAAATCATTTGGGTTTGAAAAGACCTCCAAGATCATTGAGTCCAACCATTAACTTAACACCAACCTCAAAATTTTGGCAGACATTGTATATACCCCATTTCATATGTCCATGTTTACTCCAGATAAAGTCTGCAACATAGGGATTGGCCCAAAAGCAAAGAAGTCACATGTTAAGAGATTGTGATACATTGAAGTTTTGTTTTTTTAGGTACTTGCAGAATTGAAATGGATAACTTTAGTCCAGAGAATAAAAATTTTTCTAAAATTCCTCTATTATAATTGATTCCAGAGAGTAAGTCTGCAGGTGTTTTTTTTGTTCTGATGCCATTCACTGCTCCCTTGTTCCACCCTCAACCACTGTTATCCTTCTGGTCTGCAGTTTTAAAAGCAAAAGGCAAACTTGCAGAGCAACATTTCATATCAGTGATGCTTACTTACCAGTGATGCTGGTTTTGTTTTTTTTGGTTTTTTTCCTAGAAATTTTTCTATCTATCCTTATGGGCTAGCAATAATAGAAATTCTTGTTATGTTTAATACAAAAACCTCTTAAGTGAATTTTGCAGAAGGATAGGTAAAGCATTAAAGAAACTATGGAATTTTTTTCAGTCTGTGTATTTTTGTGTGAATGTAATTAATGTTTGTATAGCAGAATCACATCCCTCAAAATCCTATAACTTTTCATTCTACTTTGCAGCAACTTTATAGAAAGAAACCAGGATTGGCTGTTACATGTGCAAAGGTACCTCAGAATATGGACAAGAATAGATACAAAGATGTTCTACCTTGTGAGTCTAAAGTACAGTTTCTGCCTAATTTGCTTTTTAAAACTGCTGTATTGAACTTGCTGTCTAAAGATTTCATTATATAATTGAAGTCATGTAATTCGTCATTTTATTTTCCAAAAGGTAATTTCTTCTGTTTGTATTCTGCTGTTTGTATTTCTGCAACTCCTTAGCTTTTTTTTTAAACTTAATAAAGGGAAGTATGTCTCTTAATTGCTAATTTTATTCTCTCCTTCTTGTGCGTGTGCAGATGATGCCACAAGGATAATATTGCAAGGAGACGAAGATTACATTAATGCAAATTATGTGAATGTAAGTGATATAGAAACCTACATTTACTCACTTTCCATATTACTAAAGCAGACAAAATTTTTCTTTTTTTTTTCAAATAAGGATATTTTGTTTTAATTTGGGGGATTTGTAAATGTGAAAGAGGTAAAATTTCATAACCTAATAAATAGTGTCTGTTGTGAAACAATGGACCATCCTAATACACAGTGGATGCTACCCTGTAGTGATGCACTGTGATATGTGCACAGTCTTTAGCCAGTACAAATTGTTTTATTTTTCCATGTACTTCAAATGCTAAGGTTGTCTCTGTAAAACTCAGCCACTTTTCCCTCTAGAGCCACTTATGACCTACCAGCTATGCTATGAAGGATCCAGAAGATAAACTAGAGCCTTGATTTCCCTAATCAATCAAGTGTAGGCTGGGAGTCAGGGAAAAGAGGGAGAAATGTGTATATATTTCCATCAGATACATGAACTAAGCACCTAAAAAAACACAGAGTCAATTATTAACATCCTATGTTTAGTATCAGGCAATAAACAGCTTTTGCTGTACCTTTGGTGTATGTACCTTGCCATCATTGCTTACTAAATACTAAAGAAAATTTAGAAAGCTTTGCAGTTTCATGTTTTCAAACACATTTTCACTATTAATCATCTGTTTGTAGTTCAGCACGAAGGACCATCGAATCCATGCTTTACATCTGTTTTAAATTAATGACTTTAAAGTTTTTCATGTAACAAATTCTAATCTTTGTTGTCTTATTACTTAGCTTTTTGCCTTAATCTTCCCTCAGAACTTCCTGTTTGAATGAAATACTGAGTTAAAAAGGTACTTGAGTAGTGAGAGTGAACTTAACATAGGATTTTTCTTTCCCGCTGTAGATGGAAATTCCTTCTGCTGGCATTGTGAACCGGTACATTGCTACTCAGGGGCCTCTTCCACACACGTGTGCACACTTCTGGCAGGTGGTCTGGGATCACAAATTATCACTGATCATCATGTTAACAACTCTCACCGAACGAGGACGGGTAAGTGCCTAGGTCCTTTGTATGATGAAGAAATGTACTATAGCTTTGAACTTTTTTCATTGTTATGGTTAAATAACCCTATCAGAGGCCAACTTACTTTGTTGAGTCATTCCTCTGAAGGCCAGGATTTCTGAATTAATTAGACAGAGCAGATAGACCTCAACTTGCTTTTTGTTATGCTGCTTTGCAAACAGACCAGCTCTCTGATAACAGAAATCACTGCATTCATTCTGTTGTGCTGATCAGACTGGTACTATGTGCTGTTTTTCTCTCTGAGTATTGGCCACCATGTGGCAGTTTCTCTCCAAAAGATTCAGCAAATGTCTGGAAGCATTGAGTTGGTTGAGCAAACCTTGTAGTCTAGATGTAAAAAGGAGTCTGGCATTGTGCTAGTGGTCAGAATTCAGCTTGCTCATTTTTATTTGCATCTCAGGTTCCTTCCTAGAATTGTTCTGATATAGTTTTTAATTATGTTAAAATAAATTCTGTCTCTCCTTGAATTTTGGAATAGTACATTGAAAATCTGGTGTATAATGATTTAATTTGTTCTTTAAAGATTAAACTTTAGATTGAAGGGGAAGATATTGGTTTTGGGGCTTTAGAAGCTGAAAAACAGTCGGATTTTTTAAGAGGTAGAGAAGTTGGTTACTCCTCTGTGCCTTCACCATAGGCTTTATCTGTATTTCATATGTGATTTGTCCTACATTATCAAATTTATCTGGCAGCTCAGTCAGAACCCAGTGTCTTTAAAAAAGCAAGGGAGTGAGCATTTTAAGTCGTAAACACCAAAAAATTGAGGTCTAAGGAAGTACAATTAAGCAACAATTAGGTTCTAACCACGGTCATGTTATGTACCTGCTCATGGAAGCAGATGTTGTTGAACATCTCCTGACATAAAAATGTTCCCTTCATCTTTTGATTGTATTGGTGTATTCATTTCCTTCTACTGAGCAGAAACACAGATCAGTAATAGTCTATTACAATCAGTAATAGAACTGACTGAGTTCATACAGTCAGTTCGAAACTTCAAGGCAATTGTAGATAGCTTCTAATCATCCTGCTGGTACCTTTGCGTACCAGATACTTTTATGAGGTGTGGGGGGTTTTTTTGTTTGGTTTTTGTTTGTTTGTTTGTTTGGTTTTTGTTGTTGTTGCTGTTGTTTGTTTATTTGTTTCAGGGTGGTTTTGGGGGGTTTTTTGTTTGTTTGTTTTTTGTTTTTTCTGTGAGAAATTAGATTTGCCCAGCTTGTGGGTGAACTTTCATAGAAAAAGATGCATGTTTTTGTCAAGAATATCCCCATTGGCAAATGCCAAACGTTTTCCTAGTCCCTGGAGGTTTTACATTCCAGATTCTCTTTTTCCAATGGTGTTAAGATTTGTGATAGGATTTTTTTTTTTCTCCACAGTAATAAACATTTTTTCAGAAATGGATGTGTTATTTTGGCTTAAATTTGAAGGGGAAAGTACTTAAGATAAATTACCACAGTAAAACTTTCAGGCATAATGGTTATAATTTTGATTTCAAGCCTCTGAAAATTGAGCTCTATTAAAGGTAAATTAAGAAATTTTAACTTTTCAAAAATTCCAGCTCATGTTACTCTGTATCAATTAGAAAGTTACAGACAACAAAAACCTTGAATTTTGTGCAGGTTGCAATCTCCACAGGTGGAGATTCCACATTTCTCATAGGGCTTCTTGTTTCTGTGCTTGTCCTTCTTTGTGGATTCTTTTTTGCCAACATCTAGTCAGAATTTCCCTTGTTGCTTTTTTACGGTTGCCTCTTGTCCTTTTGTTGCTCACTTTCAAGAAAGGTATGGCTTTGCCATTGCTGTAACCTATTAGATGGCTAAAGTTAGTTTCAAATTTAATCCCTGCACTTCTTTTCTTAAGACAGAATAAATCTGTCTTTATTCTCCCACATTATGCCTTGAGAAGTCACTCTAGCAATTAAAGGTGAACAGCAGACAAAGCATCATGCATCCAATTGACCTGAATATTTATTATAAATCACTAAAACAGAAGTTTATGGAGAACTTGGCCTATTTTGTCCTGTTATTTTTCAATTTGGATGGAAAAAAATCTCACCAGTAAATTCAAACACATTTTGTACCTCTCCTTGCGTTCCCTGAACCATGAAATAGGAAGGAAAGCTGGAAACAGAAGGCCTTGAATACAACACTCTTGACATGTGCCTATTTTTCTTTACAGACCAAATGTCATCAGTATTGGCCTGATCCACCAGATGTCATGGAATATGGCTGCTTCCGTGTCAGATGCCACTCTGAAGACTGCACAATTGCTTATGTTGTCAGAGAAATGGTCATTACAAATGTTGAGGTAAATGCTCCTTGCCTTTAATTATCCCCAAACAAGCTGAATGAATGCATTCATAGATGGGTAGATAAAGACTGTGGCAATGTATATCTCTGTGTGTTGGTATGATGTGTGTCTATATACACACAGACAACTTTTTAAAAATAGAATATGTGTATTATGTGGACCAACATGGTATGATTATTTTCTTAGAGCTTCTTCAAAGACACACTTTTGGAAGTTCTAGAATACATTATGCTGTACAGGTACCATAATAAGCATCATAAGGAAGTTTAGTGCTTTTCTTTAAACAGTTTTGCAGTCACTGACTCTTCATAAGGACTTTGATTTATAATGAGAGTTTTTATCCAAAGTAACTCTGCTCTTTCAAGGGTGAAATATGGGTCACTTGGTTAATAGCACATGCAGCCATTAAAGAAGTGACGCATAATAGAGTTGTTTTGAAGGAAGATGCAGAATCTCACCAGTTCCTTTCCAATGTCTTTAGTCAGATTTAAAAAAAAAAAAAAACAATTTTTTTGTTTCTCAAATGAAATGTGTTCAGTTTATGAAAAATACTTATATTCTATAACTCCTAATACTTTCATGCTAATATCTAGGGAGTTAGGAAGCAAAGAGAAGGCAAAAACCAGCATATTATCTTGTGTTTTGAAATCTGTGTTCAGGTCACATCTAGACTTCGCACAACCTGAATTGTAGGGGTTGAAGTTTGGTTTTTGTTTTAAAGTTGACCTGCATTTCCTAAGCCTTTCCCTTCTTCTTCTCCAAAATTCTATGGCCACAGGTATTTTCTAAAACGATGAAGAGTTTATGCTACCATAAGATGCGTAAGAAGTCATTGTATACTGACCAAAGGCAATTTGTAGTCAGTCTTTTAAACGAATGTATATTTAAGTAGCTTTTACTGTTACCAGAATTGCTAGTACTAATGATAACAGTAAGCAAGGAAAAGGCAATATCTGTTTTAAAAGATAATATTTAATCAATGTTCTTACAGCAAGATGACCAATCCTTTAGTCTCATACATTTGTAACTTGACACTCTCTCACTTGACAGTGCATCCAAATTTGTTTTAATGTGATTTAAGTTTTCCTTTGTAGTCATAAACATGTGAGAGATGTCAGATGTCAGTACTTAAAGGTTTTTCAGTTAAGACAGTTTACAGTACTTCTGTTTCTAGATATGAGAAACTGCCCAGTAAGGGAGCAGCATGATATTTGTTTCTACATTTTGGCTGATTACTCTGTAAGAGATCAACTTGAATATCGGCACAGAAGAAATTAACCTTATACAAGTAGTACTGCAACTATATGTGCCCAAAGTTTTAGCCCTTGTCACTCAAATTATTTATTTGTAACCTTTCTAATGCTCATAAAATAAAAAAAGGTTTAATTTCCTGCCTTTTCTTTTCAAGACCAAGATTTGAAAGCTATACTGTAGCACTAAGTTTGGGGGGCTTTGGGGTTGGTTGAGGCTTTTTATTTTTAAAAAACAGCTTCAGAACATTTTGAGGATCAGAACAAACAGAAAGAAATCATGTAGTGAGAGTGCAGAGTTCATCACACAGTGCACTATTTTGTAAATTGAGATACGTATTTCTTTATGATCCTTGACAAAAATCCATAAGAAGCTGAGAAACAAATTTTCTTTCAGTTTCCTTTAAGATAAATGCCTTGCAATGTATGATTGGCCATTAAATCTCACTGGTTTTGAAACAAAAGAGACAAATAACAAAACTAAGTTAGAAGTGTTATTGCTGTGCAAGTGTGTACAGCAGCCTAATAATGTGTGAACAGTTGTCCAAGAAATGACAAATGTCACTTGCCAGAGTATCTACTCTTTAGAAACTGGGCTTTAACCCTGATCATTGAGATTCAGCTTTCAAGGTATGTTTGTGAAGCTCACTGGCAAAGAGCACACCTTTTCCTGCTTAGAAGGTAAAAAGACCATTTCATGGTTAATTTGGTTCTACACTGTGATTTTTTTTTTTGCGTCATTATTGAAGATTATGTTATAACCTCTGTGAAAAAGGACATTAAAAGAAGCATTGAAATGCAAAATCTATTGCTTGGTTTTTAACATCAGTTAGAATTAAGGTTGACATTTCAAGTTTAAATTTCCTACTTTCTATATGACTGTTATGATTCTCAGTTCTTTGTGTTGATTTTCTGAAGAGCACACAAATCTTTTATTAATCAGGGAGAGGCTATCATTTAAGGAGAATGAAACAAGGAAATTTGCCTTTGATGTAATTATAATAAGCAAGGCTGCAAATTGCAGAAGGCTGAGGAATGGATATTTTTGTGGCTGATGGTCTTGACAGTACAGCTGTATAGCAAGTGTTAGAGCAGCCATTTGAAGCATTACCTGTGACAGCCCTATTCTTTGTTTGGAGTTTCAGCCCCAGTAACAGACTCACTAGAAAAGAACACGTGCTTCTGGGCAAAATCTAGGCTGTTATCTTAAGCACAGTGCTGCTGTGGTTAAGTATCTTGAATTTGCTCAGGATGGGTAGGGACAAGTAAATCATTTTGTCAGAGATTTTTTTTGCTGAACAGTTTTGCTGTAATGAAAAGAACCATTATCAGAAGCACAACAACAAACAACTGGGGACAAACATGATGTCTTTAGACCTCTGTAGTTCCTTAATAAGTAAATGTGGATCAATGCCATGAAGAAGCTAAATCCTGGCCAAGGGGGTGATGATAAACTGGGCAAGTTACATACCCTGAAGTATCACTGAACTGTGCTGTTTGGGCTAATTTTTTTGAATTCATAGTTTTTAAATGGATTTGGAGAAATACAAAATACATGAATTCCATTGAAATCAGTCCACATGAATGCAAAAAAAAAAAAAATTAAAAAGTTTGGAATAGCAAAGTGTACAAGGTCAAGTTAAGCAAAAATAGCAACTTAGCCATAAGCAGCTGTTGCTGTCTCACTTTCTCCAAAACTCATAAAACATGACTAGTAAAGCCAGATATTTATGAAGAAAATTATATATTTATCAGTCCTTAGGATGACTGTGATTGAAAACCTCAGTGGTAAAAGAAAAAATTGTGGAAAGGACTTAAACTAAGTTGCAGAGAATGGTGGTTTGATTAATAACTTGAATATGAGAAGTTGCCTCTTATTTTCCTTTATCAGGTTTGTATAAAGGAGCAAGATCTGAGAGGAATAGTGTTTAAAAATAAGTATTGCTAACAGAACATGTACTGTAGGGCTAACTATGGAACCAGTAACTACAATTCCAGCATTTTTTTATGTATAAGTGCTAGATTTTAGTAACTGTGATGGTCTTTTAATGTAAGTTATTTCCATATGGGGTGTTGTTTGGCTGACATTTTCTGCATTTAAAAAATTATTTTCACTAGACTTGAATATATTATGTTTTAAAAAAGCAAAAAAACCCACTAAAAATAAGCTTAAAAATCTGGACTTTATCAGAGTACTGCTTTGATACTTTCTGCATGAGACATAAAAACTTAGACATAGAAAAACTAATTCTAACATAAATATATTTACTGTTTACATTAGGTTTGAATAGCTAATAAAATGTAAAGTGTTTTAAAATACTTGTGCATTTTGGAAGTCAAGTTGCAGAATATTGAAATTTCAGCATTTTGAATCATCTTAGAAGGGCTCAACAAAAGAATCAAAACTGATCATGTTAAAGCACAAATAACTGAAAGACTACACTGAGGCTTGAGGCAGACCTGGAATAATTAACAAACACCTATTTTGGTCTCTAAGGATGATTAGGGCACATAACAGAAGCTGAAGATGCTTACACCAAAAGCAGCAGCTTTGAGGACTTAAGTGCATGTTCTTTGTATATTCTCACTCTGAATAAGTCTTATGTAACGTACTTTTTGTACCTCATGTCTGTAAACTCTTTAACTAAATGCAGCTCACTCTATTTGAGCCTGAAGTACTGATAAGTAAAAAGTCAGTCAGCTCTTTCCTTTGTTCTGAGCTTGTAAAATTACTTTTTGCTTCTACAGATCACTGTCAGTGTTTCTCAGGTGTGCCACTGGCATTTATCCATGTTGTGTAGCTTTAAGTTCTTGAAGCATGTGGAAGGCAATTGGGTACTCAGTCTTGGATAATTTTCAAATTAATCAAGTCTTTGTTTCACCAGGTTGCTATAATTCAAACATCTCTGATTTAAGAGATTCAGCTCAAACTGTGATGTGTAATTGCTACTTTACCTCATTTCCCTTTTGAAGAGGTTCTGATTAAGCATGTGCAGATTTTCAAATGATGGCTTTTTAATGACATTTTCTAGATATGTTTTTGTATTCTTTTTAATCTGTGGCATTTCAGAAAACTGTGAGCAGTAATCATTTGATCAAGGTAAACTTTTTTTACTCAGTAGAGCTGGGTAGCAAAAGGCCATGCATGCCTTTTCATGCAGAGATCCTGGTCACTGTGCATCTTTTGATGACATGGATGGTAGATCCCCGTGTAATTTGTATTACACTGAGCTTGTTCATTAATGTTAGATTACATTGTTCATGTGGGCCTTATGCTGGACCTTTTAACTGTTGATTTCTCAGGCTGTGCTTTTAAGAAGCAAAGTATGAACTATGTAATTTTTCTTTTTGATCCTGTGGGCAATTGTAAATTTCTGCAACTGCTTTGACTGGAATAAATGTATTCCCTAAGACTCTACTTAGTACTTATAGTATAGAATAGTATATTACACTTATTCCATCTTTTGTGTCCTATTAGCCTGTTCCCCGGGAGTGGAACATCCTCAAGTGGGAGAGGAAAACAAGCAGTTGAAGACATTTAAAACAGGTCCTATATTTTAGCAGTTGTGAGCATAAGAGAAAGGGGAAAAAACTTTTAAAGTCACTAGCATCACAAAAGCATTCCTGTGTGGACCACTAGGGAAAGGCCAGCTTTTATAGACCAATCCAGTCATAAAGGAGAGTTTTATTTCAGAAGGGTGCCAAATGTTAAGTCTGGTAATGGACATAAATTAAATGCTGGTAACAGCTTAACTATTGCAAAATATGTGGAAGGAATAAAGGAACATGAAGAATTGTCTCAGTTTGTAAAGATTGAGGTCCTCACTACATGGTGCAGCAGAGCTCATGAGCATCTTAGGTCTTTTCCTTCCCACCCTAATCATTAGTTACATGTGCAACAAAGCAGTTCAGCCCGATCTGAATGCAGAGATGATTGAGTGATTTCATAATCAAAGGTAGCAAAACGCTGAAGAATTTCTGTAAAACTGTGGGGTTTTTACATATAATTGATTCAAAATAACAACTTTTTGTACAATAGACTTTTTTAACTAATTATATTGCTTCCACACATAAAAGTAACTTCTGTGGATCATACAGATGTCATTCTTATATATATCCAATGAGCATGTATGTATGAATGATATTCATGTATATATACTGTTTTCTGACAGAAACCAGATTTAGCAAGGGTTCCAGGCAACTTTATTATATCTGAGTCTGTAAGTGTGCACAGACATATTTACAACAGATTGTATAGGCCCTAAACCCCTGGTATATTGATATTGTTCTCAGTAGTTCTGCTGTTCTCAGTTGTTTCTTCCAATCAGTTCTAAGCTACTGTATAGTACTGTTATGCTTATGTCTTGTAGCATTTTACCTCAGGTGAATCAATGATGTCAAAGTCTAACAGTCAATAAATCAAAACAATTAAAATGTTTAGATCACAGAAGTTAAACTTGATACCTGATTTATTTAGAAAATGTTCTGCCTTATGAATTCTTTCCAAGATTTACATGTCCATGCTTTACACTGAATTTTAAAATCACGAATGTTTCTACACCATCTAGCTCTTATTGCATCTGCAGAAAACACTTGCTGTGAAAAAGATGACTTATATCTAATAAACATTAATACAGGAATCATAACACTGGCCGTTTTTTGAAAACTTTACTGTGTTTTAGACAGAACAACAACACACTGTCACCCATCTCCAGTATGTAGCTTGGCCTGATCATGGCGTTCCTGATGATTCCATGGACTTCTTGGAGTTTGTGACCTGCATGAGGCCAAAGAGAGTAAAGAATGAGCCAGTTCTTGTTCACTGCAGGTACTTGTGTTTTAAGACTCTGATTATAGATCTGCTCCAGCCTTAGAATAAGCATTTGATGGGAAAAGTTGCTCCACAAGACAGGAGATTCCTTGAATTAGATGAATATGTTAAACTGTGTGGTATGAGCATTTACTGCTGATGACAGAAACACTGATTTTACGTCTAAAGGATGAGTTTACTTTGTCTCCCTTTCTCCTACATCGTTTTGGTGAAATGGCTTAGTCATGTAATTATCACGGATGTGATAATCTGCAATTTAATTTGTTCACTGTTTTTTATCCTCTACCACTGTTGTAATCTCATTCTGAATGGTACTGCAAAAATTCTTTTCCTGCTGTTCAAGTGTGTGTGTCATAAAAACAGTCAATTAGATCATACCTTTTTTAAGACAAAAATACCAAACCAGTACAGTTTGAGCAGTTTAACTGTTTAAAAATGCATTTACTTTAGATGAATTTTTAGTTTTAATTATATTAAAAATATTTTCTTTTTAGTACTTACCAAAAAAATATTACTGAAATATTGCTGTAAAAATAAACTTTGCACTCTCTTTGAATTTTACTAGGGTCTTCCTGTAATTTCCAAGGCTGTCCTACTGTGTTATTAATTTGGTGCATTGCAAAAACCTGATTTTATATTCTAATTTTATATTAATATTTATATTTTATCTTCTCCTGTTGCATTTCACAGTGCAGGAATCGGTCGCACTGGTGTGTTGGTCACTATGGAAACAGCCATGTGCTTAATTGAAAGGAACCAGCCTGTTTATCCACTGGATATTGTACGGAAAATGCGAGACCAGAGAGCCATGATGGTGCAAACAGCAGTAAGTGATGGAGAGGAAGCATTATTTTCTGTACATATACTGCACTCATAAAGTATAAAACAGGTCCAAAATTTTTTTAAAGGATCTACTAGTATGAATTTTCAGTTGCCATTACGTTTCATGCATGAATTTAACATAATGTAGCATAGTGGCAAAGGCTGCCTTGCTAATGAGGCATTTATCTATTTTTAAAATATTTCTTATCCTGCCATGAAAAGATAATTGATTTCAATACATTCTAAGTAGTTAGAATACCCAAAGTCAGACTTGTACTGATCATTGCTTCAGGGTCCTTTGTCTAAATTCTCTGCAAGAAGCTAGAATAAATTTTTGCTTTTATTCTAGTACAAGGACTAGTACCAGGAAGTTATTAAGTTGAAGGCAAAATCAACGTGTTTGTGGCCTGGCTTGAAAAGAAGGAAGTGGCTTCTCAAAAGGCCACTTTAGAGTAGAAATTCTACAAGGAACTTCAACATTCAAGAATTGGTCCTCTTCTTGAGAATCAGATGTAAAAACCTGTAGTAAACTTCAGCTTGCCAGAAGACTGAATCCCTTTTATTACATCAGAAATCAGCCTGAATTGTCCTTTCACACCACACTATGACATAACTGAAAAATACAGGGAATAGTAATAAATACAGCTACAGTCAGCCTTCTGGTATAGAAAACAACTACCTAAAATAGGATTCTTTACTTTGCTTGCTTGTTAGTTTGCTGTCAGCACAATCAGGAGAGGGACGATCTGTAGCAGCAATACTGTGAAACTAAATTCACTTGTTATTTCTGAAGAAAGCAGATGCTGTTGTGTAAAGCTGGTGACCAAAACTGGGATACTGTGCTGTAGAGGAGACATAGAAGCAAGCACTCAAATGTAAGAAAACAGAATACCAGAGAGATGCATGTAAATATTACAATCTGTCCTGGATGCTCTATCACATTCCCATGGCTGGATATCCCACTTAGGGTTTCTGGGAGAGCCATTAGAGATTGTTCAGTTTTAATAAAGAGATTGTTCAGTTTTAATAGCCTTGCCTAAAGCATGTTCAGCTGCCCTGTGGGGATTGTGTGTGCTCCAGTTATAAGGTGCTATGATTTGCCAGATGCACGTTGTGATAGGGGGTACTCAAAAAGAAGGGACCAATCAGAGCTATTACCTGGTCAGTTAAGTGTCTGTTGTTAATCGTGTGATAGCTGTAGTTTCTCAAAGACCAGTAATGGTGTTGCCTTGAGCAGCCAAAAAAGCTTCAACCGAAATGACGAAGCTATAACAAAGTTGGTGTAACTGTATGGCCTTTCATTAAAAAAAAAAAAAAAAAAAAAAAAAAAAAAAAAAAAAAAAAAAGGAAACACAGAGAAATTAGGTATCAAACAATGCAGAATACAGTGCTTAGGATATACAAAATAGAAGTAGCTACCAGCTGAGTGAACAGTAAGAATACATGCAACAGTTAAGAGCAAAGAAAACAAGTAGTCAGAGATTGAGTCAGAGGAAGCAGTGCTGAAGTACTCATTCTTTTATTTGTTCAGTAATTTGATCATACAAGTTAACAGAAGTATTGAACAGAGAGCTAAATACCACACCTGGCTTGTTCAGGCAGTAGAAATATGGAAATGACAGTAACAATGAAGAGACAAGTCAAAGTAATTAAGTAATAAGAACAAAGTAATATTGAAGGTGGGAGTAATTGACTGAAAGGTTGAAAGAAAAGCCAGGAAAATCGAAATGCAAAAAACTCATTTCCACTTTCCTGTTTTCCTTAGGTTTTTCTGTACTTAAAAGAAAATGTGTTATGTTTTGTTATGGACAAGAATAACATTCTTTTATATAAAAGCAACCTAAGGTCCTTAGCAGTCCAAATGTTATCATTTAGCCTTGTCCTTTGGGAGATAGTGGGAGGATGTTTCCACTGATAATTGTATCATTCCTTGACAATACAAGGGTGACTGGGAGAACATTTCAAAGATGGAAAAAGGGACGTAAAAAATGTGAAGCTTTGCTTCTCTGAATATATGACATAGAACTTTGGAGAAAAGGATTCATTTGGGGGTTTTGACAATAGTAGTTTCAACAGAAGAAGTGAGGATGCTTTGATGATGCAAGTTCTCATACATTTCAATAATCTTGTGTTCTCAGGATTGTGTTAGTCATAGAAATTTATTCAGGCTACCTGGATTTTTAGTTCTGCACTAGTCCTATTGATATATCACTTTTTAGGAAGAAGCTTACAGTCTAATTATTTTTAACAAATAATTACATTATAAGGTGATGTAAGAGCTAGTCTTTGTAATAGTATAATGCAGAAAAGAAACTGTAATTTGTAAAAACTTTAAGATCTAATTGAGATCAAAATGTTGGGTGAGAGAAGACTTAATGTGGCTACTGATTTTCAAAACTATTAATTTGAAAGGTTTTGATCCCCTTCTCTTACAAATGGAGATATGTGGTCTGAACAAAAATTGATAATGAAATTACTCCTTCTGCAGTCAGGTTTGGGGGGAAAAATGAAAAAAAAAAGGGGGTTCAGTTAGATAATTACACCTATAAATCCTATATGGCACCTTAAAATGTGGCCTTGGTCATGTAACTTAATTGTGCCCTGTAATATGTAACTGCAGGGTTGGCAAGCTCAGTAATATTCGTAATAATCAGATAACTACAAATCACTGCCCCACTCCCCCGCAATAGATGAGACGTATAAAGAAGGTAAATATCAAGTTAAGCTTAGTCAAAAGTCATGCACAGTTTTTGCAAATAATTCCTATTCCCTGAATATTAGGCATGTATTCTTTTAGTTTAGGGAACTGTATTTTCCTTGGAATGTGATTTTTAGTGCTTGTCCTTTAAGGAAGAGTAAATGTCAGCTTTGTTTACTATGAACATAGACAGGAGAGTAGGATTTTCTCCACTCATCCTTGTAGCTCCTCTCCTGTCATTGCTCAGGAAAAAAGGAAGCCGTGGAACTGATAGTCCTATTCAATAATACTGTCTAATCAGCAGTTTAACTGAACATCCATAAATGTTTTTATGTTTTCTTTCCTGCACAGAGTCAATACAAATTTGTTTGCGAAGCTATTCTTCGTGTTTACAAAGAAGGATTGGTTCGACCACTGGATTCCAGTTAGCACAGCACTGAAGGATGAGTTCTTTTTTCGGCTAAAATACCTGCTCTTTAAGTAAAGCAAGGGCTTGTTTCTGAAAGCAAATAGAACGGACTAGAAGCCCATGAAAAGACAGACGAGCACATTTGAACTGTTGCACTTTAAATTTCTCAAGAAGATTGCTAAATCATGTACAGTATAACAGAGTCATGTAGATAAATATATGACAGTAATTGTGTGTAATATGCTTTATTCCCATAGACAACCATAAACAATCATGGAAACCTTAACACATCTCTTTTACTGCCTTAAAACACCCTTTACTTTGAAAGTTACAAAGTTCCTTGTGTTTCCTTTGAAATTGCAGAAAGAAAACTCCTATTATTGAAATTTTTCATCTTTAGGATGTATTTAATGTATTTGTATGGTATGAAAGTTCATTGAAGGTGAATATTTGTAACTTTCTTATTGGGATACTAAATATCCTTGGAACTGTAACCTTGACTAAAAGGCTGATGAAGAGCTTTAAAGGCTACTGCATAACTACTGTACACTGAGCTGGAGAAATTTAGTATTCAGTTACCGTAAATCTATTAGTGAGTATGCCAGCTGTTATAATATGCTGCTTAGAAATCACATCTACTGTATGTGATGTGAAAATAATGCTGCATTTAGGCATTTATTCAGATGGTACAGTCTACATCTTCTGTTGCTCAATTTTAGGTGCAACTTGCCCTTTTGACAGGAACCTACTTCTTACAGTTTTAGTTATTGCACCCCTTTTCTTCTGTTTCTGCTGTCCATCTCGTTTATACTTTTCACTGCTGTTTCTATATGTGGACTGAAAACATTTTAACTTAAAACGAGGTTTAATTCTCTCTCATGTTTTGTTTCCATGTGTATTTATGAGTTCTCAGATGTAAATGTGGATTAATGTTGCACACAAGTACTAGACTTTTGACTTACTGTATATGCAAAGTAGTCTAATCCAATACTGGAAGAAAAATTACTACTGAACCCATCAAATATGTTGCTGCTATTTCAAGGTGTGAAGCCTACAAGGGCACAGGTGTTGCTGGTGTTCAGATGGTGATGAAATGTTGACTTGCTGTCCTCCAGCAAAGCGCTCTTACCCATCGAAACACGACTCCCTTTGGCAAGAGTTCTCCAGATTTACCGTGTTTCTTGCTTATACAGAAATGCAGTTAAATTCACCTGAAGATTTTACATGGAAAGAGAGAATGAATTTGTACATTGATGAATAATTCACCCTAAGGTACAATGGTCTCTGTTTCATTTCAGATGAGAGAATTGGACTTTCTGAACGGTATAACCACATTTGTATAATGTTAAATTATTTTGTGTGTGCTTTTTGATTAACCTGAGGTAGTTATTAATTTTTTAACAGTGTTTAAAAATATTCTAAGGGGCTGTTTAAAATTCTGTTATTTAAAAAATGAGTCCTAAATAGGGAAAAAATTGTATGAGGCATATTAGCCAGATGTTTATATGTATAAAAGAGAAAATAAGATTTTTTTTTCAGAGAGATATATATGCACACACATATTCAGATGTATTTTAGAATTATGGTTTGTATTATGGATATTATCATTTATAGCTGAAGTTTCATTATAGAAACTATCACAGCTGTACAATATGCATCTCTCATGTTACTGGTTTTTTCCCCCAAGAGATAACTAGAAAGTGCATGTAGGATGAGCTAAATTGCTGACTTCTCTTTTGTAGGCTTGGTCCTTTCTCTAAGAATACATTTTTAGCTATAGCTGAAGAAGATATGTGGTTAATATTTATTGACCAAAAGAGTTTTAATTGAGATATGCACAGTAGTTGGCAACATGGAAACCTTCTTGGCTTTGTTAGGTTGAATGGTGAATAGGTTTGTGCTCATCCTTACACACTGCATTCCAAATTTCACTTTGACTGGAGTTTTCTGTAATATTTTGGATCACTGTCATCTGGCTTGACTGGGCATAGATTAGAAGGGAAAAGACTGGTTCACTCTTATCTTGTTAAATTGCATCAGATAGCTCAATCTGTCTATGAATCCAAATGTAAAATTATAGTGGACATGCACATATTACTTGGGAAGCTTTGTTATGTGTGTGCCTGTCTGTTAAAATATCTCTTTTTTTTATTATTATTATTTTTATTTTTATTTTATTTTAAGTTGTTCTGTGCCCAGGTCAGAGTCAGCCCTTGCAGGTGGCATGACTTGCATTTAATAGTTTGTCAAGAAGTTGAAAAGAGGCAAGAAAATAAATTGTAAGAAAATATTTAGAGCATCTTTGTGACATCTGTGTCTTTCATGAAAGTACTCATGGTTTCTTTGTGTTCAAGGTTATTTCTATATTCCAGTTGCTATTTATGTTTCTTCATGTTTAATATGTACTTACCAAAGCACTGTAAATGTATTTCTTGTATAACTCCAGTCTCAAGATACATGGTATAGGCTTGACTTGAGTTAGTATGTGTGCATTTAAATGATGACTGTCATATTGTGACAACAAATGCTGCTCTTGTTCTGGTAAACTTGGATGGATTTGGTAATACCATTGAGGAGCTCTTGGATTTTAATAACTTGTTTGAAATTTCTGGCCACAGAGAGAATATTCAAAGCTATATAAATAGTAATCTCTGTAAGTTTTTTATTTGTTTGTTTTAAATACCTTAGAGGAAATATTAACTACACAAGTATGTTGTGTCCATCTTTATTTCAGTCTTGCTGGTTTTTGCACATGTACCTGTAGGGTCCATAGGGGAGAATTGAAGGGGTTTTGTCTTCTCTCTGTAGCGTGTGATGACTTTGCACTGAATGAAGTATGCCTTAGATCTGATCTTGCAGTGAAAGCATAATTATGAAAACATCTTAATGCCAGCTTTTTTTCCATAAAATTTAAGAAATCACGAAGACATAGATTTAATTGATCATTTTGGGGGGAGTTTGCTGGGAGTTAAAACTTGTGACCACAAAGTTTTTAATTGTCAAGCAATTGGCAAGTGGTAGAGAAGGCTGTGAAGACAAGCTTCTGTATAACCTTCATAAACATTTTGCCCTCTATTTCTCCTGTGCTGCCATGATCATGAAAATAAGTATTTAAAATGTCTCGTGTGGTGGTGGATGAAGAGGGAGTAATAAACCCTTGAGGTTTTCATCACTGTGAAATACACTTACATTTATTTGTACAGAATTAAACAAATTTTAACTTAGTGACTTTATATTTGATGTGGAAGTAACTAAACTGCCTATTCAGCAGGTCTTCAGAAATCTCACAGGGGAACATTTCTGAGACAGAGATGAAAGGGACAGGTCTTGCTATTTATTAAAAATAAGAAAAACAGTGCCCTAAAGCATGAATGCCTTTTGTGTAATCAGATGTATGAAGTACAAATCAGTAAAATACAACCAAACCTTGAGCAATGGTGGTGTTTTGCAAAAAAAAAAAAATAAAAAAAAAATTAAAAAACAAAAACAAACAAAAAAAAGGATTGTAATCCAAGAGCAAATCCAGGGGTTTGCTTTTCTGTCTTTTAGGTGTTGATACTAAATTATAAGCAGTCAAAATGTACCCACGAATTCAGCAATAATTCTTCATATACACTCAGTTTTTTGACTTGATTTTCCAGTTGGTTTTCCTTTTTTCCATGGTATTTCCTACTATAGA